>NC_080633.1:61354383-61669109 GCF_027579445.1 Ammospiza nelsoni
ATGTTTCACTTTGTGGGGGTTTTTTTGGTGTTTTGTTTTGTTATTTTTTTGTTTCCTTTTTTTGATTTTTGTTTTTTTTGTGGTTTTGGTTTTGGTCTTTTGCTTGGTTTTTAGTGTTTTTTTGGAGTTTTTTCAGAGGCTGGAGAAGGGGGAGGAATTTCATTAAGCTCTCTCATATAAATCAGGGAAAGAGAGACAATCTTGTAATGTTGCCCAATAAAATGGGATCGGGATGTTCTAACTCATTTTGAACCATTAATTAGCAGTAATTTGATGAGGATTAGTTGCCATAAACAGACTTTAGGATTTTCTTATTTATCTTTTCTTTGGGTGGTATCTTTTCAAACATTATAGCCAGAACTGACTTCTATTAAATGTACCCAGTTGTCCTAAACATTTGGCCCCATCCTAATCTATGACCAACATTACACTAACAAAAGCATAATTAATTTTGGTTTCTATCTCTTTGGGATAAGGGATAAAATATTCTCATGGCCATTTAGTAAATGGCAGCACAAAGATAGTAACATAAATGTAGTAGCAGCAGCATAAATATAGTGATAACTGTGGTGTGTGGGAGACCTTGAATGGGTAGAGGATACCACTGAAGAGGTATATCTTGGCTTAAATCATGTGTCTACATGTTTAGTTCACAATGACCAGACTCTTGGTTTACTTTCTGGGTTTTGGATGTCTTATTAGATAGCATTCATTAATCCTTTCTATTCAGGTGTGAAATGTTTGTGGTTTTCTTTTTTGGTGTGTATTGTTTCTGGGTTTTTTTTTGTTGTTGTTTTTGGTTTGGTTTGTTGTTGGTCTTTTTTTCTTTTTGGTGTGTGGTTGTTTTGCCTTTTTTTTTTTTTCCTTAGGAGAATTTTTTCCTTGACACCTAATTCTTCAAAGATTCTGTCTATTCCAGCTAAGAGGGTAAAAATGTTATGGGCTAGGGTGCTACTCTTAAAAAGTATTTTTAGGCTTCTGGCATGGAAACAGTTAATTATTCAAAACCAGAATTTCACTGACGAAATTCAGATAGAATATTTTATTTACTAGCCCAGATTTCCATAGCTCTAACTTTTTGGAGTTAAAGTAAGAAACTGGGGAATAATGAGATGCCAGGGTTTGAGATCATTGCGAAGCAATGACAGTGCAAGATCATCCTTGGTACCTTATTTTTATTGTGCTGGGAACAATCTGTTCAGTTATCAGCATCAGGGTGGCTGTGATCTGTCATAAAATTGGTACTGCTGATAGGGCACCTCTGTGCTTCAGAGTTAGAGACATGCACAGCTTAGTGCTGAGCATCCACTGGTCTGCTTTTGTGAGCTAAGCTGGAAATTCTGCGCCTTGCTCTTCTGCGTCCTATAGAACAACTTGCTCCCGGAGTACCCCCAAAGACAGGGCTTTGTGGTGCAGCAAAATTAATCCAGCATCTAAATGCAATTAAAAAAAAAAAAAAAAAACAACCCAAAACATGATTTCTTGTGTTTTTTTTTGGTTTTTTTAATACCAAACAGGCTGCAGTAAGCCTGCTAAACCAGAGAAAACTTAGATTTGTATGCATGAGCAGTATCTGCCATTTAGCTTCCAGCCTGTAGAAAGGAGATAATGAGAATCTGTGGCCAAGGGGGAGGATGAGAGAGCAAGGCCCCTTTTCATGGCTTAATGCTACTAGACTGTCAGGTAAAAAAAAAATTGCAGCTTATCTTCTTATCTTGGTACTTTCTCCATCCTCTGTCTCTTAGCAGCTCTGACACATCGTGCTCCAAGAAGGTCACAAACTGAGGAGCTGGCCTTGGAGCAGGGCTTTGTTTTTGGGGTTTTTTTATTATTATTTTTATTATTTTGACAATGCCAATTTTATCCTCATACAATTCTTGCATGATTTAGGGGTGTGTGTGTATCAGAACAGTATGATAAAGTACAGGCCGTGGAACTACATGATAGTTGTCTTCCTGGTAGCAAACTTTGTCAGGGAGAGTTCCAATACACATGTGGATATGTTGTGGTTTAGGAATGGTATTGCCTAATTTAGTGTTCCCACTGAAACCATTCCAAATTACACACCAGCTGCTCATGCCCCACTTCTTTTCCCTCCTCTCTCTGGCACAAAAGATAAAAATCACGAGTTGCTGTAAGAACAATTTACTGAAAGCAGCAATGAGATAAAAAACCAAACAGGAACGGCAACAATATTAGTGACCAAAGTGTACAAAATGCAAATGCTCACCACAATGCCACACAGAGCCTGACAATTCCTGACTGCTTCCATGTACCCTCACCTGTGTTCCCAGAAAATTATGTGAGATGGTGTTGAAAACCACTGGTTCTTACCACCCTCCTGGCTACTGCAAAAACTAATGGTCCTGGCTGGAACCAGGACAGGATATTATTTTTCTGCAAATAGGTACATAACCTTCCTGATCTACTAGGTTGTCTGAAATTGCCATATCTAGTGTCACCAGGGTTACACTAGAAAAGGTTGGCTGGCAGACCTCTGTTTCCAGAATCATAGAATATTCTGAGTTGGAAGGGACCCGTAAGGATCACCAACTCCAATTCTTACACGAATGCCCCATATAGAGGTGAAATCTGTGATCCTGGTGTTATTAGCACTATGCTCTGACCAGCTGAGCTGATCTCAGGGTCAGCTTTCTCCTTTCCAGCCCAAACCATTATGTGATTCTATCATTCTGTAACACAACTTGGAGTCAGAAAAATCTGGGCTTCTCTTTGCTCTTAACAAGAGCCTTAATTTCTTAAAAAAAATCTGATTTCCACTGTTCCCTGGTGGTGATAACTTAGAAAGCTTTCTCAGAAATGCTCTGTAGTGGGGTTGCTGAGCAGCGATTCCCACAGCTCAGCAATGACCACCCCCTCACTTTAGGGAGATGGAAAAACTGGCTTAGTTTCTTTTATGGTTCAACCAGTAAAAACTTCCTGGTGTGTGCAGTATGGGGGTAAAGTCCCCCCAAGAAATGTGAATACAGAGCTATGGAATTTATGCTCAGAGTCAGGGGAGGGAACTCTGTTTTCTACAATGCCAAGATCTGTAATTGTTCTGTATCCCAGGAACAATGCTATTGACTTTATGGTCCTGATCCGGGAGCTGGCCTTTCTTTTTGGAACAGCTGTTTGTTTCCCTCACCTTCATGAGAGCTGTAGGTGTGCAGAGAAAGTTACACTAGAACTGTGCAAACCAGAGAAAGAAAAGGGGCAGATTTCTAAAGAGGGGGGGTAAAAAGCTCAACCCGGGGGTAAAAAGCTCAACCCCCCCTTGTCAACTTCTCCTCAGATTTTCCTTAAATTGTTTGTTTTTCTGATTGTCTTCAGTCAGAATGGAAAAAAGGCTCCAGCTGCAGGAAGAACTGGGGATTTCTAGGCATTTTATACCAGCTGAGCTCATGATGCTGTTTTAATAGCCTGTTGGAGATGACTCAGCCAGCTCAGACTGTGTAAAATCATCAATTATTTATTTCTAATTTTCGTGCATTGCTGGTCTGTGGAGATCATTAATGTCTGGATAAAAAATTACTGGAGAGAAGTGGTGCCTTGCTCTCTTGCAACATCACTAAAATTTTCAAGTAAAGGCTGTAAACAAGGATGCTCCTCTAGAGCAATTGCAATCTGAGCATTTAAGGGACTATTCCTAATTTAGTATTCTGTGTTCTTTCTCCCTGCTTACCTAGCCAAAGAGCAGAGCTTGCTGTCGCAGTTGAAAAGACCTAAATTCATCCACACGTAAATTTTTGTGCTGCGTATTACGGTGGCTTGGTTTCCTTAATAATTCTTCCCTGCTGCTGCACAAAATCATGTTACTCAGCTATGACTCACTGGGTAGCTGTTCACGTGTCATTCTGCTATTAGAACTTAACTGGGATAAAATAGGGCATTCTCTCTTCTATCCTCTGGTCCAGGCACTGTTGTGATTTGCAGTTTTTAAGAGATGATTTTTTTTTTTCCTATTTTGGTAGAGATTTTGCAGTTGCAGCTGTGATGTGTTTGTTTAGGGGTTTGTAAAAGTGTTACCCTTTTATTTAGCTAACTGATGCAGTTGCAGAAGTCAATACTGTGTTTTCTGGCTGCAGTGAGTCCATCTACAGCATCCCCAAAAGCCACAATGTAGGTGTTAGTAGCTGCAGAGTTGTCTTTTGCTGAGAAAATTCATTCAAGCCTAGATCCTCTAAAATGAAATCTATATATGCAGGAAGTACATGTAACACCTGTCCTTGTGTTCTTATCTGCAGCTCTTTTTTTTGTGTACTTTTGCTTTTAACAGAGCATCTCATGTGTAAATGCAGGTAGAAATTTGATTTTACTTTAGTTAAATGGGAAGCAATCTACTTAGTGATACCCAGTCTGTGCCAGATATTGGCATTACAGCTAGGTCTTCAGAAACATCATCTGCAGTCCTTTACAGAACTGTTTTATCATTAGTTCTTGCACTCCTACCAAAGATTTTACTTTGTCTATAACATTCCTATTGTAGTAGGCAAAAATGCAACAGTACCCAAAAATTATGCTCATGGTTTCAGGATGGTACAGAATCAAAAGCTATGCTTCAGTAATATCACCATGTGGAACAAAAGGAAAATTAATTTAAAAAATCCTAAATTGGAGATCTGGCTTGTTTTTGACTATATCCAAGATGAGTAGTAGATAACTGGGCCATCAGGATGTATTTTATTAATTTGGACACTGAATTCAGGGCCAAATTCAGTTCCCATTATGTAGCATTAAAACGATACTTTGCACATGCTGCTTGTGGATGTTTGTAAAAAAGAAACTGTCTAGAGGATTTTTTAGTACCCTGAGACTGAGAGATGTCTAAATAGGGGTATGTGACTGATGGATTTGAAATATGAAGGTATCTGAGCTGTAAACTGGTAATGCTAATGCCTGGAGTGATTTCTCATGTATTCTTAGTATGCTCCTAAAAGGAGAAGGCTCTGTGTTCTCCAGCAACTTTATGACTTCAGTCAGGCTTTGCCAGGATGCATCTTGGTATTGTCCAGGGTTGGTGAATGTTATAAGGGATTTCAATCTTACCTTTGAATTTTGACATTGGGAGTTTGTCTCTCAAAACTTTCTCTTGGATAAACTGTGAGGCTTTTTCACAGAGAATAAATCTCACTGTTCACCTTCCCCTTTTCTCTCCCTCCTTAATTTACACTACTGAACCTAAAAGCAATTCATATATGGCAGAAGCTGAAATACAGTAATAAAAACCTGATTATCCTAAAATGAATGGAGGGACTTGTGAAGGTGAGAATAACAATGTCAGAGAGGAGGTATTTACTTTCTGTGTATCTGCTTTTTTCCCAAGACTCCACAGTGAAAAAAGCTCATCAAAATGTGCATAATCAAGCACTTCCAATGAATCATCAAATGCCATGAAACGTAATAGTAAAAAATTATTCTTGGGCCACTTTCTGAAAGTGCTATGCCTATTGATTTCCATGGGTAGGCATGAGGCAGGACAGAAACATGATGTAGAACTGCAGAAAATGGAATCCCACCTTGTGTGACTTCTGCTTCCCCTCACATCTTTCAAGGCATTACTGTCTAACAGGAAGAAGGTGGTGTTGTCATAACTCGTTCTTTCACTCTGCATCACTGACCGTCCAGGAAGGTAGAGAAAGATCCCAGGACTGGGATCCTCTTAAACTGATTTGTAGGGAGAAGTTGAGTATTAATACTTTTACACTGATGCAAGATTGATGATGCTTCATGCCATGGCCCAGATGCATGGGTTGTTGCTAATAATTCACAAAAGGTTCACTTATTAGCAGAGCAAAATATTTCTTCAGTGACTTACAGAAAGCTCCATGTCATTACTTGCCATAATGCTCCCACTGTCATATTTAAAATCAAAGTAATTTCAGCAGAATGTACCATGTATGTGATTTCAAGGTCTCTCCATTTAAGTTGCATTTTGCTTGATTATAAATAAGACTTACCATATTACACAATTCATTATTTGCTTTTCTCTTATTAGAAAAACAAAACCTCAACCCTAAATGTAACCTAGCCAGAAGGTCAAGGATTAGGAACATCAAGGAAGAATATAGACGGGACAAACTATGAAGATGGTTTGTTGGTCCAGCATGTGCAAAATTGATTTTCCTGTGGCTTTGCTGCTGGAATTCCTTATCTTGTTCTCTTTGTCCTTTTGTGCTTAAACTGGTCCTCAGAAATCTGTGTACTTGTACGGTGAGTGGCACATGTGCTATGATCTCCAGTATTGTCAAGCTTTTTGCAGTGCTGTGTGTTTAAAGAATAGAGTTTTCCATAAGTGCTGCAGTGTGGCAAAGAAACAGGGCTGTGAAGGGAGAGTGGAAACCATGAGAGTGGAAAGCAGCAGAGTGACATTTTTCATTTTCATCATCTTTGACAGCTGCTTCATAGTGAGAGCAAATAGGAGTACCAATGGCAGTATTGTTAGCTAATCCAAGTGTGGCAGCTACTTTGGGGGAAATTCTGGATCACAGTTGCTCTTCTGCGAGTTTTCTCCCCTCAGACAATCAATAAACAAGTGATACAGAGGGAGGTACCTCATACCTCTCTAAATCTGACACCCTTACAAATGTAAAGCATCACCTGTGTGTTCAAAGAAACCATACACATCCTCCAAATCTTTGTGAAATCCAGGCTGTGTATATAAATGCCCAAGTAAAATGGCTTTGCTTGCAGTGTCCAAACCTCCCTGTACCTGTGCCCTCTCTGATCACCAGTGCCTGACCCTGCTGCCCGAGGCAGATGCTGGCACAGGAGCTGACTGGGCAGCCTGGAGCCTGCTGGAGAGCAGCTGCATTCTATCTTCTCTGTGTTGCCTCTTGCTTCAGCTGCTGCAGCATTTCAAAAGGCCAGGCTTAATGAGCTGTAAGAGGGGGTGGATATTCAGACAAATCTTGGTAATATGCTTTGATTAATTCAAGAGCTGAAGGTAGCTGAAAAACCTTTTTTTTTTTTTTTTTTTTTAAATCCAAGGTATTACTTAATTGCCTTACATAGCCTTTAATAGCACAGTGTATGTAACACCTCTCAATAGTGCACAAAGAAAAAATTATTAAAAAGAATTATGTCTTTTCACTTGAAATGTGTATTAGGCTTTCATGTAAAATCTGGCTGTCCTTCCCTCAGAGTGGATATAAAAACAAACAAGCAAAATACCCAGCATAAACCAGTTGATTTTCCATTATAATCAGTTTGGGAATTGGGTGCTTTCCTGAGGTTTATAAGCTCAAAGGGAATTCAATTGTGTCAAGTATTTTTTTCCATGTAATGTTAAAAAGTACGTTAACCACCCTCACCAGTTCCAGTAGGAAATTAACTGTTACCTTTCATTTTTTCTTTCCTGTTCCATCCTCCATTATAATTTCTTGCTTATTTTTTTGAAGTGGTGAGGTACATTTTCCCTTCTCTCAGTAGGCCAAATCCAGAGAGAAATGGGAAAAAATGAGCCCACATTTCTCTGTTACATTATACTCTTTTATTTTTCTCTGGGATGACTTCTTTTCAAATTTGGTCAGACACAAAAGTGCTCTTACTCCTCTTGTACTCTGTGAATGGACTCAAATATTTCTGGATCTATGTGTCCAAGTCTTGTTTGTGGGACCAATGTTTTTAGTGATTTTATTTAGGGATGGCTGGGTGTCTGTTTGTTTCTCTTGGGTGGTGGGCAGTACCCTTCTATTTCCAGTAGTAATAGCAAAGCAGAAGATGCCTCCTGCAATCTGAATGTCACCAGGGTGGCTTTAATTTTTTTTTGTCTTGCTCAGTCTTTCCCCCTTCATTTCTGTTGGGTTTTTTGGCTTAACCTATTTGTCTTTTTGGTGTTGCTTCAGTCAGTAGCTTTGTATAATCTGAGTGAGGGTTCAATTTTTGTTCTTTAAAATACTTAATATTATGTAGACAAAAAAAAAAAAAAAAGAAAAAAGTTGCAATGAACTATTTTAAGGTACTTATAAGCTGTGGAGCCATGTGATGTCAGCTTGCCCATGCTGGCCAATTGGCAAGCTGCTGATTTTTGTCTCTGAGCAGTCATTGCCTTCCAAGCAATTATTGCCAATATAAATGCTGACCCTTGCTGCTCTCATTCTGCATGGCCATGTACAATTCCTCCTTTGCTTTGAGAGCTCTTTTAGAGAGAGGCAGGGATATGTGACCATAGAAATTACGTTAAAACTCAGATTATGTTATTTTTGAAAAAGCTTGATGCTTTAGTGGAATTAAATGCAGCCAATTAGGAGACAGAGTGATCTGAATTTTTTTTGGATTTTTTTCAGAGGTTCACTCATGCCATGAATAATATGAACATTTCTGCACTTTCCCCCTGCTACTGAATGCAGTTTTACATATTCTTATTAGGATTAAATAGTTATATAACTTAACTGAAGTCTTCTAATTCTTGACTTCATTGATATATTTTGATTTATCACCATTTTTATAGATAAATTGCACACTTTCCACCTTGAAAAAAATCAGAGATACATGATTGTTATATTTCAGCAAGCTTATTCTTCACGCTTGCTTGAATCCTGTAATGCCATTTTTTGGAACTGTATCATGTCTGTTTTCTATCAACATTTAGAAAGCCATCATTTTTCTCCTTTATGTGTTTGTGGAGCATGTGGGTTTTTTTTGTGTTGAACTCTATACTCTGAAGAGAATTTGTGTAGAAAATGTGTTTCTAGCCAATTGCAAGGCTAGGCACAAGATGTTGCATTCACCTTTAGTCAGTAGCTTAATGTGTGTCCTGGCAATGTCTCAATCTGTCTATACCCAAATAACACAAAAATCTTTAATGTGTATTTATATTCAGTCCTGTGGGAGGAGAGCTTTAAAGCAGGTATTTTGGTTAATGAAAAAGTCTGTGTTATCTGGGTTCTGTGGAAGGATGATTTGACTTTTAAACTTGAAGGAAAAATTAGTACACCAGAAAAAGTGGGTCCAAAATCTACTCCTCTGGGACTGAATCACAGCAAATAATGCTGAATTAATGTATTTGAGTCTGCAAACTGACTCAGGCAGTCCACTCTCCAACTGGTGGCAATACTATATGGAAAAATGTAAGCCTACCTTCAAACTGCTGTAAAAACCTGAAGATGAAGGTACTATGGGAGTTTAGTTGAGCTACATTGGCTGTTTTCAGAGCTCATAATATCTCAAGGGTAGAATTATTGAACAGAATATCCATCACTGAGACTGTGTCAACATGCAGCTACAACAACAGGAGGTGGTGAGAGGGAGGGATGCATCCCTCAGTTCTGATGTTCTTGGATTTGCAGTTACCTTTACTATAGGGATGCCCTTAACTTCATAATAAAGTAGCATGCCAGAATTAAAAGCAATGTGGATTTTTTTTTTTTTTTGACTGTAGCAGTCCAAAGCTACTGCCTTTGGGTGGAATGTTTTCAGGTACAGTGAGAGACTGTATACCCTGGTTTGCATAGTTAAAAGAAAACAGCAAATTTCACGGTGGGTGCCTGTCAAGTTTCTCATCCATATTTATTTAAATATCAGAAATTAAAACTTCCTCTAACAAGTATTTCAGAGCATTAATTAACTCAGGTCGTGGTTTTCAAGTAAATATTTACAGATAAATCATGGTTTGGTTTTATGTTATGCCACTGAAGGGTAACGTGGCTACCTGGATTCTGTACTAGTGCCATCTGGTGACTAAAATTTACCATGGAGGCTTCCCTCCTGCAGCTGGAGGGGTACAGGATGGGTTTGGCCAAGGATTCAATTTGATAATCAGGAGAAACTTCTCAAGAATGTGCCTTGGATCTTTGCATGGGGTTTATTGTCCACTTCTGGTAAAAGCAGTGCTGAGACTGACACTTAGAGAGGCTGTGACTTAATGCTTGAATGATTATCTGAGCTACTGAACTACTGCAGCTCATGATTTGTCAGAACTGAATAAGCTGGCTTCAAGGTAATTTTGGCTGAGGCAGCAATACAGTTTTGAAATCAGTGGTCATCACCTTGAATTTCAGCCTTTTGCTGTCAGGCACAAGGTTTAAAGAATGGATTCCTTACTACACATTTGCAGTATGTTTTTGCCATAGGAGACAACTCTCCAAGCCCTTTCAGGCTCCTTCCTTCGCTCGTCAGTTATTAATGTACTGTCCTTTTAGTCAATATAACATAGATATGTTTTTCTCACTAGCTCTTTGCTAAAGTCATTTTAGGGTTTCAAAGAAAAAAACAGATTTTGAAGAAGACTTCTTTCCAGAACGTCGTCCAGGCATGGTTTGAAATAGTTTTAAAACAGGAGGCAAACAAAATCTCCAGTTTCCCATCCTCTACACTAAAATGCTGTCTTATATATTTTTTCCCCCTTAAGTACTTGTTGCAGAAAATAGTGTTCTGTCATCACGTTGCAGTGATTGCTTGGCTCATGGCACTTCAGCATGCCCAGTAATTGAACCTGTGATTCCTTAGTGTTGTTCTTCCTGTCTTTCCTGCATTTTCCTGCATAAAGGCCAGGGGAGAAGAGAAAAATGTACCTGGTGAAGTAACAGTCTAGCAGGAAATGAAGAACATTATACAGTGAGAGGGAAAACAGTAACTTCTTCCTTCGTTTCCAGAGATGGAGTTTCATGCCACACCCTTTGTCACAATGCTCAACAAACAGCTCTGGGGGTCAGTCCTCACACTCTTGACACCCAGAATTTCCCCTTCAAACGTGCTAAGAGAAGTAATCTTTGGGCTAATTTTACCTGGTTTGGGTCTGAGGTTGAAACTGGGTGCAAAAAACCAAACCAGCTTGTCCTCACAGGACAACTGAAACCCTGCAGGCTTTGCTGGACAAATAAGAGACTGGGGTTTATTCCAACTCCAAGGGATTTTCAATCCCTTCTTATTGTCTTCAGGGAAAATAACTGATTTTGACAGCTCCAGGAAAAGAAAATATATACGTGGAAGATATATATATATACACACACAGATATGAGTGTATGTGATAAAATGCTGATAAGAAGTATCTGCTCTATTACTGTGAAACTTAACAATATATAGCAAGAAGTAACATCTCTCTCCATTAAAATTTTGAGAATAGCAATTTCTTCCTAAAAAAGTACTAGTGACTTTATAGGTGTATGTTGTGCAAGTCCATACTTGACTATGTGTGTGTATGGACACACACAGACTCCTAGAGAAGGTGCAGAGTTTCTCAGAAGAAATCCTGGCCTCACTTGTCAAGTGTGGATGCCCAGTGCTTTTTGTAAACTGCTTCTTCAAGTCACTCAAGCTGAAGAGTCTTGGTCTGCAAGCACTCACAATCCCTGTGCATCTGTGGAAATTCATGGCCACGTATCCGTAGGGTCTGTGCCAGAAGAGAAATTTTGAAAACCATACATAGAATGGTTTGAGTATGAGTAGTTATGTGTTTCTTCAGCAATATAGAACCAAAATGGAGCCTGGAAAAGGTGTTGACTGAAGAGAATTCTGCCTTGTGTGCTGAGTTCAAAATTAGAAATATTCATTTCCAAATCTAGGTTGACTGTAGCCTGGGAAAATGCTATGACTGCATTAGGTTTCCTGACTTTTGAAATCATTTTATGCTAAAATTCAAAAGAGGTTTCTATTAGTTTTGTATAGTGTTTTTAAAAAAATTTAACAAATGAGTAAGAATGCCACTTATCCAAGAGTAACAGACAGTTTCTTAGTTACAAAAGTTCTCTTCAGAAGTATGTCATCTTCCATAAACAGGGCTTACTGGATTTAATCAAAAAGCATGACTTAAAAAATGTATTCAAGTGGGCTGGTTAAGGCATCACAGTAGAACTTTCTATTGCACACTCTATATCTCAGCTTTGTCTGATCTTAATTTGTCTGTCCTTCTGGCTTTTTTGGATTGAAGAGAGATAGAGTCATCAGGGGTTGAATTTTGGGAGTTACTAACTCTTGTGTTAGCCATACCCAGCATTTGTTTTTCAAATGTACCTCAGTTCATCTTCACAGAGGCAAAGAAGATGTAAAAGTGGGAGAAAGGCTGTTGTTCCTACAGAGGCAGCCACCCCTGAAGCATCAATAATCATACCCACTATCTCCCAGTGGTGGCAAAAGCCACCAGAGCCAGCAAAAGCTGGCTCCAGCTCTCCATGCCAGTCTTGATGGGCAAAACCAGTTCCAGGGCTTGTTCTTCAGACAATGGCCCAGGGAGAAGAGTAAGCTGCTTCCAGGGTAGAGGAATTATTGTGGAGGCAAGCCTGTGCAGATGCACAGTCCTTAAGATAAAGTCAGCTACAGCTAAATAAGGTTAACAAAGGGAAGAAAAATACATGTATAGCCTTACTGGTATGCCTGAGACCTCCCTCATACTCCCACACCCTCAGCATTTAAACCATGGAGACTCCAAATTCACAAGATTATTTAAATGCAAGTCATTAGGCAGAGGCTGGGCTGTCTGAATTTGGGCTTTTGTGCAAATGCATCTGTTCCCTTCAAAAAATATAGGAATTTCTTGGCTGGTGGCCAGAGTTGAAGGCAAAGGATAGCACCAAGTACCTGTGACATTTTGGATTCAGCTGTGAGATTCACCTGCCAGCCTTTGGGCAGGGATCAGTGGAAATGCTGCTGAAGTCCAGAGCTGCTCCCTTTCTTAGCCTGTGCATCTGGACCATGGTGCTCTTGAGGGTAAGTTTATACCTGTTTATACAAATAACAAATCTCCAAGATGGTGTGTGAAAATGGTCATGAGCCATTCCTCATGTCTTTTGAAGAGGAGTGGGCAAAATCTTCCGCTTGCTTTTATCCAGACTGTTTGAACCCTACTAGTGGAGAACAAACAAGCAAACAATTTTTTTAAAAGGCAGCCTCCTCAGCATGGTTAACTTATTTTAAAATGTCTTTGTCAGGCTGACAAATACTTGTGACTACCATAAGTATTAGTGCAAAGGAGTGACTCATTAGACCCCAACATCTTGTGGGTCAGATTAGATGAGTTGTATTTTCAAAGCATTTTCTTAGAGCTGCCTTTTTTTTTATACCGGCCTAAGACTTGAAAACTCATACATTGAATCAGAGGATAGTTTGGGTTGGAAGGGACCTTAAAGATCATCTAGAAAGTTTTATGTATTTGTTTATTTCTAGTTTAGTGCTTGATGACATCTTCATTCAGACAGGCTTGAACTTTACTTGTGTGTTGTACATGTGAATGGAGCTGCTGAAAATGACAGTCAGGAGCAAGAGAGCGTGCTGCAACAATGAACTTTTCTTAGCTAGCACATCTAACAAGGGGGCAATTCTTTACTCAGAGTTTGCCCAGCAGTTTGTAAGTTATTTTCCATGGCCACTTTATGAAATAGGGACCTAGGGTGTTGATAGCCTTGTGTGAATATTTCACTTGAATGGGCTATATCCCTCATGCTTCCAAAGGTTCTTTGGGAGGAGAGGAAGGTGCTTGGCTATGCAATCATACAGTTGTAGACTCAAGATCCACATTTTAACCCAGCACTGGGAGGTAGGATGTAATTTCAAACCATATATGGATAGGATGCTGCCTACTGGAATAACCATTCTCTGACACTCATCTTACATATAAAAACCAATTTTCCTCTTGCACAAATGAAGACCGTGCCTTTTACACAGAGCTTCCTTTTGCTGTGGACCACCTATCGGATCAAGATGACCCCCGTGGCAGGGAGAAATTATGAGGATGACTCCATCTTATCAAGTTAATTAATTACTTTATTATAGTATATTATTCTATACTATATTACACTACATCTAAACTGAATCTGCCAAGCACTCAACTGCACTCCCCTGCACAGAATCTCGTGATTGTCTGCTGACAGTCCCAACACACACACATGGATTCAATTGGTCAGTGAATCAAAACACTCACATCTCTCACCAAAATCCAATTACCAATTCTCTTCAGGTAAACAATCTTCCACAATGCATTCCACTTGTGAACAAACACAGATGCAGCAAATGAGATAAGAATTGTTTTTCCTTTCCCTGTACTTCAGAAAATATGAATCCCAGAAATTTCTTGGGAAGTTGTGTCTTGCTTTTCTCTGTGAAGAGAAATGTGACGACAATTACCTTGTTCCCATCTGCAACTGCCTAAAAATAAATAAAGTGCAGAACTCTTTACATCAAAAATGAGTTGCTTGTGAAAGGAAATGGACTGAGGATATACAGAAAACTGTACTTGATTACTGGTAAAGGCTAATTATGTATAAGGTACTTTCCTTTATTTTTTTCTTGCCCCCCTCCAACCCCTTCCCACTGCAGGATTTACAGTCGTTCTAATATTATGTGTCTTCTTACTGACCATGGATGAATGCAAAGGAGGCCCTTTCCCTTGTGCATCTCTCAGTCACTACATTCTGCTTTTAATAGGCTGTGTTTGCTGCGGCAACATGGGATGCAGCCTGTGTCTGTCAGATGAATTTCCTTCACGGTTCCCTGAGGAGCCATCAGGTCAGAGTGAGCATCTGTAACACTGCCATCCCTGCCGCGCTGACTCACCCCCACTGCTTGTCAATGGAGAGCTTCAATGACAGTCAAAGGGGCATGGGGAGCTCTTGCTATTTTTAAATATTTGCAGTATAAGTGAAATGTAGGAATAAATCAATATTTATACAAAGAAAGAATGAGAGCAAGAGTTTCAACCCCCCCAGTATTGTATGTATGACCCATCCTGGATTTATTCTTCCTTTTATCTGTGCATAGCCAAATAACAGCAAAGGGAGAAGCTCCAACAGACAAGAATGAAAGACACTTTCTGCCTGACTCTGGGCAGATGTAGAGAAAAGTTTTCTGTCGTTGAAATACTGAAGTTTAATCCTGTTGTCTTTATCTTGAGGGCCAAGGTGTTTGAATTTCCCAATGCTTCTTGGTGTTTCTCCTCTGTGTTACTAGGTGTAGGGCTGCCTCTCATACCTGATATGATATTTTGACACAAAACTCCTTTAAATCCAGAACACAGGAGACTTTTGTTTTTGGCTCAAGCCTTCAGTGGGTTTCAGCAAAATGTGTAGCTGGATAGAATCCTCCAGCCTTTCTGAATGGATAACTAGATCTGTAAGTCTATAGACAAATTCTGCCTTCTCATAAAAGAACAAGTTTCAGCTTAAATTCAGAAATATGTTGTTTGAAAGGGCTGGTTTTTAATCTGTTAAAAAAAGTATAGTTTTATGATGATTAACTCAGATCTACTTCAGAGCAATTTCAAAAGAGGCAGAGTGTGGGCAGGTACCAATTACCTGTCACAATTAGTGTGCATCTTATTGTACATATTTAAGAAATTAATGACAGTAGGTGGTTAGAGCTGTCTCATTGCTACTAATTAATATGATAAATCTTCAGTAGGCCATTGGCAAAATAAGATTACCAATTAAATGTGATGTCAATAATTATTAATTATAGGAGAACAGATATACTTCAAGTCCAGTAACAATAGTGGGAAGCTATGCTTTCTTTCAGAGACATTTCAGTGCATCTACTACTTGAAATGCAGTGTATACTTTGTCTTAAATATTTATTTAATGGAAATCATGCCTAAGAAGTGCATTCAGTTGTCCTTGAATACTAGAAATTGAAATCTTGTGTCTGCTCGATAACATTCTCATCATCCTTCTTGGATTTGCACCCATTTAATGTTGTTAACAATAGGATGGAATAGCTCCTATGGAGAGTTTGTGTGCCTAAGTGTCTAGTTGATATAGACTAAAGATAATGTTTCTCAGTGTATCTTCAGAAATGATCTCATCTTCTTAGTACTTATCTCCTTTTTCCCTAGAGTAACAGCTATTCAGGGTGGAAGGAACAGACAGTTCTTCATGTGGACTTCTTGAGAAGTATTGTCGCAATACGACAGGAAATTAATAATATTCACACGCTGAGATGTTCAAGGCAAAAAAGAGTGTGTGTATTTTTTGACTTTGATATTTATGGAATTCCAAAGGTGACCATGGAATTCCAAAGTTGACCATGGATTGGAGGATGAAATTGCTACCTCTCCAACCACACTGGTCAAACTAACAGTCTATCAATTTTCTTCCAGAGAGGGATGCAAAACAATTATTATTTAAATGAAAAGTGCATTAGAAACTTCATTACAAAAATGTAAACATCAGAAGGCTTAGAAGAACTTCAGAAGAATAGGGCAACAGAGTATTCCTACAGATTATATAAATTGACTAAATATGATGAAATTAGTACAGAAATATTTAAAAAAGGAGTAAGAACAAGGATGCTAGAAAAAAAAATCTGCCTGATCTGCCTAATGTTTACTGTCGGTTCCAGTTTGCACTTGCTTAACCAAACCTGGTGGTCTGAGTCTGCTTGACGCGGTGGGACTCAGCATGGTGTCAGGCACTCCTACAGAGTAGGAGTGTCACAGGGTAAAGTCTCCCGTGTTTGCTGGAGCACTGCCCTGCAGTTGCAGCATGAAACCAGAGGGGCTCCAAAGGAAGGACACAGCCCTACAGGGTTTGGGACAGAGAGCTGCTCAGGGCCTCCTGCTGAAGCCAGGGCAGAGGGATGCTGTCCCTGCCTGCACTAGGTGTGCACTGATAGAGGACTTGTGTCACTGCACTGAGGTCGGTCTGGAGGAGGTCAGCCAATGTGCACCATCAGGGAAGAAGTAAAAAGCAATTGAGGGGAACTTCAGAGACCCTGCAGAGAGGAGAGCCTGAACTCCCAACTGCACAGAGGAGAGGCAGCCAGAAACCACTTGGTTTGATGGAGGAGACAGGAAGCTAAATCCTTTGTTTTTGCAGGACGAGAGTGGCTGGTTCTCCAGCTACAGGTCTGCAAGTAGTAGACACTGCAGGGTAGTTCCCATGTCCTGCTGGCTAATGGGAAGTAGAAAGTCACATCTCATTAAGTACTGAAGTCACCTGAGACTGAGCCAGGCAGAGAGGCAAGCACTGCCAGTAGATTGAGGGAAGTGGTTACCCCTCTCTATCAGCATTTGTTAGGCAAAACCTGGAGTCCTATATTCCTGCTGCACCTCAGATATAAGAAAGATACTGAGGAACTGGAGCAAATTTAGTAGGTGGTCCTCAAGGTGCTGGAGCACTTGTCCTGTGTGGCCTGATAAAGAGAGGACTTCACGAGGACTCATAGCAGCCTGTCAGTAGCTCTGAAGAGCTTATCAAGAGGATGGACACAGGATCTTCTGTAGTGAGTCACAGAAGGACAATAAAGAAGGATGTAAACTGACTGGAACCTCCTGATGTCTCTTCTGATCTTAATTTCCACAATTCATTTTCTATCATCATAATGAACTTCCCCTCACTGCAATGACCCATCCTTGATGAAGTGTGAGTTTTTAGCTGAGCCTTGTGCTGATGTACAGTGAGCAGTGGTGGCTTTGACAGTGTAAAGGTAACTGCTGGTTTAGGACAAAGGAGGAGAAATGTCAAGGCAGGAACAGAAGGGTGAAATATGATGTTGTAGGGAAAGAACTTTCAAAGTGTTCAGGATTCTGGAGTCAGGAGTGGAGTAGTTGAAAGCCATCCAACAAGGGAAGTGTTCACAGAATTCTCTGGGTTGGAAGGGGTTCACAAGGATCATCAAATACGACTCTGAAGTGAATGGCCTGTAGAGGGACTGAGCCCACAAGCTTGGCTTTGTTAGCACTATGCTTTAACCAACAGAGCTAATCCAAATGTTTCCTTTTGAGGAGTAAATACTGCCAAGAAATCCTTTGGTCAATGTGAGGGTCGTAATAATGTCAATTTTAATATGTGAGACTGCATTATTAGTATTCTGCTGGATGCAAGGGATTAAATATGAGAGAAATAGCTCCAAATAATATTTCCTGATGGAGGAGGAGAAGCTGCCCATAGAGCTGTATTCTGGATGGCCTTCCAGATTTTATGGGTGTGTTGTTTCACATAATGGGGAGACTTTGGGATTTTGTCAGCTTACTTTGTAATTTTTTTTTTCATGTAAGAACCTTCCATTTAGCTTGGTAGCAGACTAACCACCTTTCCACTTGGGTTTCTTGCTGCATGTGGTCTTGAATGCTGCTGCTCAAATGCTGCTGCCTCTTGTGTAGAAGAGATTTCTGCTATGAGGGCAGACAAGGGGCTTTTGAGCATTTTATTAATTTTCAATCAGGGCAAAAGCTGGACTTTTCCCAAGGGGGTCAATGTATCATTCCTTTTCTGTTTTAAATTAAGCAAATTGTTATTGAAAGACGATCAGCACTCTCCTCCCAGCATCTCAAAAAATTTTCTTCACTGCTCTGACCTCAACTACCACCCTCCATTTGACAGATTTTAAATGATCAAGTGTTGCACCACTTTGACTTCTGCTGTGTTGTCTTCAATCTGATGGCAGCAAACATTCCCAAACCCTTGTAACACAGCTGATGCAAGTGGTTTCAAGAGAGAGAAGCAATGAAAACAAGACATGATTAATTTAGGGTACAAATTAGAGAAAAAAACAGATTATCTCTTCTTCCTGTGGCTGCCCTTGTCTGTCTGAGCTTTTGAATGTAGTTCAAATAAAGGTATCAAAGGTGGAAAAGTATAGCATAGCAACTGTAGCTTTTGGGATCACTGTGGAAATTCTTTCGTAATGCACGTAGTGGGGTAGTATCAGGAAGCAAGGCTGGATGCACAGAAATTCAAGCAGAAAGTCAAACTCAGCTGAAATTATATCTTAGTGAAGACAGAAGCCAGTGGACAGCAGGACATGAAGCCGTCAGTGGACAGCAGGAGATGAACAGACTGAGACTGTCCCAAAATATTGTGCTGTTGCTGCTCTCTGGATCAGCTAGAAACCAAGCAATGTTTGCTGAAGTCTTTTGGCTTTTTTCCTTATTTCCTCTCTTCTGTTCCACATGCCTTCCTCCTCCTTTAACTAATCTGGTATTTTGAATTTCATATCCAAACAACACTTCAACACTTGGGTATGATTTTGAATGATTTAAGACATCGCTTTTGGGGTGATTAACAAATGTTCTTTTTTCATTAGAACTTTATTTTCTTGTCAGCTCAACCTCAAATAGTTAGACTGAGCTTTAGACTGGTATTACAGCGACCTGAGTGGGTCGCTGCTGGTGAGAGAGAGACGGTGAATCTTGTTTCTTGAATCAGAAGGCTGAATTTATTAATATATTATATAATACATTATAGTTATACTAACAGAATATAGAGAGAGGTTTGCAGAGCTGCTAGCTAAGCTAAGAATAGATAAAAAAGAATCCCAAACAAAGTTGTGTCCAGGGACTCAGTCCCCTCACTTGCCCTGGTGATTGGCCCTTAATTATAAACATAGAAAATGAGCCAATCAAGGTGTCCCTGTTGCATTCCACAGCAGCTGATAATAATTGTTTACCTTCTCTTTGGGGGCCTCTGGCCTCCCGAAGACGCAGAAATCCGAAAGAAAGGATTTCTGTGGAGAAATGTCTGTGACAGACTGGCACTGAACTAGAAAGATGATAGCAAAAAAAAATTTGGGTAAGGCCTTGGGCATGGTGAGTTGTTTTTTCTTTTGGGCTTCTTTGTTTTGGTGGTTTTCTTTGGCTGGTTTGGTTTAGGTTGGTTGTTCTTCTTATTTTTTTTAACCCTCAAACTAGAGATTTATGCTTGGAAATTTGATTTTGTCTTTAAATTATATATATGAAATTTTATTTTTGTTTAAATAGTCTCAAATAGTTTCTTCAGAGGTTATATATCTCTGAACAATACTATCACATAGTAGGTTCAGAGATTATATATCTCTGAACATACTATCACCTAGATTAATAGGATTAATCTATCCTATATAATTCTAGTGTACATTTTTCTGCAACTCTTGTCTTATGAGTCTGCAGTGATAACTCTTCATGGTGTTCTTCAATTCACCCTTCCTCCACTTTGTCCTTACAGCTCAATGCATTTTCCAATCATACTTCATAGTCACTTGGGTAAACAACAATGTATTTGGAAAAGGGCATTTTTGTGTCAAGACTGTCAAATGCGTTATAAGATGTGCAGTAACTTGGATGGGCAGCATAACTATTTCAATTTTTAACACAGTCTAATAACAGAAAATACCCAGGAGTATAAAGTCAGGGACAGTGGTACCAGTGAAATGCATAAGAGGTCTTGGTTCTCTCTTGGAATTTTTTCCAACTTTCTGGACAATAATGTTTGGAATTTATGGCCCTTTTAAAAAAACTTTCATTAGGGAATTTAGCACCAAATGCAATTACACAGACCCTGTGTAATTGCATTTGGTGCTAAATTATCTGGGCTTACATTAATTCACTACCAGTGGGAGGAGAGGAGTTGGTAGCTTCCAGAATCTTTAAATATCAGACCTACTCAAGAAAGTGGAATTGTGACCGTGGCAACTGAGTCAGAAGAGGAACAGCTCCCCTGGGTTTGAAGGGAGCCAAAGCCTACAGATGTTACCAGTCAACGTGTATCAAGCACACCTGCAAGAGTGGCAATCGGGTTTTAATGTCCCTTTCCCTGGCCAGGGAAAGATGAGAAAAGCTTGTACTGAAGCCAAAGGAGAGGGAGGCTTGGCAAGTGACATGGGAACTTGTATGACTACAGATATGGAGACACCACTGTGTTATCACTCTGTAGAGCTGGCTGAAACAAACAGGAATTCTCTTCTGGGGAGGAGGATGATTTCAGGAAATGATTTCTAGTCTGGGAAGGTGAATGTGTGATAAGCATGTCTAGCTAAGTTCAAGGCCATACCTGGAGAAGTGAGAGAGATGCTTAGTGATGGGACAGGCTAGGGGAGCATCTTCTTTTCTGCTTGAGGAGAAAGAATGAGATCAGCTTCTCCTAGCAGCTGGCAAGCTTGAGATATTGAAAAATGATGGGGAGTCTGGTATAGACAGGTGCTCCTGAAAAATGAGAAAACTGTTTGCATATTGATGCCACTCACAATTCAATCCCAATTCACTGCAGATGGTTCTGATTTGAAACTTGTTTTTATGCTTTCCCTCTTCTCTGTAGTTTAACAGATACTCAGGATGAACTTGTAGGATAGTTACTTTAAGAAGAACTGTTCCTTCTCTGTTTCCAGCTCAGAGTAGGAGGTCTGCCAGTCTGTTGTGCAATTACAGCTTCTAAAGAGTGTTTATCGTGTTGTAGGAAAACTGTACCAGAACAACCTTGGCACCACCAACCTTGGTACAACCTTGGAACAACCTTGGTACCACCAGGCTTAGCTTCTCTGGTCAGCTCTGCTCTGTGCTGCGTTTGGCACTCTGCTCCATTTGGCACTCTGCTCCACAGTCACACCTTGGCTTTGTCTCCCTGCATCTTTCCTGCCTTTTGATTTTCACTGTATCTGCTTGAGCTACAAAGACTGTAGACACAGCAGTGCTAAAGGCTACTTAGTCCTTCTTGTTGCCTGGAGCACCAGAATTTTCCCTCACAGTTTTAAAAAATCATCTGTGTGTGTGTACAACCCACACATGTAATGTCTGGCGCTGGCAGGACCTTGACCTCCTGTCAGGACATGTGCACACACAATCTCTGGGTCAATTGTGAGCCTCTCCTAGAGAGATCCTTCTAAGAGGACTTAATTATATTTAATTAAACTTTTTCTAGCACTAAACAGTATTTTCCCTTATTCATTAATTAAATACTTGCTGCCATGTACCTTTCATCACCGGGTTTCTTAATTTCCTAGTATTTGCTCATATAAGTCAGTTTGTGCTCTGTTCTGTTGTGTGAATTATCTTCAAATTATTGTAAAGCCTTTCCTGTGTCTGCATTTTTTCTGCTTTCTCAGAAGGTTATTCTGTTTATAGGCTGAGTTCTTAGAAGTTGCCAATGCTCAGTCTGACTTGAGCTTTCAGTATTTTGATTCCTAATAAAGTTAAGCCAACGCTACATGTCTAGCTAACTTGTCCAGTGATGCATTATGGTTTCCATTTTATAATGCAGTCCAGAAGCCTTTAATCTATTTAGCTATTTATACTGATAGCCAGTAAAAGATATCCCTGGTTTGCCTTTTTCTCAATCTTTGCCTCCCAACACAGTCTCGTTACTCTCACTGAATTGCAGTGCTGAGACTCTGAATGCTTTTCATCCTTGCATCCTATTATTTTGTGCTTGGGTGAATCTATTTCTGCGTAATATAGAAGTATCTATTATGTAGAAGTGGAAAAACAAATCTCGGACATCTTGTAAACAACACGTTTGTTATATAAATGAAGCGATTTAGAGGTCGTCTCCCAGCTCATCTAGGGAAGGTTCTTTTCTCTAGGTTTGTACCACATCTATCCAAGTCATGCCTGATGCTTCTGCCCATGTAGGGTGGGGGAGCCTCACTGGCACAGAGTGATACAAGCCTTTGGCAGGTGGGTCTCACAAGGTTTCTTGGCTTGCTTGGTGTTTGCTGCCCTGTCCAAATTAGGATGGTGGTAAGGTAGCCCAGCTCAGGGTGAGCTATCTGAGACTGTAACAACCTCTTTGCAGGGAGACCATGAGAATTTTTTCTTCTTGCCATGCACTCCTGACCCTTTCAGTATCACAGTGTTTCCTATTCTAAAATGAAAGACTCTTTTCTGGATGATTAAGAAAAAATATTAGGCTGGCATAAAAATGGGATCATTATGTTGATGCTAGCAGTAAAAAATCAGTTTTTAAACAGCTTTAGAATACCTAGTGAGTTTGATTGCAGGGAAGTTGGTGATGTTATTGGCTAAAACTTGGAAACTTCAAGTGCCTTACCTTTGGCCTACACATCTAGTGCTTGCCTGAAATTCCTGAGTACCTGATAGGACATAAGAAACCGAATCCACTACAGTCTCTTTTCAACAGCACTGTACTCCAAGTGTTGGAATAAATTTGAAGATTAATCTAAAAAGCATTAGTATTTTGCATGATATTAGCTAGTTAGTGTTGTTGTCAAATCCTTCTGTATCTTTTTGTTGTTCTTTTGGCGTTGCATTCTGTTCAGAAGCTCCTTTAACTTCTCCCAACTCAAAATGTTCTGTGAAGGGCAAAACCTCTCATATCCTGGGCTCAACACTCCCCTCAGCAATTATTCACTGAGTTACTCTTGCAATGGGGCTGGGGTTAAAAAAGCACTTAAACATTATTCATTTTCTTGACTGCTTTCCAAAACAAAAGCGCTCATCATGAGCATCTGAGCTGAGAAAATAATCTTTGGTTTGCTGTCAGCTGTCAGCGCGCCATCAGCGCCCCGGCTGTGAGGGGTGTAGCTGGATGCACGGGTATGTGCTGCTGGCTGGGGAAGGTGCAGCCTGGCAGCTGCCTCCTTTCACTCCCCAAGCTCACAAATATTCACTGGTGCTAACTTGAATGATGGCAGACATGGCAGACATGGCAGAGAGCTTGGCCTCCTGCTTGCTGCTGGGAATTCATCAAGGCAAATCTGAGCTCAGTGGTGACTGATTTGCCCAAGTGATCCTGCTGAGTTGGAGGGGAGAGGCAGGGGTGTTATCTCCATGCTGACAACACTGCAGCGAGGACCAAGTGTGTATAACTGGTTATTGGATTCATATGGGTGCTGAACACAATGCTTGACAAGATTAAAGTGCTCTGTTCCTGGAAGGCTGCTGCTCTCAGTGCAGATGTCAGAATCAGCCAATTTAACCTTTTCTCAGGGAGTAAGACCTGCAAATGTGGACAAGTCAACTAGGAATGCACTTCACAGGTGATTACATATTTGTCATTGTGAATCATTGGTATTTGTGGCTTCCTGAAATGATAGAAGACTACTGGAGTCACTGTATCATTGCCAGCCATTTTTAAGAATTATATTGTAGACATACATATATTAAAATTCAATGTCCGTATTATCTTCATCTGGTGCTGTTACTTTTCCCCCTCCTCTTTCCTTTTATTTTGTTCCCTAGGAAGAAGTATGAAGTTCCCAGAAAAGTAGAATGAGATCAGGGATAGGGCAAATCAAACTCACTCTTTTAATCAGGAGATGTCAGTCGCTTCTGTATAATGTCCTGTCTTTTTAAAGCTAAGATTATTAAGTGCTAAAGTTTTCTAGACTCTTCTAACTTGGTACATACTCTTTCTAGACTGAAAATAAATAACAGACAAAGAACACAGTCTGCATGCACATGATTGACCTCTATTTGGTGTTAATTAAAACTGGTGACTGAGCTATTGAAATACTATAGCTTATAGAATTCACATTAATCTGTTTACACTAATAACTTTGACTTCTATACTCACAAGAGGGCAGAAACAATTAAACCTCTGCATAAATAGTAACAATTTCTATGTGAGCACGTATACAAATTGTATAATAGAAGTTGTGTTAATTCTGTGTGCTTTAAAAAATCTTAACCTTAGAAACTTTGTACAGTAGAATGGATGAGTTGTGACTGAATGCCTTTCTACCTTTATTGTGGCATCCACAGATACCTATTCCTCATAATAATAGCATTTCTTGCACAATATTCCTGATATATATTCAAAAGTACTAGAGGAAAAATGATTGTTAACCATGCCAATATTAAGTCATTACTAAAACAAAACAAAAAAAAAAAAAAAAAAGAAATGGGAGGGAAGGAGAAAATCATCCTAAATGTCTGGTTAAAGGTAGATGGAAACATTATCTGCTTTCAGAATAGAAATTAGAGAGCCAATAACCTTTCCAAATGAAATTATGTTCCTTGTTCTGGTATATTGCACCCAACTTGACTCACAAAGGAATTTGAAGAAAATCTTCTGCCTGGCAAGCATTTGCAAGATGGCTGGGGAGGCATGACAGAAAATGGTGGCTGCTGTTGCTATTTTGACAGGAGGAGCTTAGTATTAACCAAAATCCATGGCAGCTCTGGGCCAGGAATGGCTTAGTGGCAGTACATAGTTTGCTGAAGGTCTCTTTGTTCCTGACAGGTACTGCACATGCTGAAAAAATAGTCAGAATTCAATTTCAAGGGAGCCTTTAGCTCTGACTTCTCAGTTCTTTTATTTGTCTTTTTCCCTGCTAAAAGCACAGAGAAGGAGAGGTGGCAAGAAGCCTGCAGGCATTCAGGGAGAAGCTCCTTTGGCTCACCCTCCTGCAGAGGACATTGTGTTTAGAAGTATTGCAGTGTGTGACTTTCATTGAGGGCTTTGTCCTTGAGCAATCCAAATGCAGCTTTCTGTTGTTTGAAGTAGTACAGAAAACTGTTCAAAGTACACTTTTTTACCCAAAAAATGTTTTTCTACCAGGGCATATAGTCTTTTATTAGTATCTGTTTGTAAGTGACATAAGGCATTTGTTTTTACTGGAGGCATCCAGAACATGATTTTTTTTTAAAGCATCTACTGCTGTAACAGTAATTCCCCTGTGTGCTGTATAACTCTTGTTTAGGAGATGGAAAGAATGTAAAGTTACCAAGGCAGAGAAACCCAGCCTTTCCTTTGTTCATAAAGAATGTGCTTGTTCTTCAGGTATTGCTGCTTGGGATGGATCTGCATGTTTGTGGTTGCCTACCCCATCTTTGTCCCAAAAAGTTGCTTCCCTTGTGTAGTGAGGGTGGAGCTAAAGTTTAATCACTTTTGTTTCTCAGATTTTGAAAACTATGTGTTATTGCTCTGGGGACTGAGCTTCTCCAGAGACCAAGCCTGAAAAAACCCAGCAACTTGAATTGCTGCATAAATCAGAGAGAACTAGTTTTGTTCTCATGCCTCAGTGTACTTCTTGGTGACCTGATTTTTTTTTTTAATTTCACTTTTTCTCATATTTCTTCTATTCTGCAATTCTCTGTTATGTTCTTTTTTGTGGCCTCATGCCTTTCTTACTTGGACCATTTATCTTACCCTTCAATATTAGAAAGAGGCTGCATATTGTTTGGATATATTTGAGCATATATGAAATGACAGATGTCAGCAGAGACAGACTCTGTCATATGGGAGGACTTAGCAGAGCATCACACTTGCCCCCCAACTTTTATTCCCCACCCTTACCTTCCCTTTCAGTGTCACTGCTACTGCTGGTGGTACTTTTCCACACATTTGGGATTAACTAAAACCTTTCATTTTACTTTAAGGCTTTGCCACAAGCCACTTCCATTATAGCAGTGTTAAGTTTCTTTAATCTGGCATATTCTTTAAGCACACCATGTGTGCTGATGGAGCTAGTGGAATAACTCAGGCTTCATTCTTTCTCTTTATTGTACCAGATCTGATATGCTTGTTTGACTTGCCTTGTCATGCTCAGGTCTAATTGGATGCCATTTTAGAGTCTCCTCCAGCTTCAGTACAGGATCTGTGGCTTCTGTTGCTAAAATTCCAGTTGTGTGGTCATGTGTTAAAGTTGGAGTTTCAGAGTGATCCATCTGCCAGGTCTGCCATGATGGGAGCTTCTCCTGAGCCTGCTCATCCCTTTTCCTCACTGCCTTTTGCATTTGTGAGATAGGCTTCTAAGCTCTATAACATTTTGTGTCTGTTTTGCTCTTATCTGCTTTGTGTCTCCTCCAAAAGGATTCGTTTTCTCATAGTGTGCAGTACTCCTCAAATTCCTGTAATTCTGCTGCATAGTTTTTTACCTCTTGCCTGGCTTGAAAAGCTATTAAGATAAACAAGACAAAGCAGGCTTTATGCACCAGCTACTATCAGAAATTAATTTATCTTGTTTTGTTTTTCTTCCTGCTTAAGGACACAGCACTGCTCTCAATCTGTTTCTGTTGTCCTGCATGCTTTCAGAGACCTTCGACTCTCATGAAGCCTTTTACTGCTCAATTACTCTAATCAAGCTGTTTCCCTGGCTATGCCTAGACTCTGCAGCAGGAATATGCCTCAGAGTCTGCCTCTCAAAGGGAGCCTGGTGACATGGCATGCTTGGCCTGGAACAGGAGCTTTTCCCAGCTTTGAAAATAAGGGAGTGGGGGGAGAAAGATATCACCCACTCCTGAAGGCGAGGGTAGCTGAGGTTGTTGTTAATAGATCCTTTGAGGGGCAGATTAGAATGAAATAACACTGAATTACCAGTGTTTGTGTGTGTGTGTATATATATATATATATATATATATATATATATAGGAAAGAAAGAGAAAGGAAGGAAAACAGTAGCTAGCAGAGAGGAAAGACACCACCACCTCCTGTTGGACTGAGTGATGAGCCAATGGTTGTCATTTTGAAGTCTGTTGGTCGAACCAATGGTTGCAGTCTTGCTCTGTCTCGGGTGAGGGAGGCCCATGAAACACAGAAATCTACAGGTTAATATAGGTTCACATTCAGGTGGGAATGCCCAGGTGCCTCCCCTGGGAGGGGTGTGTGTGTTTAACACTCTTGCAGCACTGTTGTTCATGCACAGTCCTCTGGCAGAGGGCCCCAGCAATAAGTCTGGGTGCACTTTGGAGCTTTTTGATGGTTTAGGACATCATCAGTTGTCTATCTACGTCTAGGATGTGCAATTTACCCTCATCCTTCCTACAGCAGCCCTTGTGCTCCCTGGATCCTTTGCTGACCTATTTTGACTCACTGAAAGGGCAGGAAAAATGCCTCTTTTTCCTCTTCCTCACATCTCAGTTGTAATTAAAACAACTGCTTGGTGGAAAGAGAGGGGATGATGAGTAATGCTCTGTCACCATATCTTGCATCCTCTGCAGAGAGTTTCATTTCCAAAGAAGTGAAGAACAGTGAGAAAGCATATGCACATAATGGATAATTTTTTTTTTTTTAGGTTATGAGACCAGTTTTCCAGGAGTTATGGTACTTAAAGTAGTTCAGCCTAAATTTCAAAATTTTTCTCACTTGTGTGTTCGCAGTGATAAAATTCTGTGGTCATGTACCTTGTATTCTGAGGCCTGCTGTCTCCTTCAGTGCAAAGAACAGGCTGGGTGAAAGAGAACCATGGTCTGCTGAACTACTTTTCCTACTGTAGCAGCTGTATCCTGACAGGAAAGCTGCCACTTAAAACACACCCTGTCCCTTCCAAATCTGAGTTTGTTTGTACCTGAGTTTGCTGGAAAATTGGGCTAACCTTTTTCACATTGTTTACCAACTAGAATGGCTAAAGGCCTGTTTATGCTGGCTGCTCATTGTGTAATTTTATAGCTTTCATGGAAAAAGAGAGCTGCTGCTTAAAGGTAACAATTAATTTTCTTCCAATGGATCACAAACGGCTCTTTTGGGGAAAGCTCAACTCTAAGCCAACAAGAAATTCTGGGTATGTTTTTGCAGACTAAAGGTAGATTCAGTGCAGTGTGTGAACAGAAAATATTACCAATTCTCCTTACTTGCATATAATTTGCTAGTGTATAATTGTCTTAATAAATAATAATATGTTAGAAATGATCAAAAGCAAACTTGACATTTGAATGATAAAGGCCTTTTACAGATGTTTTGCATTTCCTATTTTTCATAAGATCATTTTTATATGAAAATGATATGTGTAAGTATTTCAAAATTCTTGAATAAGGTCCATTCAATATCTCTGCTGTTTTTAGTTCTTAGGCAGTTTTCCAAAAGCAATGAACACATTTGGTGTTGTGTATTCAGGCTTGATCCCTCTGCTATTCTCTTCTTATTTTCATGGTTTGCCTTTTAGGTGTCTGCCTTCAGGAATCATGGCCCAATGCCAAATGTCTGTTTTGGTTCCTTCCCCACTGCTCTTGTGGACCCTTTTGCTGGCAGTGACAGAATCAGCCACAGCGATTACTTCACATCTGCCCTGGAGGCCTGGTCATTTCCATTTTCTGTGAATGCTTCCTGCATGGGAGCTGCTCCAAGCCACGCGTTACATTGATGCTCAGAGTGACTCTACCAGAGCACACCTTTGAAATTTAGGTATAAAAGTTACCTGAATCTAGAAGACAGGTAAGAGACAAGTTCTCTCTCTCTCTTCCTAACTCCCTGACTTGCTGCTGTTATTCTTCACTCCCCACCAGACAAATTCTGGCCCTGTTCCTCCTATATCCAAAGCAACAGGAGGAGGAACAGGTCAGGCCTTCATCTCCCATGATCACTTCTTTGCTTTTCTGTCCCCAGTCTCCCAGCAAAGTGCTGTTGCTGTGCCTGGACCAGCAGCAATGCCACAATCTGATGTTTTAGTTGAGTCAGGGATGCTGTGTAGAAGATTGTCTGTGGCTGCTTCCAAACCATGGGGGACCACTGGGGATTTATTACTTCCTTTTGCTAAGCAGAAGTTCCTGGTGCCAGAGACTCCATCGTTTCCTCACTGGCCTCCTGCAATGCATCCATGGATCTTGCATACTGCTACTGGAATTGGGCAGCAGGTGCTGAATTAAAGGATTCATCTGCCAAGAAGAAAAAAAATGTTAGTTTTTTTTTTTTTTTTTCCCCCTATTCCTTTGTGTTTGGTGAGGAGAGAAGATGCAGCAGGTGCTAAAACCACAACTGCTGCCTTGGGGGCTCTCGTCCTGCTTCTGTTCCTGCCTCTCTGCTGTCACCTTGTTCCTGCTGCTTGTACAGCAGGGCCTTGTGCTTTGCTAGGAAACAGTCTAACACATATTTGGGGGTGGAGAGCTGGCAGTATTTTGGAGCTGACTAAAAGGCGAGAAGGGTGGTAGCCTTCCCTTGTTTCTGTTCTTTTTTGGGTTTTTTTGAGTTATTTTGTATTTCTTTTCCCCCATATGTTTCCTCTTTTTGCTTTTATTTTCACCAGACTGTCTCACACTGTCCTTAGCCAAATTCATGTTCTCTTAAGATTTATCCATCCAGACATAGTAATGCAACTGAGAAAGGATTCTTTATAATATATTCTGCTTTCTCTCTGAATTAATAGCCAAATGCTAATATCAATGCTGATGTTAGATTAAAAAATTAAATTCTCTGTTTTTCACTTCCTCTTCAATGCATGGTTCTGCCAATGTTCCCCAATATTTCAAATGCTGTTTCTCTTTTCCTTTTTCCTCTCTGATTAAGCTAATAGTTAAATTTCTGAATTCCTTCCTATCCAAGCATCTCCACTCAGTAAGAAGATTGTCCAATTATTTTGGCTGGTGATAGTTATAATTATATTCTGTGGTCACAAGCAAGAGTAATTAGGTTTCTAGTTTCATGGTATAAGTTCATCACCACAGCAATGAGGGAAGACTTCCTAGGTGTAGGATGCTAGGAAATTGATTAGAGTACTATTTTATTAAATATTTAAATGTGACAGATCCTGTCCTGTTGTTATAGCTGTGCACACATTTATGTTACATTGTCAGATGCTATAAAACTTGTGATGGCATAGTCTCCAGCACCATTTTGGAACCCTTTTATTGCTACCAATCATTTTGGAATGAGATTTTAGGCTTTGCATTAATTGATGTCTTTCTAACATCATCTTTCACAGGAATTTATCTCTGATTAGTAGCCCATAGAGAAGAAACAAAGTATATGTGTGGGTCTGGAGCAGAAAGATGGAAAATGACAGGAACTTAATATCTGTTGTACTGTACAAGCACAACTTTTCCCTTGTGCAAAGACAGTCTGGACTTGACACAGAACTGTAGGCCTCAAAAATATAATGCGGAATTAAATCAAACCTTCAAATAATTCAATAGTTCTAGGATTGTTCTAGATTTGCACATCAAAAATCCCAGTGATAATCACATGAAGGATTCAGCTTTTCGTGTCTAAGGACAGCACTCAAAAGCAGTTGGTCGAGTTCTTTTTAAAATTAAAATTAAAATGTAATAGCTTTGTAAGAACACTATTTTTTTTTCACTGTCTTTGTTCTAAGCATACCATTGCACAACACAGCCTTTGATTTTCTTCCACTAATTTGAGACTACAATATCCTTTGAAAAATCAGGAGAATTTTCTAGTCTTCATCCAATGAAAAGACAGAGGAAATATTTCTGAGCCCTCCAGCTTACATGCAAAGCAGTCTGAAAAGGGGTAATATATACAAAATATTTCATTTATTTTAGATTTGTTCTTGTTTTAGTGACGGAAGTTTATAGACTTAGCAAAGTGCAAAATTAGCCCTGAGAAAAATAAGACCTCTGTTTCTCTGGTGGGATGAAATTTCATGCTTTTTTTGTCATTGGTTTTACCAAGGTAATAGTTCTCAGTGTAGCTGTGTGTAAAATGAGGAACATAAAGTCCTGCTTCCAGATCTGCTCCAGGCTGGTGAGTCTGGAGATTTCCTCCTGTTGCAGTGATATTGTTTCTTATCTATTCCTGGTATAATTCTTCAGAGCTTTAGCGTGCCAATGGTAGTGAAATTAATGGCTAATGACAAATTGTATGCATGAAGGATTTGTAAAGCCCTAGAGCATGATTAGACAGATTGTTAATTTTAGGAATACAAAGTGATCTCTTGATATGAACCTACCTTCCACTGAGAGGATCAGTGAAAGTAAAGTACCTTTTGGCTTAATTGTAACCAGTTATACCCAGAGGAAATTAAAAAAGAAAAAAAAAAAAGAAAAAAGAAAAGTCATTATGAGAGTCCCTGTGGATCTGTGCCTGAGTGCTGGGGTCTGCTTCAGCATTGCTCCGTGCTTTCTGAACATCATAGTTGCCAAGGTGTGGGGAAAACTCCTTTCCCTTGCTCCAAGCTACCTTGACCAGCTTTGCTTTAGTGGATTGCAGGGAGCAAGTGACCTGTGAATGAAAGTAGGTTATGTGGTTAGCAAGGATTCAGGGAAGGAGGTGCTTAGTTTGGCTTAGCAGGTCTGCTCTTCAGCCGTGTGCACTCTTCAGCCACGTGCACATTTCCCTTTATCCACTTATCTAGTTGTCCTGGTTTAGGGCAAATTTGGGAGAAAACCTGCAAAGGGGGCCCCTCCAGAAAGCAAACCCACATGCCCTCTCCCCTCAATGAGTTCGAGAAGGATTCCTTGGAGACAAGTGGAAAGACCCTGTTTATTTAACAGGCACAGCATCCCCCAGCACACAAAAGGAGCAATACCAGATGACACCACATTTTCACTGCTCTGAAAAAGATGACAAATTCAGAAAGTCTCTCTTGGGGGTGGTTGCTGTGTTATCAGTCCCTCTGGTGCTGGGGTAGCTGCTGCAGAGTCAAAGTGCAAACTCTCGGTGTTCCCAGGTCCCAGTCTGGAGCAGGTTCAAGTGGTTCCAAAAAAGGGAAAGGAGAAACAGTCCAGGGAAAATTTGGACAGCTTAGATAAACTAACATGCAGGAGCAAAAGCAAGAGCAAAGCAGGAGCAAAGCAGAAGCAAGAGCAAAGCAAAAAGCAAAAGCCGCACTGTGTACTGCCTCATCTCTGTGTCCCACCAACCGTGGGGGAGCAGGATGATAACAAAACCAAAAACAAAACAAAAACAAAACTTTCACTCTTCAGAGCCAGTCCTGAAGACACAGAACATAATATCCAGCATAAACGGAACACACAATTGGGGATACAAGCATCATAATGTCATTCCAGGACACTAGTGGATAAAGGGAAATGTTGATTCCCATCTTCCCTCCTGATGCTTGCAATTGTGCAAGTTCTGCGGTGCTGCTGGTGGCTGGAGATCTGTTCCCGGGGGCACTGGATGTGGGAAGGTCACCTTGAGGGAACTCCTCCTGTGTGCAGAGAGGGAACAGAGCAAAACCGAGTTATAAGCAGCCACAAAGAAATCACTTCATCAGAAAAGGACATTTTGATTCAAGAGTTTTCAATGGTCTGCCATTGAAAAACCTTCCAATAGTACTGAGCTCATCCACACGTGCTGAGGATGGCTTTTATCCTCAAGGGTCAGAAGTTTTCATAAAACTTAAAAAGTACCTGGGCCATGTCAGTCCAAGGAATAGGAATCTACGACAAGTTCTCAGAAAAAATATCTTTTGTTGTAGCCTTAATATTTTTAAACAGTTTCTAGGAAGATTTTTTTCATTTTAGATTTTTGTTGAGAGTGGAAAGAGAAAGGTCTTTTAAGCCATTCATCTGCAGACCTGTGACTAGGAGATATCAAAAAAAGCTGATTCATTCAAACATGGTGGTGATGTGGGATGAATAAACAAAAGAATCATCCAACTGCAGGAAGACACATTTGGTTTTGTGGTAAATATTCAGTATTTTCTCCTGATTAAATATGTTATTCCTCCTGATGTAATTTTATGTAAAAACAATAAGCTGGAGTTAGCCCCATGTTAAATAAACTAAACTACAGATTCAAAGAGAAACAAATCAAATATAAAAGATATAAAATTACTTTAGCCACCTCTCAGTAGAGGTAAACTTATCATCAAGGAATAAAACTCCTTAAGAAGTCACTTTTGATTGATTAAGACACTTGCAATTTCATGTGCTACTGTAACAAAATTTAAGAGCACAATAGATTGTAAGGAACAGATTGTTGTTCAGTTTGTTGGCAGTTCTGAAAAAGAGAAAAAACATTCCAGAAATGAATATTTCAAGTGCATTGCAATTTGTTTCAGGTCCATCACCACTTCTTTTGATCTGACATTAATTTTTTGATTCTGATTTTTCTTTTGAGTACTTCTAAAAACAAAAAATGAGGTGCCTGATGTGAAGAACTTTATTTTTTTGACTGCTTTTCTTTTTTTATATGGATGATTGAACAGAATACTTGAACTGTTTACTTTTGTCCATTCAAGTGTATAAATGTATTCTCTGTTCATTTGCTTCTGTGCAGGAAAAAGGTGAAGTCCAAGTGAATGCGATATAGTGGTGCTTCATAGCAAGTGTTCATGGAGGATTTATTTATTCTGTGATGGCTGTGTAAAAAAAAAAGACAACAAACAAGAAAAAAAGTATTCTTAAGGGGTTTTTTTGACCTGTATGAGGGCTGTTAAACAATGTCATGTGACGATATATTGAAAGAATCAAAGTAAGAAAGATAGAAAAAGATGACTGCTGAAAGAACTCAAGGGTTTTAACAATGCCAGAGGGAAATCCTCTCACTAGGACAGTGGTTGTCATGGTCATATTTTCTGAAAAATCTCTTTGCCCAGGATTTTTCTCCTGGGAAGCTGAGAAGCCTCAGAGAAAAAGGAAAACAATATTATCTCATTCGCTTCTCCTGTGTTTTGCTGCTTTGGAATGTGTTTGGAGATCGTTTATCCAACAGGTAGTTGTTTCATTGGTTTCATGTGAATTGTTTTGACTTAATGGCTGATCACAGTCAAGCTGTGCCAGGACTCTGGAAGGAATCACAAGTTTTCATTATTATCTTTCTAGCCTTCTGTAAGTATCCTTTCTGTATTCTTTAGTATAGTTTAGCATGGTATTCTTTAATATAATATAGTATCATAAAATAATAAATTAGCCTTCTAAGAACATGGAGTCAGTTTCCTTCATTCCTTCCTTTGCCCGCAAATACAAGACAATGGTCACTAGTGCTAGGTTTGCAAGTCAGTGTTTGGCAGCCAGGGAATTTGGGGTTTGCTCCTGAAATAATTTGAGACAGTAAATGGGATTACAACAGTCATATTTGTTATATGTAACAATTCAGATTATTTATACTGCTTTGGTTTTAGTTCTGCTTAAAAAAAACTCAAACAAACCATTAATTTTCTTGGCTTACACCCCCTTTACTTATGGATGCTTATGGTCTGTGGTATTTTCTGAGACCTCAGACAAAGGAAGGAAAGAATGAATCTGACTCCATGTTCTTAGAAGGCTAATTTATTATTTTATGATCTATATTATATTAAAGAATACTATAATAAACTATACTAAAGAATACAGAATGGATACAGACAAAAGGCTAAAAGATACTACTGAAAAATTTGTGACTCTCCTCAGAGTCTGACACAGCTTGGCCGTAATTGGCCATTAAGTCAAAACAATTCACATGAAACCAATCAAACAATCACCTGTTGGTAAACAGTGTCCAAACCACATTCCAAAGCAGCAAAACAAAGGAAAAGCAAATCAGAAATTATTGTTTTCATTTTTCTCTGAGGCTTCTCAGCTTCCCAGGAGAAAGCCCTGGGCAAAGAGATTTTTCAAAAAATATGACAGTGACAGATGTCCCGATTCTCAGCTAGACTGCCCAGGTTGATCGTTCCTGAGCTGTGAGTGCCATGGATGTACCTGTAGCAAATGTACTTCAGAGCTAGAAGGGGGTGCAAAATAAAGTCAGTAACATTCACCGAAGTATCCATAATCTATTGGAAAAATATTTTCTGTAGTTTGTAAGACAGAAAATGCATTCCTACATGGGTTGTGAGAAGGACATGTTGATAACCTCTTTGTGTGATTTGCCTGTTTTGCTCATGCCTGTAGCACTTGTGTCTTATTAAGCCATGGTGAGTCGTCCTGTTCCACATGGCCATTAATTACATCTTCAGAGCACTGTGCTCTGTTACAAGAGCCATGTTAAATATGAACAGCTGTATGACTCCTTCACAGAGCCTACCTTAGAAGCAAAAATAGTCAGGTTAGCATAAGTTATGTAAAAAGAAAAAAAAATATATATAGAATATAGTGGAAACTTTGGTAAGTCTAAGTGGTCTTAATTTCACTTGACATATCCATTTGGATAAAATGAAATCTCAGCTGTAGCTTTGACTATATCTCTTCACATCGCTCTGGAAGACAAAGGAGGAGAAGAAAGTAATTTCCCAGAATGTCTGCTCAATAAAGAAAAGGAGGAGGAATTGGTGGATTTGTAATTGTCCTATCCCTAAAGGGTGCTCATATTGCACAAGTAAGCCTGCATGTGCACATTTATACATATTCACACACATTCACACTTGGCATATATATATATATATAAATGTACTTCAATTTATTCCATTAAAAAATAAACCATTTTTACAACATAATTTCAAACAGGTGAATTATACTTCACTGTGTTCAGAATGTCAAGTAGAAAATCATGGAAGTCTGCTGATATGTCAATGTTACCAGTAGTACATAATTTCTCCAAGGGCTTTGTGATTTCAGATGCTGGCATTGGGAAGAGGGGGATCTTTCACTGGGATTCTAGGGACAATCTTGTGCAACACTTTTAGAAAAGGAGGAAAAAAAGGATCATCCCACTGTGTTTCCTGCACTATCCTTTATTTAAAGGTACCTGCAGATAGTTAATCATTGATATCTATTGTTTTAAAACAATATGTAATAAATGTACTGAAAACTGTTTTTTCTTAACTATATTCTGTGACATTTAATTTAGAAAAAATTTCAGTATAATTATTACAGATGTTTAAAGTATATCCCTTGCAAAATTGAGAACAGATACAAGAAAATGAAGTTAAGTGCTGCTATTGCATTTTCCATTTGGTTGAAACTTAGCTGTGTGCATTACTCCCATGGGAGCACAGTAAATGGAGTGGAATTTTCATTTCATTTGTTATGAAAGACAATCAGTTCCTCAGATAATTCTCAGTCTACAATGTCTTTTGTTTTACCAGTTGGAGCTACTTCATTTCTAGAAATAGTGTATTGCTTTTGTACTGTGCAATGTAAAAATCATACTTGAGGTCAAACACACCCCTGCTGAAATGATGTTTCTCTTAAAGTCCATTGTAGTAATGAATCCTCTTTCTCCCACAGGGTTTTAAACAAAAGCTTTAAAACAACTGTGCCCTGAAAGTTGAGGAATTTCCCTACCTGGCTTTTGCCATGACAGCCTCAATTCCAAAGACAACTCTGTATTAGCAGGATGAGCATTTGTCCTTTTTTGTCAGGTTTTAACTTCAATTTGTGAAGTTAAATAAGAATGTTGTTGCATTGGGAAGAAATGCTGGCAGTTCCAGAATTTATTACCTTAGTTCCTCTAAGTGGTACATAGCCTCTATAAAATGGATTCACACTCCAGCTACCTTTGTGTGCTCTAATAGCTCAGATGAAGAGGCATTGTATGGATGCTGTACCATTGCAGGAACAAAGCACTTTCCAGAGACAATATTATTCTGTACTAATGGAAAAGTTCTCAAAATTCAATGGGAAACCCTTCTGAAAGGTTATTTTGTAACCGCTCTTTTGACTGAGCAGAGGATTTTATCTCTTCCATGGAAGGGCTCCAAAGACTTTTTTAAAAGGAACGAATTCTGCATAAAGTTCTTAACCCTTGGTTAATGCTTTTATCCCAGTGGAACTTCATTGTCTTCAGTGGAGTTATTTGTATTTATGTTGTGATAGGGATAACACCCTCAGAAACCTTTCATTTCTGTGTAAGGTGATTAGTTACCTCTTTGTAAAACCTGCAGGGCTTTTCCCTAAGGTGTGGAGAAAAGGAGAAGGAGAGGGCATTAGTAGCTCTCTCTCACACTTGCACTATTAAGATATGATGCTCTCTAGAATATAAAAGAAACATGTTCTGCATGTCTTCTCTGCCTCAGAAAAGAATAACTTCCTCTGCCTGGCTGACTGTGACCTGCCTGGGTCAACAATAGCAAGAAAGGACTGATGGGTCTGGATAGATAGACAGACAGACTGCCATGATGGCATTTTAACTGCCTTGAAATATAGACATTTTATTTCCATTTTGTGTAGAGACTGTCTGGATGCAAAATGAAAATAATTTGGCTGATACCTCTTTGGTGTTCTGGCATGTCAGTGGCGTTAGTTTTTAACGGGAGAAAGAGATAGATTGTGATCACAGGAAATGGGTGCAGATGGACAGTCCCTCACTGTCCATCTGACAGACAGTACAAGAGAGCTTGCTGCCTTGCAATGTGCTTTTTTGGCTCAGGTTTGTTTCTGATCAGTCACTGACCTCTCCCATCATTTTCCTAGTGAAGAGTAATTTAACAAGCTGAAATCAGTGGGAGCAAAGGGAGGAAATGGGCTGGAAAGCAACTCAGTGGCTCCTGGGTAGGACTCCTGAATTTGCAAACTGTGTGATTTTAAAGCAACTCTCCCTTTCTCAATTTGCTCTGTTTCCTATGCCTTAACTTCACTGAAGGCACCACAAGCTGGGCAAAGTAACAAATCTTACAGCATGGAGTGCTGTGATTCTGGGTTGTGATAAAGAGAAGATGATGATGATGTGCACTACCTTAGTATCCTGGAAGCTTCGTGCTGTCTCCTTTTCCCTCCAGCTCTCCTGCTATTCCCCCATATGAGAAAGGATCCTTCATGGGCATTTCTCTGTGCTCTGCTGACCATCAGCAGCTAAGGTGAGCTGTGGGGATGGGGGAGGGAAAGGGATGAGCTTAAAGGGACATCTGTTCTGGGACAGTTGCATCCAAAAGTGAAGAAGATAAAGGGAGGACAAATGGCACAACTGTTGTGTCTTGGGTGTGGCAGTTATTGTTGAGGATTCAAAATATGCTTCCATGAATTAACATGCTTCTCACTGGAAAACAGCACTCGTGATGGAGGCAACTGAGTAGGGAAACATCATCACTTATTATGGATGCCTTGGGCAAGATGCCCTTTAAAGAGGGACTTCTGAGGCCTGAACCCAGGCTCCTGTTACTGTAAACATCTTCCAGTGCTTTACTACAAGGACTAATGATAACTTGAGGCAAATAAAAATCTTTGTGAAATAATTGAAAAATGTTTTGTTCTAATGTGGGAGCTGAGAAAAACCTAGGAAAAATAGTAAGGTGTTAAAAAACTGCGGTGTCATAGGAAAGATAAAGAGAATGGGGTTTGTTACTTAATAGCTCCCTAGCTATTTCTAGCCATTTATATAGCTTATATAACAAGATGCAATACTCAGTCTTTCTTACTGCTTATGAGAGGGAGAAATTAACCTGTATTTATACAGTGGAAACTAATAAGCTCCCATTTAGTTCTGATAGTGGGAAAGAAAACTTTCTACCTGCTAACCTGATGAAACAGTTGGGCTACATGGGGAGTGTTTGGTGGATATCCAAAAAAATTAAGGATCAGGTCAGACAAATATTTTCTGTGTGCTGGATGCTCCCTCAGAGCAGGTGGGGGCTTGGGTCATGCTTGAAAGCTTTTCCATTTCACTGAGTGTTTCTTTGCCATCTTCTTTGCTAGCTTGAAGTGGTTAAATTATACTCACTTGACAGCTGTGGCTTTTACCTTCCATAACAATTTGGCTGAAGGCAGAAAGAGCTGTGTAGAAAGTCTTATAGACAAGACACATGAAATGAATTCAAACCACAAAATCTGAATAATCAAGCAGAGTCTTAAGATCAGACTTCTCCATCTGAACTGCTGTTTTGTTTGGGATACACTTCTGCCAGATAAAACATAATTAGTGACATTTTCCTCACAAAGTTAAGTAAAAAAACAGGGTCTGTGTAACATTTTTTTTCCCTTTCCAACAAAATTTAGATGAAATTTGGATTAGTCTCAGTTTCTAGTCTTTGTATCCAGCTAATTGGGCTATCTGACTTGTTTGCCAAATGGTGAAAAAGAGGCAGATTGTGGGCTTAAACTCATCCATTAAAAAAAAAAAAAAAAGAAAAGAAAACAAACAAACAAACAAAAAAACATAGAAAGAGAAAGGACATTATCTGGTCTCTCAAGAAGACAAAATAATATTTAAAAAAGCCACTTACCTATTAGTTTTGAAAGGTGAGCGCCTCACACCTTCCTGGCAGATAAAGTTTGATAATGAGTTGTATCTAAGGTGCCTTTGGCAAGGCTGCCTTGGCAAGATTATCCCCAGGTATCAGATGGTCTGCACATTCAGTATTGTGCAGATCCCTGGGGAATGAAATAGGACACCTGGGAGTGCTGTCAGTGTGTGGCACTGTGTGTGCCCATGGTGGCAGAAGAAGGGGTGGGAGGGGGGTTACAGGCAGGAATGGGGCAAAAAAGGACATAATGATAATTCTGTGCAGAGGCTTCAGGTAACTCAGTGCAGTTTGAATAAAAACTGAAGGAGGAAAATTGCCAGTTCTCTGGAAGCAAAACAACGTTTTGAAGAGGCTGCTGGGATGTAGTCTGACATGAGTAAATTGCAAGCTGAGATAAATATGCCTGGAACTATCAAAAAGAGTGCTGTACAACATGCACAAGGTATGATTAGTCATCCATTACAATTCATGACAGTCCTGCTGGTGTAAGTACTGGAATTGCAAGAAGGGCATGCTGCTTTTGCAGTCAGTCTTGTTATGGGGAGCAAAATATAAGTGAATGCTTAGTTAGTAATTTTAGCCTCTGTCTATGTTAAAAAATACAAGGATTTCCTACAGTGTTGGCAAAAAGGCAATACTTACTCAGGAAAACACAAGTGCCTTTTGTTCACAATGTTGAAAACAGCAAGAGAATATAGTTTATACCTTGATTCAAAATGCCTGTGCCCTGACAGGGCCAGATTAAACAGATGAACTTTTAGAGCAGCACATAAAGCTTGTACTGTTTACATAAAATATGACAATTTATTATAGAGAGCATCATTCAGGCATAAGTATCTGGAAAATTATTTGGATTAAAGTGATGACTTCCACAGCTTTGTAATCAAAAGCAAATGGACTCACAAAAACAAACTGCAGAAAAGTCTTTTACTGTTTCATTATATGCCTAAAAGATCACGGCCTACTCTTCACCACAGTGTGGGTTATGGTGTAAGGAGAATCTTAGGGATTGTTGCTACAAAAGTGAGTGCTGGAAAGAAATTAATGGAGTAGGAAAAACAACAACTGTCATCTTAAGGGAAGCTGAGCCATTTTTCAGCCTGAAATACATTACTGCCCAGACATGATACCAACTAGACTGAGTGAATTGTGGCCAATTGTACTGTTTTAAATGATCAGTCCCTCAGATTCATTTCAGTACAAAAAGATCCAAATCCTACAGCACAGTGGGAGCAGGTCTTGTTGCAAGCCTCTGGCAGGGGAGCCAGAAGATAATTTAATTTCATTGCTCTGTAAAAGTGTCTCTTGTTTACTCCCTCTTTAAATACCCAAATCTGTGCTTTGAGCAGGAACTTCAGATGCTGTATACAGTAAGATTAAATAATGTTTTTTTGCTGTGAATACCAGCAGCTCTTCCAATGGCCAGCAGGACAAATCCAAGGTGAGGATCAAAGATGGCAGACTAGGAATCATGAGACTTCAGGAAAATGGAGCCAGATTGATGGTGCGCTGCAGATTGCTGAGTTGTTACTGAAAGTTGTTAATAAAGTTCAAGTCTTTGGCAAATAAATCACTGTCTGGAAAATCCTCCTGTTGTGTATTGCTGCTTGTAGAGAAGGAAAGGAATCTGAAATAATCTAGACCCAGTGCCTTACACAGGTTGTAAATCTGCTCCTGCCAGATGAAGGAAAGGTTTTTCAGGTTCCCTCTGGTACAGTAACCAGATGCTTTGGTCTCTAGACAGAACAACTCAATTTTTATGCTAACAGCTTGGAGATGTTTATTTTTCTATTTCATGCAGTAGTTAGATCAGAAGAAAAATGAAGATTATGATTTGTGCGTGAAGAATATTGTAAATAATTTTTCTCTTAATTTATGGAAAAACAGATTATCTTAATTTTTTTCCAATGTGATGCATACAAATCTCAGGCTATATATTGCTTTTGGTGCAGTCTCTTATCTTTTGCTTGACCCTTTGTGTTTGGAAAGCATTGCCTGGAACAAACATTAAGAATTTAAGCTTCTTTTGCACTAGAAGAGTGATATCTTGGCAGCAGTGGTTAAAAGAAACCACCATATTTCCAAAGGCTTAAGGGATTCTCAGGGTTTTGGGATCACTCCAGTGTGTGTACAGTTAACCATCAGTGAAGCAGCAATCACTTCATTTTATGCAGGTGCAGGTGAGATGCATGTCCTTGCCTCTCAGGAGCTGATACAGGGAGCTGTTGACTCTGGCAGAGCTACTTTTACATTATCTAAGTGGCTGAGTGCCTTACCATGTTTATCCCATGCTTTAAATGTCTAATGTTTCACAAGTTTCCTTCAGTCTGGTTCATGGAGCTGAAAGTGGAATAGCAGGATAAGTGAGATCCAAATATAGTCTCTTTTTGACCTTTCCAGTACATTTATATGAAGCACTGGAAAAAGCAATGAGGACTGACACAGTTCTCGTTCTTTGTCATATGGCTGTCCTTAGTCATGTTAGCAGTCAGCCACTGTAGGTGCTACTGTAGCCTGTCTTAACACTCTAATCCTGAAATAAGATTTGCCATATGTTGCCTTTCCTTTAAATAGCAATCATTCATAAATGTAAGGCATATTTTTCTCAGTTCACACAATCCAGTGCTGGCTGAGATGATATTCATATCTATGGCCCTTCTGAGAAATGTTGTCTTTATTTTAAGCAAAATTTTGCAACGTGAACACATTGCCATTCACTTCCTAAGGCAGGATGCTGACTTCTTTCTTCAGAGCCCTGCGCTCTATTTATTGCAACTTTATGTTTAGGAGAGTTGAGCTCTGAGGAATCTCATGTGGCAAATCTGTGAGAACAAATTTTCTACTTTGCAAGGGTCCTGCTTCCTCCTCTGTAAAATGGTGTTGCAAATGAGACGCTGACTTTGTGGTCAAGCCCTGTGGTGGTCTCTAGTGGAAGGGATGAATTCTCTGGTAAGCTTGGATTTCTCAGGGCATCCATGCAATGGTTTTAACTGTAGCTGTCTGGTGGTGTTGGTGGTTGTTTTGTTACGAGGGCTACGGGATTCAGGTTATAAATAAAAAAAGTCAAGTTTGCTCTGTTATAGTTGTAGCCAGGTAGCAGGGTTTCAACCAAAGTGCATGCCTGCACTTCACTCTTTCAACAGCCTGGGGAGTCCTGCATCTCCTTGGTTAGTCACTTGTGCAGAGGAGGTAATGCATGGGTCTGGGATACTAAAATGATTTGAAACTTACTCATTGACTCAACTACGAGATGTCTTCACAGCCAAGTATTTGACTTTACTTGGAGTACTATTTGACCAAATATTTGGGGCTTTCCAAATGGACATTTCAGACTTTCCCAAAGATTTTCCCTAGGTAGCTTTTCCTGCGTTTTGACCAGTTTCTTTGCTTAAATACAATTATTAACATGCTGAGTGAAGAATCTGGGTGTCCCAGTGACACCCAGGTGGTTCCTGCTTCAAGACAGACCAAGGTAAGATGCATTTGTAAGATGCTTGTGAATCAGTAGATGCTGTTCCTACAGATGCAGAAATGGCCATGAAGTGCAGTATACTTCAGGTGGCTGAGATGGGTAGGGGATGTTTTCTATGAAATTTGAGACAATAGCAAGGGATCATTCATGTACTGGAGGGGCTGTCTAGGCCATGGAGCAGCTGGATAGAAGGAATCTGCAGAGCCACAGTCTGGAGAGTCTCACCTGACCCAGGTGGAGATGTCACTTGCAACAGACTCCAATCACTGTGACTCCCATTGTTGTCCAAAGCAACTGACCAGCACCTTTGACAAATTCAAATCCCCAGGTGTGGGTTATCCTATATCAGTAGTAAACTGGTTTTCCCCCTAATGAAACAGTCTATGGGAATATGAGTAACAGTTTATTTTTTTTAGTGTCCTTAAATTTCTTAAATTTGCATCAAATTCACAGTTGACAAATTTGGGGTTATTTTTTCATCCTCTGTTCTTCAAGAGAATTTTCACCTGTTTTTCATCAGCTTCAAAGTAGCACTGAATTGTTTAAAGCTTCAGGTAGTGAGTAATTTAAGGAGCAACATTGTAGAAATATCTCAGAGAAGAGAGAAGAGAAGATATAAAAAGAAGATAGTCTCTGATTGTTTATAGAAATGCTTGTTTAAATATTCAGATATACAGGTGGCTTCATAAAAAGCATGAAGAATATGAATCCACTTCATAAGCATGATTATTGTGCTCACTGTTGCAGAGATAAACATGAGTGCCTAGAGATAAAAGAGAAATTCTCATATCTACAATGAATTTTGTATCTAAACTTTAAGGTATGTGTTTAATGGTTTTTGTGAATTTTTGTCCTTATTTAATTTATTGCAATATTAGTTTTTAAACTTTCTAAATACATCTCTGTCCACTTTTAAGATCTTCTATATCTTCCTTATATTCTCAGAGTTTAGCAAACTCTGCATCATTTTAACTAAAGCCCTACCATTCAAGCTAATTTTTGGTATATTCTTATTTTTGTTAAAACATTATTTCCATTTGTCCCATTGTAAAATTATAGATCCTGAACATTAATTATATCTAATGACTCTAAACATGACAGAATTAGTCATTACAATGGTGATTGGCAAAGTTTTTGGAGCAGCAATGTGGAAAGTTAGTCACCTGGATTTTAGATGGAGAAACCCTGGAGAATGTACAAACCCATGTTGCTACTCTTCCCCTGGGATTTGCTGTTCTTGCAGCAAAAAAGGGGACCTTTATGTTTTTGGCTTTTGCTAACCTTGGATGAATTCACAAGGACAGGAGGAGAGACTCAGAAAAGGTTTAGGTTTTGCTTTAATTTTCAAAGCTATAAGCTGTGAAAATGGGGTACAGCTCAAATGAGGTGCAGCATCTTTGGCTAGAGTAGTCAAGGACTTTGCGTAGGGGTAGGAGGTAAGGGCAGGACTGGGCTGGGAACTGTAAATCTTGTTTCTGTGTCTTTTCTTACTGTTCTTATAGTCAGTTGTTGAGACACTTTCAGTAATGTTCTGATAATAACACTTGCCTCCAAATTGTACACTTATCCTATTCTGTTTACCAAAGTCCTTCTAACAAAAGCTTTTGAAATAAATTGCAAAGAGATTAAGGTATTTTTAGAATGTTTTTCTATGTGAATTGTTTGTAGACAGGCTCCCAGCATTCCTGCACAGCAATCATCAAGAAAATGTGCACTAGAATTTTTTAATCTTTTTTAGTATTTTTAACCATATCAAATCTCTGCTATGATTTAAAACTAACCACTACTTGCATAATTCTATAAAATTGGTTTTGCTCCATAATGGGAATATCTAACTTTTGAAAGAGTACAAATTGCTAATCTAAACCAAGACATCTCCACAGTGGTGTAAATGTAAGAAATAGACATGTTTAATTCCTGAATTTATTGGTAGGCATGTTGTTATAAAAAGACCATGCAGTTTTCAACCAAATCAATTTTTTTAATAGTAAAGTATTCATATTAATAAAATATTTTTACAAGTGCTACAGCTGATTCAGTGTTGATAACTACCTGAGACAAGAAGTCTTTTCTCATCAGGTAAAGATGGTATCTTACCAAAGGAAGCAGAAACATATCAACATCTTTTCTTGGAATTCTTTCAACATGAGGCTGGATCATCAAAAACCTACTGCAAGTGCTACCTTTGGAAATGGATTCCTTCCTTTCAGCCAGTCCTGCTGAACAATTTACTGGTAGTGTAAGCTGCATCATTTAATGCTCACACTAGGCATTGACTCAGGGTGAGCCAAAATGATCAAATCTATGGGTCTGATGTCTCACATGGGATGTATTAGTTACAACTTTTCAAATATAGGAATTTTTATTAAGTACTATCTCTTTTTAGTAATTCCTTAGAGATTCTTATTCTATAGTATAACCTTATCAACACACAGTGAAATTGTCTAACTCTGTATAAAACGCAAGGACAAAGAAAAAGAAATATCATAGTTCCTACATGTAGTTTTGCCTCTTCTAAAATATTTTTGTTCCTGTAGTGGAATCTCAAATCTCTCCTTTTTTTAGTTATCTGAAAAGAGCTTATAAATATGAGGGAAAAGGATTTCAGAATAGGAAAGCCGTAGTATTGCTCAGACCAAATGATCTCCTTTAGATAGAAGTTAATGCTGGATGCTTTGGAAAGAGTTTCTAAACTGGACCAGTATATGATAACAATTCATTGGTATATTCTACCAGTCTCACTTTAGCTCCAGATCCAGATTTATTTCTATTTGTTACATGCTCTACTATCTCTGCTTTGACAAGTGGTGTCTGATATCTTGATAAGGAATGCATCCCCAACCCAATAATACTGTTTGTAATAGTCCATTAGGACTTCAGGTTTTTAAATATTTTTCTTTCAATTGAAGTGGATTATTTTTTGGGTTGGTTATTAACGAGTATTTTGAATTAAGGATCTAAGATATAAGCATTCTTAAATATAAGGGTGTCTGTTGGTGGATTCACTGCTTACTCTGTGGTACTGTCATGCATTTAAGGTATTTTTTGAGCCTTCAGTTTGACTATATGATTATCTTGCAGTGCATTGATTTATTGCTTGCAGCCCTGGGCAAACCATTCCCCCAGACTTGGTCTTCATTCTACTATGCCAGTTCTATTTACTTATTCATTTTAAAATCATTAGTGTTTGCAAAACACTTGGAAGGATGGAGTGCTCTGAGCTGAAAATGAGAGGCAAGCAAGAGCTCTGTTGGTGGTGTGCAAATGCTCTGCTACACGTGACAGGAGTGCCTAGGTGTGTGGTATAACTTAGTGTGTGGTATAACTTGGTGTGTGGTATAACTTGGTGGTGCCAGAATTGCTCTGAGTCTCATGCTGATTTGCCTTTGCATGTTTCTGCACAGCTCAGCCAAAGCATCCTGGGAAGGGAGGAGTCCCCACCTTTCTTACTCCCTCAGTTGGAAAGACTGAAAAATGCTGCTTCTACCGGATGTATCTGTGTCCAAAATGTGAGATTTCCACTGATGGCAGTGCAATTCCCACAGAAAGGCTATCCTGTGGGAGTTTCTTTTTCTAGTTCCTTGATGTGACAGTTACATTTACTTCATTACTTTTTATAAAGGATTTTGGTAAATAACAATTATAAACTCATTAGTCTCATTATTCTAAATGGAGCAGATAAGTGCGTTTTCCTTCTGACAAGGATGCATGTAGTAAATGACTGATAAATGGAGTTTAGGAAAGGTTTTGGTTGAGATATTTCATAGTAATTAGTCTACTCACGAAAATAATTCACTCGGTCATATTGATGGGAAATTGGAACCTTCCATTCTATTAATCTATTATGTAATACACTTAGGCATGCTGATTGTGATATTTTGCTTTGAGTGTTTTCTCTAAGCATCTATGATTAAATTGTGCAGTAATGGGCTTAATGACAGCCATTGAAAGAGATGACCTTTTGCAGGCCAGTAAACAGAATGTTTTAACAATCTGAGTCTCTCGGCTCTTGCAAAATTAGCAGAAACTAGCTCATGCAACCTACATGAGTAAAGGGATGTGTAAAAAATAGGGGGCATAAAGTCTCTTGTGAAATATGAATCTCTCTTTTCTTGAACTGTGCTGGATTTTAATGGCTTTGGATAGGCCCGAAGGACAATCTTCTCATATTTAGATAATTCTTCATCCTTTTAAAACATACCACAGCATCACCTCTGGGAAGTGTAAAGTCATGTCTAATCAAAGAATAGACACACAGTAAACAGAAGTGATAAAGAATTTTGCAAAATATCCAGCCAGCGGGGAGCCAACTATTGACAAGGATGGAAAATATTTTTGAGGGGAAAATAGTAGAGAGACAATTTGAACAAACAGGCATAGGGAGTGGTCGGCAGTAGATTTAACCCCATTTCCTTCCATTATCTGTCGTGTATGGAATACACATTCCTTTACCACATATTGTGAGCATGTCCCTGTAGGTCCAGTATGTAGATATATTGACCTTGCTTTTAAGGATGAGCCTTTTGGTTGATAGTTTGGTTGATTTGAAATGGAAGTATTTATATAGGCTTTGCATGAATGGAAAATTTAGGCTTCAGTAATAAAAAATTTCTTGAATTTACATGCAGGCTTTCTATTTATTTTAATGGGATTACTGGAAATGGTTTATACAGGGAATGAAGTCCATGAAGCACAAAACAAGATGCATATTTACACTGAGGCAAGCAGTTTTCTATATTAGCTTTCTTTCATGGGTACATGTGGAGGTAAAAGTCTTTTCCATGGTTCAGTGGAGTATTTGGGCTTCAGTATGGTATAATAGGTGGAATCTGGAAATGGCCTGGAAATCTAGACTTGGCGCTTTACTGACAGTCTAACAGAAAGCCAGCCAGTCTGACTCCATCCCCTCACACTGGAGAATGGTGTGGATGATCCAGTGAGCCTCTTGCTTCCTTGGGTGGGGCTGTTCATTAGTGTAGGACAGGGGCTGCAGTGGGCAGCTGGGAGCTCAGGCTGTAGAGAGACTGGAAAGTTGAACATGTGAGAAGACTTTGCAAAATGGGAAAAATGAATATAAATAATTGATTGGAACTGAAATAAAACCCCCCTGGTTTTATTCCTAACAGATTGCTGTATCCCAAAGGAGGGGGAAAAGGGAGGCTCACCTGTTCCATGGGAGACAACCCAGGGGCAGGATGTTGGGTGCTGGACACTGGGGAGTGCTGACCTCTGAGAGTGCCATGGAAAGTGTTCCAAATTCACTCCTCGGGGACAGAGAGCAGGGAGAGAGAGCTGCGCCTATCTCTGGAAGCAGATGTTTAAGTGTAAAACTGTGTCTTGAATGACAGAGTGAAGTTCATGCCAAGCTTGGAATTTCTGGGGAGATTCATGGAGCAAGAAGGCAGCAAAAACTCAAGCTGCAGACACAACCTGGACCTGATTTATGAGCACGTACTACTAAAGGCACAGCCAAAACAAAGGCTCACAAACATGTTAAATTTTCATAAACAACTCAGTGCATTCATCTTGCATGTATGTGTTTTGAGTGGCAGTGTGATGCAAAATCACTTTACCCTAAGATAAATAAACAGCTTTTTCCCTAAAATTTGAATATTGCTGACCTTTACTGCAAGTGCATGTGCTTGTTTAAAAGGATTGGTTTTGCTCTTCCCATTCCAGAGACAGCAACACTGGCTATGTAACTACATGTTTGTACATAGTTTCTTGACATGGAACAGATATTTTTGAGCTTTTAACAAAGTGATGAAAAGGTCTCCAAAGCCTTAATGGATTGTGAAAACCTATATAACTCTAACTATAACTCATAGACTGTGGACTTTGTCCTCGAGTAAGTTATTGAATAATATTAAATATTACTAGGGAAAAAAAAAAAATCAGTTTTCTATAACACGTGAGCAGACTGTATGTCTTTCAGTCTGAGAAACTTGTAATTTTTGGGTGCTGGAAAAATAATTCTAAATGACAGAAAAGGAAGTATTTTTCATTAAAAATTGGAGATTTTTTTCCTTTCTAATTACATTAATAAAATTAGATATTTGAATTTTTAGTAAATTTTTTGTACAGTTCTGTTTGTACAGATCTGTACAGATCTACAGATCATTCTAGGGAAATAAAATCTGGGTTTTTCAAATGCATCAGCTGGAGAAAATGTTTGCCTGTAAGTGAGCTGAATTCAGTAATGAATAATCAGTGTGCTTGGCAGGATCCTTAGAATCATCGTATCTTTGATTTGAGATAATTATGTCTGGCAATGAAATTCAGAGTTCCAGCAAGTCTTAAAATTGCATCTCCCGCACCCCCGTTGTTGGTCCTCTGCTCTGGGAAGATAAACTGGGGAGGCGGGTCTTGTTCTCCAGACCCTCAAAGCCCTCAGTCTCTGGAATTTTTTCTGGGAATGCCGCTGGATGGCAGCCTTTTTCCGTGCAACTCTGCAGAGAGGCAGGCGGGGAAAGGATCATTAAAAGGAAAGAAACGATTAAAGGAAAAAAAAATAAAGTGAACTGGAAGGAAGACGAAGCAAAGTTGAATGTTGCTACTTTGAAGACCAGCATGTATCTCTGCTTCAGTGTAACTTATGCAAATCTCCAGTATTTGCCTCTCTTCTTTTAATTCCCTGGCAGATAGGATACATAAATTGAAATGAGGAATTCAAAGGAAGGATCTGACTTTTTTTTTTTCTTTTTCCTCTTTTGGTACTTTTCTGCTTACAGGAATCTATTCTAAAATGGGAAGGTGGCTCCTGTTTCTGAGAAGATGAGCAGTATTTGTGAGTTTTCTCCATTCTCTTTCTTTACTCTTAGAGCCAATACTTTTTTTGACTATTTAGGCTTGTGCTTCAGAAAGCAAATGGACTTGGTTGTGTTGTGGTTTGCTCAGGCACCTCTATGCACGACCTCCAAACAAGCAACTGAGTTCATTTCCATCAGAGCTTGGGCTTACCTTGTGAATGATGTGATACCTTCTCTCCCACTCTTGGCACATATGGAGGGCATGATGGTCCTCTCCCTTCTTTCTCTGTGCTTTGGGAACAAATATTTTCACTATGTCCTGCTTCCAGCATCCCCTTGGATATTTCACAAGCTGTTACCAAAGATGACCCAAACTCCTGACTTTGGGTCCATGGCAGCAGTTCCTTTGTGGCTGATTCCTGGTTTGCCTTCCAGAGCTGACCCAGCTTCTGCCCAGCTGTGTTTAGCTTTTCTGTAAGCTCCCCATCAGGTTATGAGTTGGAAGGCAGCATACAAACTAGGACAGAGCTCAAGCTAGTAAGCTTAACAACGGATCAGGAAAATAGCTTGTCATAAACTCTGTGGTATTATATTCCACTGAAGATTTATGCGGAGAGATATATGTAACAACTTGCTGTTGTGTGTGTTTTATATATATATATATGTATAAATACACACATCCATCTATCTATCTATCTATCTATCTATCTATCTATCTATCTATCTATCTATCTATCTATCTATCTATCTATCCATCCATCCATCCATCCATCCATCCATCCATCCATCCATCCATCCATCCGCCTGTGTTTCTGTATAACTCAAAAACAATGGATCACATATCCATTGCCAACTAGGCAATGGGAAAATAAGTAGCCTCATCAGGAGTTAGCAAAGTTTCATGCTTTAGAGGTTATATATATATACGTATATATTTTTTTTCTCTGTATCTTCTTGTAGTTAAGAAGATGGCATTTGAACTAGACCAGAGGGGAAAAAAGGCAGCAGTCAGATCAGTTCTGCTGGCCATGACACGAAGTGGAAATGGGTGTCCCTAATTTTGGGTAAGTATTTCAGTATATATGATCTTTTCTAGCTTAAGCCCAAGCTAACTTGCTCACAGATGCTTCGAGCAGAATTCACTCGCTTCTCTTTCAAGAGCAAGAGCTCATGGTCAGTATTACAGAAAGGGCTCTTACACTGTTTCAAGGTTTGTTGTTTTGCTTTTGCTGTAGCTCCACCCATCCCTCACCATGGCCTATATTTGGAAAAAATTTGATGCTAGATAATGTGGTTTCATTTGGGAAAGGTTAGTGGTTTAGAGGAATGCCACTGTTTACTTCTTCAAGGGGTATTAAAAGGTCAGAGAGGGGAAATAAATTGTCCTTCCATACAAAAATTTTTATTTGATTTTATCAATTTTACTGTGTTCCTTTAAGTGAGCTTTGCATAGCCAGTCTCTGGTACTGGAAGTGTACACTACTGACTGGTGTCTGCCAAGTGCTCACCCCTTCACCATCTCAGAAAGGCTCTGTTTCTTCATCATGGATACCTACCCTGATTTTAAACAAAGCTCTGCACATATTACTGGTTTCCAGTTTATGCTACTTTGTCTCTTGTGGGGCTACCACTGTTAGCATTACTGCTGAGCGTTTAAGACTGTCAGGTTAGATTCTTGAGCGCCTTTTGTTTTCTCCTCATCCTCTAGCAAGTATTTGGTCTCATTTATTTTCTGCTGTCCCTGACCTTCCCTCCATAGATATTCACATTGAGCTGGCCACATGTTATTCTGCTACGACCTTATCTGGGCAGCTCTAGAATCACAAATAGCAGAGAGAGATCATGCTGCAAATGCCCTTGACAGAGTGCCTCTTGATCCTTAGCATGAAAAGAAAAATGGGTAACAGAAGAATATGGGTACCAGCTCTAAAAGGAAGAGCACTGCAATGCATTTCATGTCTTTTAAATGTAAAGAACAGCCTGGGCATTTTAAAAATGTTTATTTTTATTTTTTAATTTTTAATAGAAATATCCCATGAGAATAGGGAAGCCTTTGAATGATGTATCTGCTGTGCTGCCCGACAACAATACTGAGGGCTGGATGACACTATTGGTGACCTTTAGCTCCTAAAGCATTGCTGGCCAAACAAATACTGCTTACAAGGCTGTTCCTGTGCCACAATATGCCCTGACTATTGCATGGCTTGACTTGCTTTCTGAAACACCAACCAGCTGATTTCTGAGGGAAGCAATGAGAAGCTGTCAAGTGTGGGGCTTTAAGACAGCTTAATGGGTCCTTGGCTCTTATACCCTTAGAGCAGGGTGGGCTGCTGGAGGCAAAATTAATGGTGTTTTGGCCGGGCCATTTATAGAAGGGTGGTTTGTGGTGAGAATAAAGTAAAAAATTAGTAAGAAAAGTAAAGCTGTAGAGTTAAAAATCTCTGTTTGTCTGTACAGTGCAAACCTGGTCTGTGAGGTGAAAATAAAAAGTACTGATACATACATGTGTTAAAGGTGGTGGTTGATGTTTAGGGATCAAAATTATAAACCAGTATACTGGACATTTCAAGAGAAAAATAAATTATGCTCTGTAGAGTAATAGAACATTATTTCTATCCTCCATGATGCCTGATAAAACAGGTAAGTTTGCTCTCAGTTGTTTAAAGATGGCTCCCCCTCATCTCCCACCTGTTATGTTAGGGAAGTGCATGTTGCTGCCTTGCTTGCAAGGCTGCTCAGGAAAACCGTGAGCGTAAAAGCAAGTGACTTCAAAAGACTGTAGGCTTTAATTATAGCAGCACAGCTTCAGGTCTCAGAGAGCTGTCCCTGGGAGGATGCATGCAGTCAATACTGTCTAGACACTGTACACTAAGTACAAGTGTGATATGGTTAATATTTCTGAAGCAGACTCCTCTGCTGTTGGTGATCTGCTTTCCACACCATGGTTTAGCCAGAGTTAGTGGCATGTACTGAGTGTTCCCTGCTGGACTGGATTATAGTTGTCCAGTTTGGTGTCATATTCATAGCCTGATGATGCACAGCATCAGGTTTGGAGCAGGGCAAAACCCTGTCTGTGCCCCCTGTGAGCAGGAGACTCTGAGCAGTGTAGTGTCTTGCAAGTTTAGGTTTATGGCACTGGATATTGTGTCATTTGCACCCTGGTTTATCAGCCAGGAAATCATGCATGGGATAATGTCTCCTGTTATGAGGCAGTGTGGGGTAGTTCCCTTGTTTTTTCCAGATTAGCTATCAGTCAAGGTGTGTGTGTGTGTGCTGGTATTTAGGCAGAAACTTGTAAAGCACTTGTATTTGCTTTATTTTTGTTTTCTATGTGTTTTGTTTTTCTCAGTTGTGTTCAAGATAGAAGCAGAAGAGACAAGTATTCTTAAATGGTAGAAAAATGTAAACAGGAAAGAAATCCATATGTTAAAAAATCCAATACAACCATAATTTTACTTCCTATTTGTCTTTCTTGTTTTTATGTATAAGTATTTAATTATCTGCATCTAAGCATATCTACCTTCTAAAGGTTTTCTGGAGTTGAAATCCTATTTACTGATCTTTAACATCTCTTCACTCCTGTTTTAATAGACAGGTATGCTAGCAAACATCCTAACATCCAAACCTTGCAACTAGGATTTACAAAGTCATTAGCAGAATAGAGATGAGAAATATAAAGTCTGAGCAGGGAAGGCAGTGTTACAGAATTTACAACTTGCTTCCCCTCATACTCGCTGCTATATTTTAAATTACAAACAAAACAAAACAAAACAAAAGCAAAACAAAATGAAAAAACCCCAAACCAAAAATCCTGATGATTCTGATGAGGCCTGACTCATGACTTTGACTAAGCAAAGTAAACTACACTGGAGCAAGGAGGAGGGTTTCTCATTGCATCCCTGTTCCTGGGGCCCAGGTATCCTTGTCTGCCAAGGACACTGCTCTCCCCTTGCAGCCACCTTGGGCCAAATTGCAGAGCCTGGCAGCTCCCAGAACCCTTCACAGTGTGCAGCACAAGTGATGTTACAAAAACAATGCCTTGTGTTCCTGCTCTTCGTGCTAGATGATGCTCTTTGCACCAAACACATTTTTCTTCATTTCATAACCTTTTTGGAAGCATAAACTCAGTCAAAAAAGTACTGAAGTGACAGCTGACCTCTGTGGTTTTATGCAAAGGCAGAAGTGTCTTGTGTGGCCCCTTTACAGTCCAGCTGCAGTCTGTGCCAGAGAGTAAATCAATAAAGGCACAGATGTAGTAGAAGAGCAGGCACAAATTCTGTCACTCATTTTCAATTTCTGTTTGCAGAAAATCCCTGCAATAGTCAATTTTCCCAACCCCATTGGCCTCGCTCCTTCACTCCCATTCTGAAAAACTGAAGAGAGGGGTTTTGAGCTTGCTGAGAAAAAGTTGTTAGAGGGGAAAATGTCTGTGGCCAGAGTCTGGGAAGCAAGCACAAGTGGGGGCTTGCTGCTCTCTGTGCAGAGGTGCAGGCACTGTGCAGCTCTTCAGAAGCTGTCCTGGAGGTAGCACTACAAGATGAAATATCTGCCAGCCTCACATGGGCTCCTAAGCCTGCAATAGCTGTCGGCGACTAGTGAGAGACAAATTACATGTTTTTCCAGTGCTGTCCTTTGTAACAATTATGCCTTAACAGTGGGAGGAAAGGGGATAGTTGGAAGTAGGTTTAATCCCAAAGGGATGGTTCATTTCCTCTAACTACCACACTCGCCAGTAGCTCTGTTCTCCTTCCCTTGGCCTCCCTCCCTCCTCCTTTCTCCGTCCCCTCTCCCCATTTCCTTGGCAAAGTTACCTTTGCAGTCATGGCCTGCTCATGGCAAGGATTAATGGTTTATTGGAATTTGCAAGCCTTACAGTAGTGGGGCACATATTCCTATGAATTTTATTGCAATGCACCACAGTATATAATTTCATTAAGCTGCACATGTCGTGGTTATTTGCCATTATTCCCAAGCCCTTTATGTGCAGTTTTATCAGTCTCAAATGGCAACGAAATAAAAAATGAAATAAAATAGAATAATGCCTAAATACATGCAGAGAGGTCAAGGGACCCTATATGCTGACTACAACAACAAATTTATCATCTCATTTATGGGTGGGCAGGGGAAGGGAACAATTTCTTCACTCTATTTTAATTAACTGTGTTTCACTGCACGGTAGTAAAGATAATAACCATAACATTAGTGCAACTACTACACTATCACATGCTTGTCACAGCCTAATATTCTCCAACAATATAGCTTCACAGTGGAAACATGCACAACAAAAGAGCAGCTTGTTTTGTTAATTTACTGGGGCGCTGTGTTTTTGGAAGGCCTGTATATATCTCTGCAAGCCTGATTAAAATAGAAAGAAGTGTACATAGTGGAGAATAATATTTTTACTGGTGTGGGATTCATTTAACAAAAGTGTTCCTTCAGGAAAACAGAAACAAGATGCTAATGTTATACCTCATTTATTGCCAGCATATTCAGTGACATTTCATAATGTACATCTGTCAGCCAGAGATATAAATGAATGAGGTGAACCATGCAATTTACCCTCAGGAAGTTCCATTAGAGCCCCTAAAGTATAATATTTATGAGGTCAGAATCAATTAATCAGATAGCTGTATTTGCTTTTCAGCTCAGCATGCTCTTCTGCACCAAGCTGTTGCATTGAGAAAGTCTTTCCTATTTGATAAGAGGAGTCAGTTTGTATGTGCTGCGTGTAGTCGGTTCTGTAAATCAATTGCTTTCCTCACACAGCTTATACTCTTTACAAATACAAACTGTAAATTAAGAGACTGAAAAACAAGTCTTTCTCAAAATACACACCAGAACAGAAGAGTTGTGTGTTTCCTGCTCCTTCCTTGCTGTAGCCTCTTGCAAATCTGTTGAAAATGAGGAAAAAGACCGGAAGTAAATGGTGTACTTTAACCAAACATGCTTCCAGTAAGCAGAGTGTCTTGTGGGGAAAGCAAACAATAGTTAATTTTTAAAACCCTAAAACTGCTGTTTTGATCTAAGGAACTCACTCAACTTTATGAAGAAAGTTGAATGAGTTCCATCTCAGTACATTTTGAGATGTGTTACCAAAATGGTTTTGCTTTGCAACCATTGCATTCTTAGTTAGATTGACCATTGGTTTGTCCCTGTGAAAATGTGTGTCCTATCATTTTTGTTATAAATTGCAATCATGCCCTGGGGTACTTTCAGGTGTGTTGGGAACTTTTCCTGGCACTCTGACACCAGTGGAGGAGCAGGCTCATGGCTGCCAGAGCTCCTGAGAGGTGCAGGTGCAGCCTGGTCACCACTCCAGGTGTGAACTCCTGATTCCTAAATGGAGCCTTTCTTGTAAAGAGATTTCTAAAAACTTAACTGTAATACTGTAATTTTGATCTTATTGTGACTTTCTTTTGCTTTCTTTTCTCCTCTCTTTTTTTTTTTTGTAGGTAACAGATGCAAAATATAAATTTTGATAGCAAAATCTGTGTCAATATGTTTGCACTGTCATAAATGATGCCAAGATATGATCCAGCATTTCTTTGTTTCCTTGAAAATAAGTTTATTTAAGATGGTTCAAAAATTGCCTGTTATCTAATAAAACTACTTTTCTCTGAACATTCCCCAATGTTCACTTTCAAGGATGAAAGTGAAAGCAGGAAGGGCGCATCTGAAATCACTTGTAGAATTATTACAAGCAAAGAATTAACTGGGAATAAGTCCTAAAACAATGCTTTGCCTTCACAGTTTATGATTCATATCCATAACAACTAACATTTTGTACTTAAAGCTTCCCATTTTGTGGGGGATTGGATAGCTCATACTTCAGATTTGGCCTTTTGCTCTTGAAGAATACGGATGCTAAGACAAAATGGGGTATTTTTTGACCAAAACTACTGTCAGAAAGTGCTGATACATCCCAAAACCAATACCTCCCAGACTGGGTGATCTGAGCAACAGAGGAAGGAGGGATGAGGTCCCTGTGTATCACATAACCCCGTGTATGTACTCACTTCAGAAATAAGGAACAGTGCCCAACACCCATCAGAAAGCCAGGAGACTGGCTTGGAAGAGTAGCTGATCCTAAACACCATGGGTAAGTGCGCTCAATTGACCTCTGGCCAAAGGGAGAGTGGGAGGGAAGAAGTTGAACACTTTCAGTAGCTGAGTGTGACAGAGAGCTATCAGCCACAGAAGAGATCAGTGAGCTGATTTATCAGGAGCATATAAAAATGAGTTTGAATACTTGTTTTATTGACATTGATACCAGTGACTTTAATGCTGCTGCTTCCATTCCCAAGTGAGCATCCCAACCATCACTTAGGGAGTTTCCCATTTCTTTCTGGGCTCTTGAGCATCGTAATGAAACAAATAAGAAAACCCTGAAGCCCAAATCTGACTGCCTGTGTGGCAGCAGAGAGCAGAGCTAGCTGTTGAGGCATTCTCCACTGTGATAGATGTGACTCTGTCTTTATGAAGCAGCCAGCTTATCAGAAAATGCAGTATTTTTAAAAGCGTGGTGTGTGCAGAGTCTGATTTGTGTATATTTATTCTCACTACCTAGTTGTATCGAGGCACAGTGAACATCATTGTGTTTTTGTTTGCTTGTTTTTATTGTCTCTGGGCTAGTGAGCATTATTGGTGGGATATCACTGACCAGCTGGAATTCATGATATTTTTCTGCTGTGTGATTTTGTTACTGAAGCCTTGTAAACAGAGGGCAAATGCTTCTGGAATGAGAGTGAATACCCTTGTTTGCATATGAATGAGTATTTGTATGGACCCTTATTCTCAGCATTTATGCAAATGCAAACTCATACATGTGAAGGGGTGTGGAAAAGGGAACAAAAACCAGAATCAAAATGAGAGGCTGGATTCATGGAAATGTTTGTTTTCCATTATTTGTCCTGTTCCCTCCATCTTTTCTATTGCACAGGGTTTCAAAACGGCCCACACCATGTGCAAGAGTGTTTTTGGTATAAGGCTTTCTGATTTAACCAAATAGCAGAAGAAAAGAATAGCTCATCTGAATGGAGGAAATGTCAGGCAATTGTTTCCAGTCAATACTCATAGTTTTCCTAATCTCCTACCATTGCAGGGCAACTAGGGGGACCAAAATCAGTGATGATTTCAGAAAAAAGATGAGGAGGTAATAGCTTCTTTTTCATGGCAGGCTATTGCAAGCTTCTCTATGTTAATGGACAAGGTAGTTTAGATTTTGCCCTCTTTTCCTGAAAGTGCATAGTAAATAATTTTTTATCTGTGCAGGGGAGCTCTTCTGCAACCAACCAGGTCATCTTGCTGTCCATTCATACAGTCCCTGTCATACACTATCCTGCTGAGAATTGCCTGGGACACTGCAGGCTGGCTAAGGTTCAGACTGCAGGTTGTGTCAAGGGGAAATGTACTTGATAAACTGTTTTTGCTGGTAACTGTTCTCCCAAAGTAGAGCAAGAGCAACAGAATTATCTATTAGCAAAGGAATAAGAGAAGCTACAACTGACTGTGTCTGGTGTTTACACAGTGCTTTGTGGCAAGACCTGAAGTGAGCAAGGTAAGGTTCTGCCTCTTAATTTAGTAGAGTTCCTTCATCTCCCACAGGACCCCCTCTAGGAAGCCCCTTTTAGGCTAGTTTATATGTGCCTCCCTTGGGTTTTGCACATTTATTATGGAAGCATTTAGCTTTTCTTATCCAGGCCTTCCTCTCAGGGTTCTGCTTTTAAAATTTTATCTGGTTTAAATTTTCATGTTAACATGGGCTGCCATTATTTACTGAGATTCTGTGGGATTCCATCCAGTAAATGAATATATGCTTCCTCTGTTTAGATTTATTCCCCTTTACCATGTCAGAATCCCCTGTTTACACTTGGTATGTCCTGTGACTGGAGATCAGATGTCCATTACTCATGTGTGCCATGACCCCTTTTAACACTTAGAATTGCTGGTTAGCTGCCTGTGTCAAAGCAAAAGCGAGGATGCAGTCACCTTCCCAAATGTCCTCCAGAATCCCTCCTGCATACTGTGAGCAGCTCCTCATGGTCCCTGCACGCCCTCTCAAGCTGTATCTTACACTAATATTTGACTTACGAATGACAAAGAGGAGAGGCAGAAATGAAACCTCTGTAGAGGGGGAGGAAGAAGGGAAAATCTGATCATGGCACACTCTTTAAACAAGACGCCAGAAAAGTTAAATGACTATGTTTTGGTTGGCTAAGAAGATTTATGATCTTTTTGTGAAGGGAAATCTAGAGAAGACCTTGGAAGTTAGGTTAGAATAGTATTGCTGGTTCTATTTCACTCTGAAAAAAGAGGATGGTGCTAGAAAGTTTGTGAAGACAGGAAAAAGAAAAATAAAGCAACAAAGTTATTGCAAATGAACTTTTTTTTTTGCCATCTGGGATGGGAAATGGTATCACAGAAAAGGAGTATCTGAAGATTGAAATTCAAATAGTATATGACAGCAAGCTGAAAAGAGGAGGCAGGGAATTGTAAGGAACAATGAAGCAAAACAAGGAAATCTAGTTACTACATGCAGAGAAGTAGACTGAACAAAGAAAAAAGATACTACTCAAAGGTTCTTTTAAATGAGGGTAACAAAAACCTCCTTTCTACATCTAAGGCAGTGTACAGTGAGCATAAGAGAGATGAACAGGGAAAATACTTCAATGAATAAGTAAAGAAAGATAAACTCTATTAACAAAAAGATCTACCAATACCATTGTGGAGAAGATAATTCTTCTGACTGCTCAAAAATCAAACATAATTATAGTTTGAGGGAGTATGCCACCTCTTAATGTTACTGAGGATGGTTTGGGGGTTCTAAAAAACAAAACAAAACAAAAACATGGGAAAGAATACATGGTCTGTGTAAACTGATGAACATGAGGGATACTGTATTCATATTTCTAGAGTCCCATACCTTCTCTCAGTGATATTTCTTGGGGGCAGTTCTTCACAGCACAGACTTCAACTTCTACTTGCAACTACTTCTTAATCAGGACTCCTTCCAGACTCTCCCTGACTGGCCAGCCCACTCCCTTTTATCCCGGTTATCTTCATTAGCCACAGCTGCCGCCCAATGAAGGACATCACAGCTGCAGCCCATTTAGAACAACCGGGACCCACCGGGGCAAGGTCTGTATACACATATTCAAGTACTGTATTTCCCCCTTTTCTTTTACTTACAGATATTCAAGTACTATACAGATATTCAAGTACTATAGAGGGAAAGCCCATAGGTTTACTCTTCTCTATGTGGTTTGGTGGAGAAATCAAAAGGCAGGAGAATGCCTTTCCATTTCAGTGACCCTGGTAAAGACACATGAAGCTGCAGAGAGGGGAAATGAAAGAATTAATCAAAGAAAACTAACCTAAACGTTATAAACACTGTGCTAAGAACTAGAGGGACATAGTTGGAGAATAGTGCTGCACTGACAGCTCTAACACCAGGGCTTCTGTAGTGCAGGCAATATGGACCTGGCACAGAGTACACTTTCTCTGCATGTACAATCTGCAAAAGACTGTATGGATAAATGTACCTGTATTTATCTAAGATAATTCTGAGAGGAAATTACAAGAGAAGCTCTATGGAAGTTGTGCAGGAAGTTTGTGTCTATTTTAAGCTTTACAAAACTTATGGAAATCGGTCAAAAATCTAGTGTAAAGAGATTAGCTTATTATATCATAAAACTGAAGTAAATTTCTTCCTTATATTGATTTATTTGAATTGGGATGTAGATAGAGCAAGGTGTATTCTATACAGAGAGGTGAGTTGATTCGCCTGTAGTTTGAATTTATTTCATGCTTTTTACTAATTTGCTAAAAAAATTGCCTTATTCCAAGCCATCTTAATTCTCTGAGGTTCTTCCACAGCTGAAAAAGCATGTATTTGATTCAGTACTTACTTTTTTTAAAATTAAATATTTATGAGAATTTCAGTTGTGAGGGATCAGAGCAAGATCCTGATCAATGAGCTGATTTATTTTGGCTCTTCCAGTTGAAGATAATGTGAAAGGATCTTAGTAGCCTAATGAAGTTTTTTATAAAGACACAGCTTAAAGCCCATAAAAAAGTGCCATTATGTGATAGCTGGTTGAATGCATTTATTGTCCTGTAAATTTAATTGTGTGTTAAGCAATCAGCTGGGTTTTCTGAGTGCTATCACCAACCACTTTTCCTAAAAATCATGTTGGATTTAATATATATTTCAGGACTATCTCTCTTCTAGTTTTTTTTTTTTTTTTTTTTTTTTAATGTTTACAGCAGCAGAAACTCCACTGAAATCTAACAAATCTCTGTATTTAATCTGATGCAACTAGCAGAATAGCACTGGGCTTGACATTGTGATGTGTACATCATCCAAGCCCTATACTACAACTCACACCATTGTGTAATACATCAAAATTCATCCGAATGTTGGTACTCCTCCTCTCTCTCACAGTATTTTAATAGAGAGGTTGATATCTGAGCAATGATGTCTTAATTAAAAGGACAATTAATTATTTGTGATGAAGACAGGGGAATGGGGAAGCTTCACTGCAAATGATTTTTTGCATGTTTGGTTTCTGCTGAAATCATGATCTCTCTCTCTGTTTGTATAATGCTCCTGTGTGAATAATGCAGTTAGTATCAACTCTTATTGGCCACTGAAACTTTCAAAAATGTAAACTGCTTAGAAAAGTTTTCAGAATAAAGGTTTTCTGAGAGTTATTGTATACTATTAATTAACTGGTTTGGTTTTAATTTCTGGTTTCTTTACTTCTTATCATATTTTAAACCATTTTTTAAATAAAACTATCATGTCCTGTACCAGAAGCTTCTCCTTTAACTTGACTTGTAATATATATTTTTGTATGCTACTATATGTATCTATTTCTTTAACAAACAGAAACAATTCCCTTGGCTTTCTAATACAAGTGGAGATCGGAAGTAGATGTAGCTTAGATACTTGAAATCACTGGGACTCGAGGTGTGGATTCTGCCAAGCTGAATCTTCAAGTGTTGATTTAAACTCTTTACACATTGTGGCTTCACCTTAAAGCTGAGGTGTAGTTTGTAGTCCTTGTCTCCAGTTCATGAATGGAGCCTGGTTCTTGTTCTCTCTCCATTTACCTATATTGAGGTGTGTGCAACATCTCCCTGATTTCAAAAGTGACTGCATGCAGAACAAAGAAGACTATTCTTTCTGCAGCCCAGTGGGATGAGACTGTTGGCGATTTGTGATTTGCTTTTTGTGCAGCCTCCAAGAGCATCACCTGCCTGCCTCAGGCTCTGGAGCCTGGGATGCCGTAGCTGGACACAGTTAAACTGAAATGGGACAGGCAGTTCTGGGTGTGCTGCAGTGATACCAACAACTGTGGGTCGTTCTGTGGTCTCTGTACCTTGAGAGAAAGCAACACGTTGCCCTCTTTGTGTTGAGGAGGAGAGTAACACAGAAGCTGAGAGGTAGTGGGTGTAGGAACGATTTCCTGCAAGCTTTTCAATCCGGGCTGTGTGCTGAAGCCTTGGAAGAAAAGTAAATTGCCAGATGGCACACTTGTCACCATCTTGTCCTGCTTACCGTCTGACAGGAAGCCTCTGCAGCTCCTTGCTTCCTTGATGACAGGCTCCTTTGATTTGATCCAACCTGTTTTAAGGGAGTAGGATATCTGGGAGGTGGGTGTGCATGCCTGTGAGCTGGATTTTAGAGAACCCTACAGAGCATTTTGGGAGGATGTGTGTGCAGTGCCTTTGCACCTTGAACAGCAGCCTGCACAGAGGTTTGGTGATGCATTGGTTTTGTCATCTAGATAGGATCACTTGCAAATATCAATGTTGCAGTATTTATTCAGTGTAGTTTCTAAAGCTTGCTTTGTGGAAGTATCCTTTTACCCTCTTTAGCTCTCTGTGATTTTAAGAGAAATATTATCCCAAATGGCTCCCTGTCTGAGGGAATTGTGTGGTCTGCTTTGGAGAGGCAAGGGCATAAATTAAAACTTCATTCTTTCTGCTGCTATGAAGCAGAATAGAGCTTAATGAAGTTTGAGGCATGAGACTTGATTCAGAGGAATGTATAGCACATAGGTGAATCTTTTTGTTGTTCGGGGACTAGCTCTGCTGAGGCATGCTGTGTGGGGATGTGCTGTTGCTGTAAAACAGCTCTTGAATTCATGGTCAGGAGGTGGTAGCACCTTACAGAAGCTTGCTAGGCTTTAGGTGAGGCTGAGGGGCTGTTGTCTCCACACCCCTTGGCAGCTGGGGCTCACTGATCCTCCTGTGAACATCTCGGGCTGGCTACATCTCAGTGCCCCATCTCCTGCCTGCTGCCCTCCACTTTCATGGCATTTAGGCTAAAATGGGTAGGTCCTGCTTAATCAGACATGGAGAAGGAAAGACCTAGAAGCAAGCTGAACTTGTTGATCAAGCCTTACTGCAGAGGTTCATGGAACCTTGGCACTTATAATAAATTCTATGAACTCTGTGAGTAGTCTCTAGCCTTTCTAAAGTTACTGGAATAAAGGTTTGTGTGTGCACTGGCTAGGGGAGGTGGTCCTCATTCCTGGCTTAGTCTGCTGTAATGCAAACAAGAGATATTAATCACAGACCAGCCAGGCTGGATGTGTTTCAGACACACATCTAGCCCATCCCTCACTAACCAGTTCATAAAGCTCCCTGGTGATGGGGATTCCACATGTCAGACAGCAGTCTATAGTCAGGCCCTGGATCATCTGGCCTCCTTGCTACTTTAGCTTCCCATCTTTCGGCATACCTGTTAATTTTTGCTTGTTAGTATTTTTTGCAAATATTGTTGATTTTTCTCATTCACTTGCAGGGCTATTTGATCTGTGTCTGACTTAGAAGTAGACCCAGTGTACATGTTTTATACAGTGTGAACAGCTCAGTGCACTTTAGTGCTCAAGATCATAGAGCTCTTTTGTAAAAAGAGAGAAAAAAAGAATCTCGCAACTCTTTTTTATTTCCTTGAAATGTGCCCTTAAAAGCATAATAATGCTCTCAATGCTCATATAGATACCTCAAAAAAAGTAAAAAAGAAACCACATTCTTCCTAATCCCTACTACATCCTTGGAGCTGGATGATGAGTATTTCAAAGTGTGTTCTGCCAAAGCTTTTCTGACAAGCAGTGATATTTGCTGTGAATCTTAAACTTCAAAAGATACGAGTATTTAGTAAATGAATTAATTTCAAAGGATTAGACTTTCACTGCAGATGTTTTTTTCTGCCTTATTTCCCTTGAATTTTATAATTGCATCTCTCCTGTACCTGCAACAGATTAATAATCTTCCTTTGCTTTCATCACACTCCAGTGGCTTTGGTTTGTTTTTATCAGCTGCTTCTAATAGTTTTGATTTTCTTTACTTAAATCTGAAATGGAAGCATCAGTGGCAAGGTAATATGGTAAGTGATAATAATATGCAATGATGCCTTCAATCTCCTTTTTTCTCACCTCCCCCACCTCACTCTAATGACATTCACACGATGGCAAAAGTAAACAAAGAGCACATGAATACAAAAAGGGAGAAAGTTCTTTACTTTGCTGAAATAGAAAGTTCTATATTTTGCTGAGCTTTTATATTGCTGAAATGCTAAATTGATGCTGGTCTCTGTGTACGGGCCCATGGCATGAGGTGGAAAATCTATGGACCAAGGGCTGCAGTACAATGCTTGCAGTCTGTGGTCTGACTGACCATATAGCTGAGGTTAAATTGGCATTTCTGCACCAGTCTGGAGAAGGTGGGAACTGGGAGCATGTGTCACATATTTCAGAGCTTTCTTTTCTGAGTTCTCCTTCTGGAGAGGCCAGATGCAGTCAGCACCAGGCCACTTGCAGTGCCCCTGCTGAGCAAACGTGCTGCAGCAGGAGAGGGAACCCCAGTGAAGGTGGGCTGTGTTTTGTGCCAGAGGAGCTGGCAAAGCTGTGCCACAGAAAGAGCAGCAGCTCCCTTTACCAAAGAGCACCTCAGAGGGTCCGCAGGGACTGTGGGCCACTCCTGGGACCTGGATCAGTCCTTGATTTCTGTCACAGACATTTTTTCACAGAAATCCTTTCTTTCAGATTTCTGCGTCTTCTGGAAGGCAGAGGCCTCAGAAGAGAATGTAAACAATTGTTATCAGCTGCTGTGAAATGCAATAGGAGGCACCTATTTTGACCTGTCATTGGTTCATGTTCCCATGTTTATAGTTAGGGGCCAATCACGGGACCAGGCCGGGGACTGAGTCCCTGGACACAACTTTGTTATAGAATTCTTTCTTTCTATTCTTAGCCTAGCAGCAGCTCTGCAAACTTCTCTCTTTTTATTCTATTTAGTATAGTTATAATGTATTATATATTATATATCAATAAATCCAGCCTTCTGATCAAGAAACAAGATTCACCGTCTCTCTCTCACCTCCAGCGACCCACTCAGGATGCTGTAATAGATTTCTCCTTTGGTTTTGCTGCCATTGCCTTCAGTTTGGCTTCTCCTTTCTGTTTGTCTTTTGTGAATTCTCTGATGGTTTCAGTGAGTGGGTTTCTTGCCCTTGAGAAAAGGGAAGGTACCTCCCATTTTCCAGCCACCAGGAGATATGGGTCATTTGATAGGAAAACAATAAAGCCAACTATCACAACAGCCTGGTGTGGGGGTCCCAGTTGTTGGTTTCTCTGGGTCCGGATTGAAGGCACTTGAGATGGTAGTTTATGTTCGGACTCAGGTGTTTATTACTTCCTATTAGTAAAACAGTCTCACAACTGTGAGTTTGGCTTTTCATTAGAAGGCACAAATGGCTAACAGTCTCTTATTACAAGTTCTTTTAAGACTAAACTATCCAATTAAGAACTGACACCTAGATTATTTTCCTTTTTAATCCAATAACTGATCCCAATAACTGATCCCAGAGAGCCCCCAATGCAGACTTTTCTGCCCAATTACAAAATATCACCCAAACCCACAGAGAGGAAGGAAGAAGAAGCATGAAGAAGAAACTCAGGACGACACCCTGTGCCCTCCATCCTTCTTCTATCCACAACATACTAAAAATCCCAAAACCTAAATTTCTCACCAAGTGATACACCTACACTACTCTCTATAATCTATTTCACACTTTAGTGGATTCTAGTCTATCTTGAAGTCTAGGAAACTTTCTCCATGGGTCAGTGCACCCCAGAGCAGACAAAGAAATATTTCTGGTGCCCTGGGTTTCCACAATCTGTGCTAGTTATAGGCAAGGATGTTACAGCCTTTCATCTTATTAGAGTGTGTGTGTAAGGGTTTAGGAATGGTGCTTCAAGATTTAGTGTTCTCACAAAAAACCCCCTGCCTCTCTGCTACAGGATTTTCTTTGAAGCTTTGCTTTGGCAAGTGCTATTACCTGTCCCAGGAAAGAAGGAATAAAGGCAGACTTCTTTCCACTGGCAATTCCAACACTCTTATTTATAAATGATCCCATTATTTATTCCTGCTGTTTTTATTGCTGCAGTTCCTAGAAGCTTGTGTCATTCAAAATAAATTTAAATTTAAAGAGAAGTGTTTTAACATCTAGTTCCAAACCCACTGAAATCAGTGTAAAAACTGTTTGTGATTTGGATGGGACTTTTGTATCTTAAATCCACACCAAGCTGACATGATGGACATGATTTATGTACCCAGGCTGTGCTTTTATCAACTATCTCAAGTTATGGAGAGGTGGAACATTTTCAGTTTGGGGGCTTGAAGAGAGAATAGAGTTACATTGTAAATAGCAGGATATTGTTACTGACTCAACAATGTTCTGACAATGTTTCATAAAAAGTTTTCATGGCCACCATAAAATTTGATTTTTCCTCCTGCTTTGTGGTGGTGCAATATTCTGTCTCTGAATGCTTTGTGCTCTTTTGTTTGGCTGGCTACTTGTGTTCAAAACAGGCTCACAGGCTCAGTCTATTTTACATGGGCAATGTCTTGAGCAGTTAATGTCAGCATTAGGATAAACTATTTACAATACATCTGCATGGATTTTTACATTATTTAATTAGGGGAGAGATTTTTTAAATCTAAGATACAGGGTGTGCGTTGCTCCTATTGCATTGTTAAGGAGTGAATTGAAAGTTTTTCTGTGATCTCTCATATAATATTTTTGGCTTTCTCTGGAAAGTGGCCTTTCCTCCACAGAGAGCATAATGACAAAAATATATCCCTTAAGATTTAACCTGAGGAGAGAGAAAGAGAAACAAAGGTCATTGGTCTTTGAAGACAGGTAGAACATAAAAGACATGTCTCCTGTGCTGCTGTACAGACAATTTAATCATGTGGATTTTTCAGTGTTAAATAATGGATACTATAATCTGTCATGTGGCAGTTTTTTAAGGTTTGTATGTTACACAGTGGATTGACTTACACAATTTTTTAGATAATAAGTGGACATGAACTACAGAGAGGACTCATAGGAATATTGACTTACACCTTTTTTAGATAATAAGTGGACATGAACTACAGAGAGGACTCATGGGAATATCAGTTTTCCTCTTTTTAGTACGCTGCAGGAGGTCTGAAGCTGAGCATGCAGTGGAACGTTATTTTTATTATGATGCTGTCCTCTCAAATATATCACAACAACAACCACAAAATTAAGAAAACACATTGTGGACTTTGCTTTTTCTCTGTGTTCCCTCTGACTAGGCTTGAAGACTTCGGCTTTCAAGGCCATGAAGAGGAATGTTACAGAAACACACGACTAATTTAAAATTCAAAGATGTTTCAAAAGATGAATAAACACATTTGATCAGATCATCCTGTGCTCCTGAAGGTTCTCTTTTCCTCCTTCAGAACTCTGCAGTGATCCAGTAAGAGGTACAGCCTGCACACACGATCTGAGTGCCCACTGTAGATGCAGGGAGCTGGGCTGGCTCTGGGGTGTTTATCAGTCTTGCCCAAGCCTCAGTGTGATGGATCTCTTGGGGCACTGACTGCAGGCAGTGGTCTGCAATGCTCCATCACTCCAGGGCTTTGAGAGTCTGCTGCTGTATTGTGTGCAAATGAAGCCTTTTGTTCGATGAGATTGACAGACATGTTTGGGCAAATAAAACATCTAATTTGAGTGATCTAATTGCTGACTCTAAAATGCTGTTTGCACATTACACTGTTTAATTACTTCAGTCTAGTAGTTGTCTAGCAGTGTCTCAATCTGTTATATCTGCCAGAATTAAAGTGGGGGAAAGGAATTTATTTGGGTGTCATTCACTGTGCAACAATTGTACAAAACCTTAAATGGAGAAGCAATGTTTGTCCATTTTAATACTTTTTGTTACAGTGCCACAATAGCATAAAATAAGAAAAAAAAATCTGTGTGGCTTCTCTCCAAGGTTTTGTGGTTCTTGACAGCAGTAAAATGTAGTCTGAGAATGCAGTTCATAAAATAAATGCCAACAAAATACAAACTAGCATAGTCTTTACATTTTTCCAACACAGCTCTTAAGATGAAATGAAATTATATGTGAGTATAATGGGAAGAATAAATGCAATTAGCCACATTGTGCACTCCGCTCTACTTAATTCAAATTGTGAGAGCACAACTTGTATTAGCTTTATATATAGCTCCATTTAACTCACAGCTCTCAGCAATCTTACCACAGTTATGTACATTCTTTACAAGGGATGAAAAAGTAACAAAGCTGGCTATCTTTTCAGGACATCACATTTCCTTCTAAACATGTGCTTGCATATTTGTAATCTGTTGTCCTCCTGGTAAAGCTTGTCTAAGAAAAGTGCTGGAGTGGAAATGGAGTCTCAATATGCAGCTGCACATCACAGTAGTTTTAAATCAAAGACTACCCCACCTTGTGGAGAAAATACAAATCATTGCTGCAGTATTTGCCCTTTGCCATCCTCTTGGTTATGAGTATTGCATTTATTACTTTGATCATTTATATTGGTTCATATTTGTGGGAGCCTGTGTCTTCTGCAAAGGCTGCATGAGGCATTGTACGGTGCCTCAAAGTTTACTGGGTTTGGTTATGAGAGGGAGCACTGATTCCCTAAAGAATGCTTTCTTGGGGAGCAATATCTCCCTCAGGCCAAGAAGCTTTGAAACAGGATTTGCCTGGAGTGCCCTTTTGCTGTTTTCTGCCATTTAATGTGATCATCATCCAGATAAGCACAAAGAGAGCCAAAAAGAAGTAGTTCTTTTTTTAACACTGAGTTGGGCCTTGGTGTCACACCCTTCTCTGCACATCTGACTTCTGTAACTCCTTGGGAACTTTGGATATGAGACTATAAATGCAGAGGGAAAGGTGTTATTTATATATTTAAGAGTGCCATGTGGCACTGGTTTGTTTTGAAAGAACTGCATGTGTAAGGTAAGCATCTGACTGACCTTTCTGTAATTTCTCAAACCTTGACTTTCTTCCCCTCCTTCCCAAACCTCAACTGTTCACAGCTGCAATCCTACTCTTTGCTGCAAGTCAAAAATCTGTGTTTGTTTCTGAGGGACATTTCCTGTGTTGCAAGATGGGAACCAGCAGAGATGTAAGCACTGTAGTATATTCCCTGAAGCTTCTCTAAAATGTTTATGCCAGTGGCAAAGATCCCATTTGACATTTCAGCACAATAGGGTTGAATGCAAGAGCTTCAGGCGACTGCTGTGCACTCTGCTGACATTCACTCGCCTGCAGTGGTTGGAGGAAAAGTCCCATTGCACTTTGTTTCTGCTCCTAACTTATCAGTCTCTTGTCTTTGTTAGGCTCTGCTCTTAAATTGAAACTGCTTCTTCAGATCACTTAGGCTGCACCTCAGGTAGCAGACCTGTAGGCACGTCTGGGTCAATTACTTGACTGCTGCTGGCCCTTCCTGCATATATCTAAATCCCTTCTAACTCTCCCCTGGATGAAACATCTCTTAACCTGTGCTTGAGAGGTATTTTCAGTTTGAGTTGGCTGCTCAGCCCATGGGAACAAACTGATGTTTGAGTTGGCGCTGTTAGCAGCTACTGGTGTGACCACTCCATTCCATATATTATCCATGTTCCTTCCTTCTAAGATGTTTTTGAAAACTGTGGATGGCCTTAGAGCTAAAAGTAAAATATGTGCTGGTCACATTGCCTCTTCATCTCACCTCTAAATAATTTTTGAAAGCTCTAGAAGTTTTTAATTGGCTGTGAAGCTGAAGAAATTAAAATCCCAAATCAGACCATGACTTTTCAGACATGGAAATACCGATGTCTTGGTTCTTATTCTATTAAAGACTTGGAGTCTTTTTGCAATAGTAATTCTGATAAGGATATAAATTCCAGTATTGATTTTGGACTTTACTATTTTTTGTGTACTTACATATTGCTAGGAATCTGTTTTAAAATCACACTCATAGACTCTTGGTGTTGCAGGGAATTGTGGTCGACTGTATTTATTTTTATTGCAGTATTAGGGCTATTGTGATTGGCTAAACATACTACAAAAAAAAATACAGGATTGTCCTTGAAATGAAAATAAGTTTTAAAGTTTCCTGTTGTGATATACTTTTGCTTTTCTACTGAGCATAATTTTAGTAAATCTCTCTGTCACTAAAGATTTTAATAATGAACTAAGATATTTTCCAGTCTAACTAGGTTAATTTTGAGGTCTCATATTCATTATCAGCAGTTCTCCTATATTTCTGGTGGTGTACAAAGAAAGCAGATATCAGAAACTCTTTATTTAAGTGTTTTTAAGGGGATACCAGTAATGATGAGTAGAACGGTCTGGACAAACTATAAACTGCTTTGTCTTTAGGTCTTACTGCCTTTTACCTTCTACCCATCCATTTTAGAAACTTTAACATTTGTTAGTCTTTTGCTTTTATTTTATTCTGTGCTCCTTCTGTTCTTTTAGGATTCAGAAAATCCAAGTTCTCCACAGCAGCTGCTTTCACAAACTCAAGATTTGGAGATTTAAGGTAGGTTCTGAAATTGATTTGATATTCAGTCACATCCATCAAGACAACGAAAGTAACACTAGTAGTGGTGATATTATTAATGATTTGCCATTCCATGTCTTAGATGAATCAAATGTGAGAAAATGTTTACAACAGATTTATGAAAAAGAAATGTTGAGCAAAAGAACACATTTCATTGCAAATGTTGCAGAAAATTTCCAAAAAATGGAGTGTTTAATTTTATTTAATTAGACACTGTGGAAACACATATCTCTTCCATTTCCTATAAATAGATTGCTGTCTTCCTGATTAAATTATTAGTATTGAGCAAACAGGGGAGAGAAAGGGGAACAAGCAGTGACTGATAAAGACAATTCACAGATGTTTATTTATCTAATTCATGAAGCAGTTTTAATCTGCTGATAGATTCTTTGAAAGTTTCGATCAGTTTAGTGGGATTATGTGATAAAACAGACAAAATTCAATAAGCACATTAAAAATAGAGAAGATTTGATTTGATTTCATTATTAGCTGTTTTGGTTGGTTGTGGGGTTTTTTTGTCTGTTTTTTTTTTTGGTTTTTTTTTTTTTTTTGTTTTGTTTTGTTTTTTTTTTTTTTGTTAGGAAAAGTAAGGTTTGTGACATATGGAAAGATGGTGGCTTAGGAATGTTAAATCATAAATTTTTCAGTTGGATAGACTTGGTAGAGTTTTCTATTAATTGAATTTAACTACCATTACCTGCTCCTAAGTCTTCCTTTTAGCTGATAAATTAAAAATACATCCATTTAAAATGTTTTATTTTTGTGCTTATTTTAGAGATCTATCTAAAGGAAAACCCCATACTTTGGCCTTTCCTGTACAGCATTGCAATTTCTTTCATATTTCTCAGAGTTAAAAACAACCCAAGATGAACATTTTAAACTTACCTACAGCGTACACTGCATGCTAAAGAAGCTGTGTGCTTATTTTTTTTTCATGGACTCATTTTATTAAATGTCCATTAAACACCTGCTTTTTATAAACATTTTGGTCTGTTTTGAGAAGGAAAAACTCAAAATAAATTAATTTTTATTACTTCTGTCATTTGGAGTGTTTCTTCCTTAAGAGCATAAGGCAATAATTTTTGAGATTGAAGAAGTTTCAAGAAGTTTTGAGAAAATTTTGCCAAGTAGAGTCTGATATCTTGCAACATGACCTAGTTCTAATTAATTTCCTGCATTTGTGACACATCCTTGGAGGGTGGAGTTGAATCCTGCTGCCATGGGTGGGAGGCATCCATCATCCCTGCAGCACACAGGTGCAGGGGAGAGGAGTGTTTGCCATGCAGGTTGCTCTGGTGGTGGCGTGCTGGCCATTCAGCTTCCAAAGGTCCTGCTGTCCCCAGGCTGTCTGGGTGCTCCCTCTTGGAGCTGCTCATGTTTTGGCTGCTGTGCTGCTGCTCCTGCCAGGTACTGATGCTCCTTTAATTGTCCTTCTTTCTTTCACTTAGTAAAGTGGGCGAGCAAAATGGGTCTGGCTGTGAAAGCCAAGGTCTCACAAATTTCCTGGAGAGCAACACTGGTTTTTACGCAGCTGGTTTGTATCCCTGGCTGTTCTAAGCCACAGAGTTGAGGGTTCAGCTTTGCTATCTTTAGCCATTCACAAGTTTGCTGAGCCAGGTTCTTCTATATTAAGCATGGAGAGAGACAGGCTCTTCTAGTGCCACGCTAAGAGGAATGAATCACCTTTTAACACGCCAGCCTGGTGCCTGATGCACAATCAGCACTGATGTTTAGCTGCTGAATGAAAGAAGTTTTGTAGGAGGACTCTTGTAAAGAAGGCTGTGCCTGCAGAAGTGCACAGCAAATTCGCTGTGCAAGTGAGCTCTGGTTTTCTTTTATTCTCCGTGTAACTGTTTTTGTTCAAGTGGGATGACAGCAACATCAAGAAGTGCAAGTAAGTCTTGGCATATGTTTGCCATCAGGTGACTAAAATGTGCCCCCCTCATCTTTCATACTTTGGCACATAAACAGAGTAATAGGTCAGAAAGTTAACTATTAGCCAAGTTTCAGATCCTGCTGATGAGTGATGGTTGCTGTTTCACTGGCCTGGCAGCTCTCTTGTGATGCTGGTGAGGCAGGTGTTTTAAGCCCGTCATCAGTATCAGATACAACTTTTAAATAAACTCATCTATCACAAGTATTCACGTTTGGGCAGCAGTTGCCCAGCTGTGCTTAGACTGTGGCACTGAGCACGTCAAGTGTCACCTTGCACAGACAAGGTCAGGAAAAGAGTTTCCCCAGGGCTGTTGATATCCTTGTCAATGCAAGCCAACAGACATCTTCTGACAAAGTGTGGGCAGAGAGTGGGGGGAGGAAATGTACTGTGTGAACTAATATAAATTCAGGCTGTGCGAAATCCCTATGGGTTCCAAGGCAGAACCAGTGATTGAGGAGGATTGCAGGCAGTCCTGTGGTGATGGAGGATGAGAAGGATTCATATCTCACCAGGTATAAAGGGTGTAGCAGATCAAATGCTTTGCTTCTGTCAAACAAAAACAAAACAAAAAGGGCTTTGAATTAAGAAAATACTTAATGAAGAAGCAAAGAGAACAGAAAAATTAGCATTGAACCTCTGCCCCCTTACGAGGGGTTTGGAGCCTGTCTGTGTTCTTGCATTATCTCTTCAGAGCAGACACAGTTTTTTTTTAATAGAAAAACTCTGGAGATGAGCACTGACTGCATTAAAATGTCATCTCACAAAGCAGGGGCTTTAAAACAGGATTTTAACAGAGTATTGCCCAAGCAGGCCATGAATAGTAAGCAGAGATATAATGCAAAAGGCGACCATCTTACTTAAATGGGTTTTATTAGCCAACCTCTAAACACACTAGATATGGGTAGACTGAAGTTACATGTGGTATTCACAAGCTTGGTTCTCCTAGTAGGTAATTTTGAGTTTTCTGCAACAGATTCACACTTAATATGAAGTTTTCAGAATCACTGTAGCCTTAGAAGATTAAATATTCTTGAGGGGGAAATAGATAGTATTTAATTTAAAGGGAAGTATGTCTTATTGCTGTTAAAATATAAAAATCAAATTACTGTGGAGGAGATGAAAGTGGATCAAGGGAAATAAATGTGGATCTTCAGTCAAACTTTCATTTAAACCACCTATATCTCGATAAATTTCATGCATAGTATTTCAGAAAATTTTTTGTGAGGGTTTTTTTGCACAAAACCAGAAGTCTCTGCAGTAGCTGCAAAAGCAGATTTCACCTGTACTGCACTGGTTTCCAAACTGTTGCCTGTGGAGGGATTTGTTTCACTCTGTGCTCTTCCACAGACCCTATGCCCTGATTTTATTTGAAGCTTTTGTGCTATAACATTCATGTTGCTAAGGATGTGGAAAATGTGAGGTTCAGAGAAAGGAAGAGAAATATTGCACTGCTTTACCAAGTGTGCCGTGCTGTACAGAGGTAAATGTGCTTAGCTATCATCAGAGATTCCTTGTGTAAAATTTTTCAAGTGAAAATCTGAAACTGCACTTTCAACTTGTCTGTCAGTAGCCCTCTTCTATAGCAATTTGTCTGCTTTTTGCTTTTCCTCTAGGTGAGTTTTTCTTTACGATTTGTTTTCTTTTTTTTTTTTTTTTAATGCTGGAACATTTGATCTATTATCTCCTTTTCACATAAGTATTTGCATGGAATATATAGTCCTGTATCTCTTAAATACACCCAATCTGGGACCATCTAGGTCAGAGTATGAGCAGTAAAGTTGTCCCCAGAATTTAAATCCAAATTTGGCATCAGATTGCAGCACATTCCCAGAATAACGCTCCCTAGACTTTAAAAAAAGCATGCTAACACATTCATATTATTTTGAATGGCAAGCCCTGTTTCTGTCCTTGGGCTGAGCCTTAAACCAATAGTGTGGCTAGGGGATTATTGTTAGTTGAAGAAAAAGTATTAGCTCCAGTTACACAGAAGACTGAGTACTGTGAAATTTAGAGGAAAAACTCAGCACAAGTACCATTTTGGAACAAAAGGGGAACAGGAAGAAAAAAAAACCATCAGCAATAGTCATGTGTTCAGTGCATTATGCCACATATTCTGTTGGCTTCCAAAGGTTTTCTCATATTCCTGCTGTTCCATGGCTTTCTCTTACCCATATGTGCGAGATCCTCTGACGTTTCTAACTTCAGTGATCAGTTTTGATTTCACCAGATGTCAGACAGCTGAGAAGCTGGCTCACATTACCTGTCTGAAGGTCTCTGTGGTTGACTGACTTCTATGGACTTTAGAGAAGATGAGACCCGTCTGCACCTGCTGGAGAGGCTGGAAAACAGAAGTCCTAGCTCTTCTTTTCTCTTGGTGCAAGCAAGACCTAGCTCCATTGAATTAGATGAATTAGCTGTTCTCTGGAGCTGCAGATGAAATGAGACTCAAAAGCAGCTATTTAGTAACAACATAGATAATGGCTAATTCAAAGTATGACAGAGGTCAATAAAGGGTGAAGTCTAATTGCACAGTCCCATGGAAATAATAAGCTTTTGTGATAAATGCTCAAAGAAAGCACAGGGAGATAAGTTGCTTGCATGTCTGCTTAGATATTAAGATCTTTTATTGAAAGTGTAAAGACTGTAGATACAGTGCAGTTTGCATAATTGAAACAGCAGAGAGGACAAATTTTGTTTTAAGGAATTGGCAGTGATGCAAATTGTTCAACCCTCAATGTTTAGAAGATCCTGAAATAGGCTTAGAAATGAGACTCAACGAATTATCACTGTTTTCTTACATTTACTTTCTGAGCCATGAGATGTGGGTCACATTTTGTTTTCCCAGTTATATAATCCCTGGACTCTAGTCTTTGCAGCTTGAAAAATACCTGTTATGGTCTGCCTGGCAATGAAACTCTGAGAGCTAACAATAGCCTAAAAGTGACACTGAGTCTTTAAAAGATCAAACCAAGTTTTGTAGTTTGTCAAACAAAACTGTTGCTCAAGTCAATGGGTCTGCAACAGAGACAATGGTTAAAAAGGGGAAAAATTGTTTGATGGATGGAGACTGAATCTGATGCTTAGAAGCAGAGGTATAAGGAGAAATTTCAGTCAGCTTTCAGCTGCAGCCTGCTTGCAGCCCATCTAATCCAGTAGCTGCCAATTCATTAGGATAGCCTCTGAGAGGATTAGTCTGTGTGAGGCTGTACAATGGCCAGGAGTGGCACTTGGTGCCTGCCAATGAAGGCAGAGTGGCTGCAGCTGGGGGGGTTTCCAGGGCACCCCGAGTGCGGGGCTGCTGCCCTGGCACCGAGCAGATCAGCCTTCCCTTTGTCTCCACAAGGGCTGCAGGCTGCCAGCATCACTCCAGGATGAAAAGCCTGGTACTGGGCCCTCCACAGAACGTGGTAGCAGAGTAAATGCTTGGGAGGCACCTGCTCACTCCTTCTGCATCCTGGCTCCACCGAGGATGGGTATCTCTGTTGCCACATTTCTCTTCACAGGGAAAAGCAAGGCACAATTCTTCCCAAGGATTTCTGAGATTCACATTCTCTGAACCTCAGAGAAAAGGAAAACACAATTCTAATCTCACTTGCTGTGCCTGTGTTGTGCTAAAGTAGAATGCAATATGCAGACTGTTTATCCAAAGTGAGGATGTTTTGTTCCCTTGGCCTGTCAGGGCCAAGAAGTGTGTGTGTGTGTGTGTGTGTGTGTGTGTGTGTGTGTGTGTGTGTGTCGGACTGTCACGGGACAGTCACAAAAGAATGAGAGATGAGTGCAGTGTGAGCAGTTGTGAGCAAGAGTGAGTGCATGGCAGATTCAGTTTAGATGAAATGTACACAGTATAGTATAACAAAGTAATTAATTAGCCTTCTGATATCAATGGAGTCAGATGCATCATTCTCTCACAAACCCAGAGTCACCTTTGACTTAAAATATATCTCTTCTCATCCCTCCCTCCATCCCTCAACCCTAACCCTCCCACATCTGCCCCCCTCCCCATTTTTTTTTCCTTTGTTAAATTTGATTTAGTCCTTCCAACATTTGTCCCAGCTTTTGGGGACTTGTGATAGATAGGAATGAAAAGACTGCCTTCCAATTGCAGCTAGCCCAGGTGGAGAGCAGGGAATGGGTAATTAATTAACTGGGAGCCACTGCATGAGTGCTGGGCAGGCAGCTGCAAAGCCTCTGTGCACGCACTGACCAAATCCTGCCTGAACTGTGTGGAAAAGGCAAGGATGTGCATTTCCAATGACAATCTCTTTGCAAGTCCTGGGCCAGATATTTTGCTCTCTGGGCATGTAGGTGGATTTCTCCTGACATGATTAAAATTTGATCCAACATCCTCAAGCCTAATCCCTTTAACTGTTTGAAGCCACTGCATCTTGTTCTCCCTGAGTCTATTCCACACTCTTTTGGGTAGATGCAAGCTCGCTGCATTTCTGAAACATATTTCTGCTGCTTCGATGTGTCAGAAAGCAGCTGTTAAAGTTGATGAAGTGAGTGACCCAAAGTCACAGGGAGCCAGTTTTTCCCCAGCTGTATTGCCCTTCTCCTGTTCCCCTTGTACAGGATAGCAGAGGGCCCCGCAGACACAAGGCTCCCTGTGCAGCTCCTATACCAGCAGCACTGCATCCTTCTCTTCAGTCCAGCCAAGTCACTGAGCCACCATTGCTCCATCTCCTCCAGGCTTTTGTTGGCTGTTTAGTGCCTCACCAAGGGTACAGAGACAGCAGCTGGCTACTGATGTAGGTGGGAGTAAATTATCAAAACAGAGATGGAGGGAGATAAAAGACATAGTGGTGTTTCTTTGTCTGTGGTGGCCGACAAACTGTGAGGTTTCTGAGGTTTTGAAGAGCACTCAAATAATTGGATTGAGGTTTTTCTTTGGGACATGGTGATAATGGGGAGCAAGGGAACTCTGATTTAATGGCTTGCATGGGCGTCATGGCAGGTCAGCTGTGGGGACTAGAGAAGCAAATATGTGCTGAGGGGGAAAAATGGGCAAGGAGACACTCATGAAATCTGAGAACAAAGTGAGAAAGGCAGGCTTTGAAGAACAAATATACTGATGATTTAAATCTGTCCAAGCTGAGTGGTAAAGCCCTTTCATAGACGTTAACAGCTTTTCCAAAATTCAGTCTACTAGGTGTGGTGGTTTGACCAGGAAGAAGTGGGATGCTGTGGTCAAACCAATGGGTGCTCGGATTTTGATATTGGCACCTGATGTAGCCAGTGGGGTTTTGGACACACCTCTGAGAACACACAGGGGTTAAAAGCAGAGCTTCGGCCCTGGGAGGCTCTCTTGGGACTTCGGTGGGAAAGAGGTCGGATCGCCCTCCCTTGTCCAGCCACTGCTGCTGGGCGGGCGAGGGGCAGCCATGTGGTAGGCCTGGGCCTGGACAGAGATGGGGGGTGAGGAGGCCCTTGAGGATGGAAGGGTGGAGGAGCCCCAAGAGACATCGGGCAGCCATCCCCCCCCCCCCCCCACCCCAGCCCTCCCAGGAGAGAGAGAGAGAGAGGGAGAGCCGGTGAGGACGGAATGTGATAGCAGCCGGCCGAGGAGGAGAAGGGAGGAGTGCAGCGAGAAGGTGCCCAGCCGGAGCAGCAGCGAGTGTGGGAGTGCCGGAGCTCTGGGACAGGCAGAGACTGAAATTTTTAACCCTTTTCTTTCATGGCTGGGACCTCGCAAAAATGCTGATCCTCCTCGGAGGTGAATAAGAAGAGAGATAAGAGATGAGATAACAAGGACCTGGCCCGAGGGAAGTGGAGAAGACTGGCTGAGTGGAGAGAAAGATGGTTGGAGTGGCCTTTTGGCTGGACTTTTCTTGTTGGCCATAGACTGAACCAGTTTTATTCCTGTGACACAGAGACTGCATTTAGGGGGAGGCAGTGCCTCAGAACCAGGAGGGTTCAGTGTGGGTACCCCTCGGCCCCAGGGGGTGGGAAAAAATGGGGGGGACAGATGTCCCAAAGCAGAGACTGTGCCTTTTTTGGAGTGAGACAAGGCATCCTTAAAAGACAACCCTAAAAGCAGCTCTGGTCCATGCACAGTGGTGAGAGCACTGGGCATGGAAGGATGTCACAAATGGCAAAAGGACTTTCCGGGCGGAAAGCACACGAGGTTTCAGCGTGTTTCCAGGGGAAGCCTATGGTGCAAGAAGGACTCCTCTCCTCTTCATGGACTGAAGTTTGAGTGTTCCAAAGGGTGGTGCCAGACTGGGCAGTTGGTGATTTGGGGGAAATGTATCGGATTGGGAAATTTTGGTGGTGGGGAGGAAGAAAGTGCTTTTAGTAAGGTTTTCAATTTTTTCCCTTACAGTTTTTTTCCTTCTTTTCTTGTAGTTTAGGTAATAAAGTTTTCTTTATTTCTAAGCTGGAGCCTGCTTTGCTTATTCCTGGTCACATCTCGCAGCAGACACCAGGGAGAGGGTATTCTCATGGGGGCACTGGCTCTGTGCCAGGCCCAAACCATGACACTAGGACAGAAGGGACTTTCATTTTTGTGTGAAATCATTAACTAGCTGAGTAATCCTCTGATTTCTCTATTTTAAGGCTAACAGGGGTAAAGCTCAAGAGGGAAAGTTTTCAATCAAGTAATTGTTCTGTTAATTGCAACACACATTTAAGTGCCAGGGGCTCATGATGACTGCATCAAGTTGCAAAAAATCAGAGGCTGAGAGGAACTGTACAGTGAGAGGTAGATGCCTGATGGAAATGTAACTTTTTGTGTATTCTGCAGCACTGCGTAAATTAGGTATAGCAGAACAACATAATTTCTCAGGAAATATTCCTGTCAAGATATTTCTCCTTGTAAATCATCAGACAAGGTGACAAACAGATGCTTGTGTTGCTAAGACAGGCTGCACAGGTCCTGCTTAAGGAAAGATTACTCTGAAACATCTTGACATGTTGAGGGTTTCAGGTTTTTGCATCTTCTGCAGTAAAGGCATAGAGTTTTGGGTGTGGTGCACTCTTGTACAAAATCATCGTCCTTCTCTCCCTGGTGGGAATCTGGTGTCAGCATCTGTATGCTACAGCTGTACCTTTACCATGGCTCTGGCAGGAGTCTCTGGCTCTGCTCAGATTCTTTCCATTCACTGATGCCCTTTTCCTGCTCTGGAAGAGGAGGTGTTTCCAAGCTCTCTTTCCTCCAGTCCAGCCTTTCCTTGGTTGTCAGCCCTGTGCAATCCATAAACAAAACACAGCCTGCTGATTTCAGACCTGCTTTGTGCAGCACAGCAGCAGGCACCCTTGGTGCAAGATGTTTTAGCTCCAGCTGATAATTCTGCTCTGTTGAATTTTACATTTGATTTGGGGAGAAGCACCAGCCGCACTACATGTATTGTCTAGTTCCCATCAGGAGCAGTGAGAATGCTGGTGCACAGCAGTGGTGGTTGTTGTGCCTTGTGCTTTTATACCTTTCTTTAATAATAAATTCATTTTCAGTAAAGAAAATAAATCTGTTAGGGCCCTGTTAATGGGTTTCCAATGGCCTTATAAAGCAGGGCATGTGTTTCTTGAATTCTTTTCACTCCAGTCCTCTCCAGCTCTTTCCCTAAGCTGTGGTAGTAATTATCTGTTTGGGGTGCCTGTGATATCCATAGCATGAATATTCTTTCAACACAGGAGTGCTCCCTCCCCTCTTGGCAGGATAAACCCCGGACTGAAGTGCCTTGACCACTGTCACAAGGTTGAACATCCAAGAACAATCGATTTCTAAATGTGCTTGAACCTTGGGTGACCTGAATTATAGCAGCAAGTACTACAAGCTGGGACATCTGGTGGACAATAAATTTTTTTTAATTTGTTTTTACATGAAGCAGCTGTACTTGAGCAGATGACCAGGGGCTGTGCAATCAAAGTGTGAATAGCTGAATTAGCAAATTATATTTGGCTTCTTAAGCACTTATTTGAATGCTGCATGCTCTTTTTTTAATTTTGCTTTATTAACATCTACCAAAAACACAGCAGTGTTGGCATTATTGTTATTAGTGACTTATTTGCTTCATTAAAATTTACAGCACGTTTTACATTCACCATCTGGGACAGCTTCTCCCATGTTTATGGTTAAAATGCAACTTAAACCCAGGCCTAATAGTCTAAAATAAAAGATTTTATAGATAAAACTCTTTATTTGGATGCCAATGTTACCTCGTTTTGCTAGTGCGCAAACAGAATTCTATTTTGCTCAGTTACTGTGGTACAACTTAGTGCTAGGATACAGAAAAATATTTCTGCTTTCATTAAAAGATGTTGTTGTACATAAGGCAAAGGTCAATCCTGCTATTTCTTGGAAGGCCGCAGCTTTTGGGGTATGGCTGGGGTGGGAATTAGACAACTGAGAGAGACTTCAGACTAAAGGACCTTCTGGGTCACTGAGTTTAAACCCCTGCAATTGCAAGTAACTACCTTGGATAATCCCTTTCCAAATAACTGGAGCAAGGATAAGCAGTGCAAGAGAAACATCAGTGTGGTGAGAGGCAGCACACAGGAGCACACCTCTGAACCTGAGCTAGTGTTTCTGGGTTTGTGCTGCCTTGCTCCTAATCATTTAAAAGTATTGCCAGAGTATGTTTTCACTCAAATGCATATGCATAGGTGTTAATTCTTCCTCTCTCTTCCTGTATGGCTTTACTGTTCAGCAGTGAGGATGGGATACCCTTTTTCTTGTTTGTTCAACCTGGGAATGTGGGAAGGATGTGTGCTCTGAAGGCAAAATGGAGGGAAATGGAAAGGAGAATTTGAAATACTAGTACTAAGAACTAGTACTAAGAGTGTCTTCACCACTTCTGAGTCTGAAAAAACCTCAAATTTGAAATGAAAATGAGTATTATTTTTTTTTTATTGCTCCCTGGAACTCCAAACATTGAAATATGTATATACTCTCTTTTCCCTTCCCATCCCTCATATTTTTTGTTCTGCAAAGACATCTCTTCTCCACAAAACAAAAATTTGAAGTAAGCAAAAATTAGTAAAAACTGTAGTCCTTAGCAGCTTTGTGAGCACACAGCCCCCTCATTGGGTCACAATGAGGGAACTACAGATGCATTTGGGTGTCTCAGGTTCCTATGGGTTTACATGTGCTCTTGAGACTTTTCCCTTATTTCACCTACTATTTAGATGTGTAGCTCAGGTGCTGGAAGAATGACAATAACCTGGACATTATGGGCAGTCCATACCCTTGTTTTTTGTGATTTCCTACTGGAGCCTCATCATGAGAAATATTTGCAGACCCTTTAGATTTCAGCATTATCTGAGAAATGCAGTTAAGTGAATAGCCTTTTCTGCCTCTTCTGCTGTGACTCTCTCTAGGCTTCAGTGCAAGTTCCATGCTGTTTCTTTTTGGTTTTAAAGCTGTTGTATCTAATAGATGTGTTTTTTTTAATTTTTCTGTTTTGCCTTGCATATCTTAAATTAATTGTTTGCAATTGGAGCTGCCTGGAAACACCTTAAAAAGGAGAAAATGATGAATACAATTGATTACTAATAATCTGATCAATAATCCTGAAGATTTTCTCTTTGAAGTGATTTCCTGTCTTACTGCCCTTGAAAATTCTCTTTCCAGTATACAATGAATAAAGAAGGATGAAGTGTAGAAAATACATATAACATTGATTGTGGTGTATAAATTTAAAGGGAGAACAGGTTTCAAATGTAACTTTCACTTTTCTACCTGTCTTATAGATTGAAATCAGTTGGAAAATGGATGCTGAGAGTTTTTGGGAGTTTTTTTCACCTGTAAATGTATTTTTGTATATTTAATTCTCCAGTTATAATACTTGGTTACTCCCACTACCTACAGGCATGTCAGAGCTATTGATGTTTCTTTATTTCTCTGTCATTTTTATTGACTCTAAATTATTATAGATTCAATATTCTGCTTTAAAAACTTTTATTTGGATGAAATAAATGTCAACACCTTCAGCTTCTTGGTAGATGTGTTTTGTCTCTGCTTTTCCTCTCTTTAGATTGCTAAAAGTGATTCTAGAAATCCCAAGACAAGTGCAAAGCACTACTAGTTTGGGGGCTCTTTTTGGCCATTCTTGTAGTCTTTTGCATGTATTTCTTGCCTTTTTCTTGAAGATTTCTTAGTTTCCCTCACCTATGAGTTTCTAGTGGTCCTGTTTGGTGCTCGGTTTTGGAATTCTTTTGTTTTACTCCTTCCTTTCTCTTTTTACCTCTACCTACCCGCAGTCTTTTCCTTCTCAGTGATTGGAATTGCAGCATGCAAAAGCCACCACTCTTGTTTTCCTATTTCTGTTTTTTTTTCAAGATATTTTAATGCAATAGACTTAGCAAACAAGAGCTGCCTGTTTGTGTGCTGAGTTTGTTTGTGGGTGAGGTTGTTTTCTCTCTCTCTCATGCTGTGTTAGTCTCTGTGTTAACAGTTTATGGTTGAGCTGTTCAGGAGGTCTAAACCCTCTCATGAATAGAAAACCAAGATGAAAATGACTTGTTACTACAAAATCATCTTTAAAAACATGATGAACTTTTGATTTTTGGGCATGCTGGTTCTGAATAATGGACGACAGGTGTGTGAAGATAAATGAAATTTTGTTTGCGTGCGATGTTGACTACTACAGACTGATAGATGATGCATTGTGGAAATGCAGTTCTAATATATTGACCTACCTTCTGTACTCTTTAAAGCAATTTTGTTAAGCATATCTGTTTTAAATATCTGTGTTTCCCAGGCCTGGGCAACCCTCCTATATCAATCTCATGCCTCATAATTTGAGCCTCTGCCTTCAGTCATCTAGAACTGAAATTTGTCTGACTGCAGTTGAATTATACAATGTCCTATTGCACAAGGAGATGGACAGTTCCCATGTAACATCTGTTTCAAAACAGTTATTAGAAGACTGGAAGCTATGAAGAAAGGGGGAAGAACACCTGAAAAAGGGAAGCACATAGAAAGTCACTCACTATCTTTAGTAAAACTTTTGCAAGTATTCTTTCTAAAAGTGAAATAGTTCCATGTGCCTGGTTCATACCTAGGACAAAAATTAAAGGCATTTCTCATCTATATGATTTTAAATGCGGGTTTAAAAAATCCCTCCAAAAAAGAAAAAAAAGACAAAAAACCCAACCACAATAGATATGAAGACTGAAGCTCTCAGTTAGCATAAACTGTTGTTCTGTCACTGGGATTTGGCAAATTAGACACTTGATGGAAGGAATGTAGGCTGGAGTGCAGTAAACTGTCATGCAAACGCTATGCTGGCAGGGTCTCATCTTGATTTCTGTTCCTATAATTCTTATAATAGAGATCAGCATCAATATACAGTGGTCTTTTTTATTCATATAAAATTTACAAACTTAAAACAATCAGGATGAGAGACTACATTAAATATGAATTTACAGTTTCATATATAAATAATCACATCTCTTTTTATTGTGCCTTTAAGCAAATGTTTAAATTTCACTGTGTGATACCATTGATCTCCCATAGCAAAATTATGTATATGTTAAATATTCATTGAATAATTGATATTGTTTGAGAAGCAATTATTTTTATCTTTCTCTTTTAGTATTTATAATGCTATGAACTTTTTCACTGTTTGCAAATTCTGACTTTGTAAATAACTGAATATGGCAGAAATCTCAAATACAGGCTTTACATCAGAATACATAGTGTTCACAAGCTCTAACATCCATCCATCTTTCCTCATGTGTGACTGTTTTCTTCGTCAAGTCCATCTCCCTTCTCTCTGAAGTGATATGTATTTTTTCCACTCAAAACTCACTTTTCAGTGAAAACTTCCAATTTTTTTAGGAAATAAAGCATTAATTGTGTTTGGACATACATAAGCATAAAATTGAGGGGGATAAGCATTTTATAATCTTTTAATCCCACTTTAGAATTACAGAAAGCACTGACTGATATATGTTACTTTTCTTCAAACAGTGTATTGTCTACCTGTTGTGTCCCCAAACCCTTAAATTCCATGTACACCTAAAGACTAATTTTTGGGGTAGGGTAGAAGCAGGAAGGAATGGCCATATGGAAAAATATCCTGACCCCTTCTCCTCTAGGTTTGGTGTACAGTAGAAGCCAGAAGATTTCACATTGATGTTGGACAAATAATTTTCTTTCTTAGTGCTTCTCTTGTCTTCCACTCTTTTGTGCTTCCTTTATTTGGACTGTGATTTCTTTGGTGAAGAGACATTGTGTATTTATTTCAGAATGACATACACACCGAGACAAAGTTTGTCCTCTCTCACAGGGGACTGCTGAGTGTGCTGTTCTTCTCCTTCCTCTACATGAAAGGTAAATGCATCTTATTCCTGTCACGACCTTTTGGCACATTCCTTCAGCTGTGATTGTCTTATTACCTTTAAAAGGTCCAATGTGATTCTTTTTAAGCCACATTTTAAGAAGTCTCTTCAGCCGATACATGAGTTTATAGTTATCATTAGTTTAAATAAATTTATTATTAGTTTATTTTCTTTTCTGGATGTTCCATAGCTGTTCTGACACTGAACAGGTTAAGACAGAAGTTATGAGCACCTACTAAATCCAAATACTGAGGAATTGTAAGCAATATATTTTACAAAAGAAAAACACCCAATCCCCAGTGCCTTGGAAATATTATTCTTTTAGAAAGCATCAATAATTTTTAGTGATATTCAGAACTAAAATAAGAAACCACCAAGACACAGAGGCTCTTGTGACTGTATCTAAGAAGACTTCAAGAGAAAGGCTGTTCACCTTTCAGAAGTTCAAAGGACTCTAGAAGACAGCAGCCTGCAGGGTATGAGGTGGAATTCCAGCCAATTCCTACATTCCTTCTCTCAAGAGTCTATTCAAGCCAAGCCAATGAGAATTTGCAACAAATTAAAAATCACTGTCATCCTTATCCAGGTTTTTTCTTAATGAGTTTTTTGTTGTTGTTGTTGTACTTACCAACAGACTATATAGTCTAGCACATAGGGAAAACATATTTGCCTATTAGATAACCACATTTTTCCTTGCCTTCTTCTCACTGCACCACAGATGACTATTTTCCTGTTATTTTTTTTTCCCCTTTCTTTCCCCCACTTCTGTGTTGCTGTAGGGTCTTTAAAATTGGATGGGGGAAAATAAATGGCAAGGTTCTTTGCCATTATTGTAAAATCAAATCTTGGAGAGCTTTAAGGGGGCTGCCCATAAAGGAGTAGTCCATAAAGGAGCTGTTAATGAGACTTTATTAACCTCAGACTATATAGCATGAAATATTATGTTATAAATAAATGTAGTGCCAGGGCCAAGCTGCCTAATAAATGGCATGATAGAGGGGATCATGTGCCTAGGTAATTATGACATAGAGCATTTACCCTCCAAGTGACTATTTTAAATTCACCATGGGCTGGCAGTGACTGAAGGCCATTATTACCCAGTGATTCTTAAACCAGCTATGTGAAATAAATTGAAAGTCTTGGTTCATTTCCTTAGGGAAAGAGGTCTATGCTCCAGGTTACAGTAATTGTCATCTCAGTTCAAGGCTCAGCACAGGAACTGCACTTGGAAAGGCTGTGGCCAAGGAGTCACTCTTGTGCCTTGTGCCCTGCCTCAGCACTCTACAGCATTGCCATGCTGTGGTGTGAGAGTTAATACAGAGGGTTCCTGCAGAGGCTTATTCTTTGGGTAAGCAGAAAGCTTTGTTTCAGACCATTAGCAACAATATCCTCCAAGGGCTTCTTCCTGTACCCCGCTCTGATAAATTAATTCTATATTTGATAGTACTCTTGGTACAAATAAATGAGATAACTTATGGAAATACATATAGTTGTGGTGAGTATAATGAAGAATGAAGTCCTTTGTAATTACTAAATTCATTTAAAAGGAATAATGATTTATTATAAAGTCTTGCTTGGCAGTAAGGAAGAAGATAGGCAGTTTGTAAGTCTATTTCTAACTTATAAGTGGATTCTCATCATCTAGTCTAATTAAATGGCACGCTATTAGTTTTTAAAATAACCTGGGAAAATGGAATTACAGTTGTATAAACCATTGACTAATGATTTCTTCAGCAACCCCAAGAGAATTAAATGTAAAAACCTGTACGAAAACTAGTTTAAATTTAAAGGAAGCAAACAGCAAGGTAAACTCATGAATGGACTCTATTCAAGAAATTAGAAGTAAAATGGGAATATTAGCAAAAAAAGAGAGTGTTTTCTCTCAAAAGTTTGTGATTTCTTTCTTTTCACTTGCGCTCACCTTTCTAATTTTGTTTCTTTTCTTTTTATTTCCAATTAGTCTATTGGCAAGGGGAAGAATAAGGAAAATTGGATTTGTAACATTGTGCTTGTGAACAGAAGCAAGTTTAAAGCTAATATGTCATTGAGTATGTAGATTTAAAAAAATAATTCACAAATTTGCCATTGGAGCTTATTTGTTTCTTTTTTTGTTTTTAACAGACAATTAATTTACATTAAAAGTATCAAGAAGCAGGAATCTGTAGATCAGTTTCATCATTAAAAAAGAAAAAGAAAGAAGGAAAGGGAAACAGCACAAGATGTGCAGAATTAGTCACCAAATTTACAAATACCACTCTGGGAACTGGAAGCAAAATAGTCACACAAGGTGCCTTGATGCTTAGTTCTGTGTTGCTATAGCCCTGTGTTGAATATTAGATATCCTTAGTACATGGAGATGTAGAGCAAGGTAACGGTGGAATTTTTCCTATGCTCTCACTTTTTGGCAGATCTTGAGCTGTAATATAAAAAGGAAGCCTAACATCTATCAAGTCCTGGTGGACTTCAAGGTGAGTTAAGTTCTATGGAGTGAATGCAGTCAATAAATTTCAAAACAGTAGAGCAGACAATTACAAGGTAAAAACAACCCACCAGCCTCTTCAAATAAAAATACCCATAAATACCTCCAAATATCTGGCAGTCCTTACTTGGAAAGAAATGAAACTGTTCTTATTTATTTATTTATTTATTTACCTCTGTCCCTTTGAAATCAAGACCATAGACCTGAAACGGAAACCTCAGCTGGGACTTAATTAGAGGAGTTTGGACTGGGAAATGACAGTCTCAATACTATTACACTGCCATGCCACAGCCTTACTTCTGTTTCTCCTGTGAATATAATTAATGCCCTGCACCTCTTCTTAATAGCAGCAGTAACTGTAGCGCAGAGACTTCATCGCTCCACGGCCCAAGGAGAATGCTCCTGCCTTTCTGGGCTCAGTGTCATCTGTCAGACAGATTGGCCCTGTCTCAGGGAAGGGCCATTACACACTCAGTTTAGGCATTGTTCCCACATGTCTTGTGGGAAAGCAATCATTTATCAGACACGTATCAGATGCATGGACTCTTTTTTGTTGCTGTTTTTCAGTGCTCTGTTGCTCTTTCTCTCTCCCCATGAATTAACTGGTGTACCATTATAGCGTTCCTAGTTTCCTCAGTGGTCATGCAGAATCTCCTGTTGTGTCTCATAGGCTACATTTTCTTCATCTGGAGCACAGAAGGGAGGATATTTGCTTCCTGATGTCAAGCAACAGCACCTGCCAAGCACCTTCCCAGACACAGTAAATGGCAATATGGCAAGGAATGGGATACCTCTAAAAGAGCAGTGTGTCTCTGTAAGACACTTTGGCACTGGTAAAATAGCCATGAGGCTCTGAGCCTCATTTTCTGATTTGTCACTCACAAGAGGAACAAGAGAGGATGTATCTGTTACCTTCCTCCATTTCCCCTGATACAGCAGCAGTAATTGACTTTCAACAAGGAGGGACTGGTCACCAGGATGGCGTGGTTGTTTGCGTGTGTCTGCTTGGTTGGTTGGGCTTTTGTCACTTCCAAAAGATGTCTCAAGCTTTGGAAAGCCTTATAATGACAAGTAAGATCAGATGCCACAACTGGAGGTGTGAGGAGGTCTGGCAGAAGAGTGGAAGCTTTTATTAGCAGTATGTGTGTTTTTTGAGACAACTGAAGTCAGTTCCTACTACAGATGGGTGAATTGTTGTGGCCTGAGGGAGAGCAGGAGTATGTTCAGCTTTTAAGTCTATGGTTGGTGTAGCAAGAGCTAGGCTCAGAGAAGTAATGGGTGGCTGCTTGGGCAACATGTATCTACCAACAGTGAAGCAATGTATAAAAATGGGTAAGGAACTGAAGAAATTCTTTTTGTTTAGCTTAATTGTTATCTGTACCCCTTCTCTACTTCAATGACTGTCCAAATTCTCACTGGAAGAGCAGGATTAATCATAGAGTCATAGAATAATCAAGGGTGGAAAAGACCTCTAAGATCATTGATTCCGGCCCCTTTACCCAGCACTGCCTCTTTACTACTTAATCAGATCCCTAGGTACTACATCCCCATACCTTTTGAGCACTTCCAGGGATGGTAACTCTGTAACTTCTCAGAGACCCCATTCCAGTGCCTGACTACCCTTTTAGTGAATATTTTTTTTCCTAACAGTTAATCTAAACCTCCCCTGGCACCTTTTTCTTCTCTTACAGATCTATTTTTCTGTGCCTCTTGAAATACCTGGGAAGTAGGAACAAAGTAGGAATTAGTCTTATATGATAAGCCAATACTTTCTTGTTCTGCTGATTTTCCAGGCAGTTTCTGGTGGAGTCATGTAAGGATATGACCCTTTGCTGCTCATCAGAGCAGCATTGATCAGTTCTTACTGCATATATGCTACACATGCTACTTTAATGGTCCATTGCTGCAACCTATTGGAAATCTTATTCAAAAGAATTATCTTTCTCTCAAAGAAACAGCATATAGCACAAACTTGTGTTCTTGCTGCTCTCATTTAATAAGAACATGCAAAATCTGAATTTTGCTTTTGGGCTGTGGTGTATATTCTTCTTCCCCAAACCCCAGGCATGATAAAGATGGTGTTTCAAAGCTAATAGTTAAGAAACCAAAGTAGTTTCTCCATCAGTCTTTGAAGCAGAAGCAAGCTTTGGTTTTTGCAGGTCCATACTACAAGGACTAATGTGCCAAATGCGTACAAGCCAAGGAGGTGACAGTTTCACAAAGCAACCAAATTTGAGACTGAGAGGCCCTCAGAGATTTTTAATCATTAGCTTCTAGAAGGTACTGTTTGATGGATGTGAGGGAATATTTTTATTTCTTTGTCCGTGTACATTCCCTTTACCACACACATGTAAAACATATTAAGAAGTTGCCTCCATGTTCTCATTTAAATGTGAATGTCATATGTTTGCATTGCTAATTCCTTCTTAAAGCTGCTTGATCTGCTCATGTTGATTTATATATATATGTTTAATAAATAGTTTCTTTACATGTTCCCCATTGTTGATTCTCTGAATGAATGATTTTAACAGTACTGGGACTAAACTAATACAGAAAATTGCTTTTGAGGAAAAAAGGAGGAAAAATGGTCAGTAAATTAGTCTTCTGTGATCCCTGGTCAAAACAGAGTTTTTCCAAGTGACATTAAAAAACAACTGGGCAAGACAGAAACCTTGACAAATAAGCTTTCAAAGACTGTCCAGCTGTAATGCCTCTTCTACTCCATTAATAATGTTTCTAGAGTATTTACTAATGTGTTTTTCCTGGTATAATCACAAGATTCCTTTCAGCTTTCTATTAGGCCTGACTCAAAGCAGATTGTCACAAAATGCCTAAATTATTAGCTTTCTTGTCTAGCAAAATTTGGCTGAAAATATGTGGTCAAACTCCTGATTTTATTCTTTAGCACAGCCCAGAAAAGAGCAAGATATTTTTCTCTGCTGAAGCAGGGGATTTCAGAGGTCTTGTCAAGACTCCTCATTCTGATGGATGTTGCTGCAGCAGGTTTTTATATTAGTTTTCATCAGTGCCATATTCAAGCATTTTTGTGTTAAGTTTTTGTCTGTAGAACTGATCACTTGAAGTACCCTCCACTGTTAACAACTCAGTCTTTTCTTTAGGTGATTATATCCAAGTCATAAATCACTGTGAGCTTAGATGCAATGACCATAACAATTGTTTCCACCTCCTGTTCGTTCCTATTTCTCCTATAGCTTAAGTTCTACCTTACATTCCTTGCATACTGCAGGAAAAGTATATCTGTATCAGAATGTACTGAATCAAATGCATCCAGTGTGCATAGTAATCTATTAAATGGAATACATACTGAATTATTAAAGTTGGCTTCTCTGCTCCTTTTCTTTGTTTAAATGGAGCATAAGTTTATATTGACAAACCTAGCAGACACACTGCATGTTCTACAGTCTCATAGGTCACTGTAAAACTTTTTCAGCTTCCAAATAGAAGTATTATTGGTGCGTTCCTGTTGTAATATTATTTACCTGTTTTATATTGGCCATATGAATACTATACATTTAAATTTCCTTTGATGTGACTGACCATAAAACATTTTTTAGACATTTTGTTTCCATGATAGTAAATTAAACTCATTTGGGCATTCTTTGTGCTGGTAGAGGCCTTTTGTTGCAATTTGGAAGAAAGTGTAGTCATCAGTTAATGAGTTTTTTAAACCATGTGTGTTTTTTCAGTGCTTGGCTCTTCGCCTTGGAAGCAAGATAGGTTTTCTGTGCTAAATGAGAATGGAAGTACTGCATCAGTTCAAATTTAACACAATGCATAGATGAGACAAAACTGTGGTAGCTGGGAACGCACTTTCAACGTAGCACTCAGGGAGCTGCTGGAAAACCAACAGAATAAATGCAGCCAGAAACGTAACCAACAATGTTGTTCCACTGAGCCCTGTGGTGCCTGTGCATTGCTGCTGCTAGAGGGGCGCTCCTCTGAGATGTCACTGTCGTTTGGAGAAGCAGATTACCTTCACCAGCTGCTGCACGGAAATGATGGGTGTACAGCTCCCCCTGCAGCACCTTCCCTCCAAAAACCACGGGGAGCACAAGAATGGATGCTTCTGGCTTTTGATGACTTTGTCACTGGAAAAGATGTTTTGTACCTGAGTCCTTTTCACCAGTGGGGGACTTGTTATTGTCTGTAATAAATTTCCAGACTGACATTGTTGCCCTCGAGTGCATTAGGATTCTGGTCTCAGCTGACATCTTTGTTTTCCTGGCTTTTCATTTTTATTTTTTTTTCATTTTGGTAAGAATGTCTCAAGACTGGCTCCCTGCCTGCTGTTTCTGGAGCTCTCCTCCACAGGCCACCTCATGTTTTCCATAGATGAGTACATTTGTTAAAAGTAAAGTATGAAGATAACTACCCTTTCTCCTTTATTCTCTCTCTTCCTTCACCATACAGTTTGCTCTGGTTAGTTCAGTCTAAGTGAAATAACACAGGCAGGATCCTCCTGGTTTTGCTTCCCACTGAAGTGACAGTGTACTTCTTTTACCTGTGTTTGCTCTCTGGCTACATTCCACTCCTTCAGTTTATGTAATTTTCTGAAGATTTTTTTTATATGCATCTTTTTCCATGAGAAAAGTGTCTTAGAAAGTGGAGGTCAGAGACAGGCACGAAGAATTCGGGAATTCAGTCCCCACACAGTGATATGACCCTCCCCATACTGAGAGTCCAGGAAGCCATATTTGAATGGAAAATTGAAAGCCGTACTTTGTGTGCTTTGATTTCTTTCATCAACTAAACTGCCCTGATCCTGAACTTGCATGTGTAGAAAAATTGTCTTGGCTATTAATCCCTGGACCATAAGGGTTTACCTGTGCAGACTAACAAAGATGTAAACTGAAGGTACCTTAGGTAAACCATACTACAGCCCTGTGAATCCACATATTTTAAAAAACCCAACAAAAACATGGACTAATTTAATTTTGCTTAATTTGTTTCTGCAGCATATTAAATTAAAACAAATTTAGGTTGCATTTATGCTAGGCTTTTAATGTGCTTCAACTAATCCACTTGAAAGGATAATTCAGATGAATTTTCCTGAGTGGTGCCATGTGGATGAGAACATGGCACACAGCACCATGCTGTCCAGATATATTCTCTCAGGAGATCAAAATATAGAGTTATAGCAATGAGCAACAAGTAACTACATTCAGATAAAAGATCAAAAGCAGTAGGAGCATTGGGAGGAAGTCAGAATCAGGAGAGGCAGAGGAACTGTTGTGGTGGGGGAATCACTCACATAATGGCCTTTCTTGAAGCTTTCAAGCCCACCAGAGGGACTGATTAGTGACCAGCGTATAAAGCTGCTTGCTGGAAGGTGTCTCACCTGAGAGGAAGAGCCAAGAAAGTAAGGTTTTGGGAACAGATTCTGGAATCTTCATTTTGATCAAGGGAAATCATATTACACAGGAGAAGTAAAATTTGAAGGTTGATCCTGAATTTGCATATTATGTTGTCACTTCCAGGAGGAAGAAAGCAGTTTGACATCTCCACTTCCCATTTATCCTGCCAAGCTAGAGTGTGGAGAAGCCCTTAGGAGCACCATGTTTTAGTAACAAAGTTCTTGTACTTTCAGCTAAAGGTACTAAATGTAAACATCCCATTTGCATATTGTGTACAAAGCATTTTGACAGCATGGTTTTACTGCTTGTTTCATATTTATAGATGGTTAACTCTGCTATGGAAAGGGAGCCATTTAAGCAAAGGTAAGTTACTCCTAAAAGAGGCAGCTACCATTTTGTGAGGACCTACCAGTGTGGCCTATCAGAGAATTATGAGAGTCACCCTGTTTACTTTTTGTTATATTTCTGGTAAGTCTTCATCGCATTTGCCAAGTGGGATGCACTAAGAGGAAAAGAGGAAGGATTTCTGTCAGAGAAGCAGCTGGACATGTACTTGCAGTTAATCTCACTGGGGTGAATGATTGGGATATCTTGCCTTGTACACCTTTTTAATTCCCAGTGAACCTCAGCACAGCAATCTCTATGACAGATGAAAGACCAGATTTTTTTTTCCCCCTCTCTGTGTAAACTGTATAAATTTTGTGCTTCTTTTAGAGCTTTTGCTTTTCCAACAAAGGAAAAACAACAAAGGGCCAGAAGGTTTGCCAAACCTGTTGTGACAGCATCCAGGAAGCTCCCTGCTGGGGAGAGATGGGGGCAAGGATGACCTGTCTGACTGTGGGATCTGAAGGTCAGCTGAAAGCCATTGCTTGCCCACTTGCCTATCGTGTGTGCTGGATTGAAATGGCTTTTAATTTGCACAGTGTCTTGGTTTGCTAAGACAGGTGTCTGGTAAGGAAGGCAGGAGCCTCCTCTGAAATGGAGAATGTAAACCCTCCCCAGCCCTCCAAATTGCTATAAATTTTAAATTAAGGGGCTCTCAGGCAAAAATATAGGAGCAGGAAATAACAGTTCTTTAATAGGGATAAGGAAAAAAAAAGGATAAAATAAACAATGCAGTACACTAGAACAACACTGACAGAGTGAGAACCCAACCTGACACCCCGTAGGGTGTTGGTAGCAGTGCAATTGGAAATGTGGCTGCAGTCTTCATGAAGTGTCAGGTGTGGTTCTGTTGGAGCAAGGGGGTCCTGCAGAGAAGGATGTATTCTTCCTCTGAAGATCCAGTGGAAGAAGAGGCAGCTGCTGTTCCTCTGGGGAATCCAGAGGAGAAAGCCGTGCTGGTGTCTCAAAAACCTCTGGATTATATCTGGGTAGCAATGCTTGGCTCCTCCCTCTGGGCAGAGCATCTCACAATGGGATGCTGTAGTTCTTATCAGTCATGCAGTGACATTCAATAGTCTGTTATCAGCAATGTCCCCTCCCGAGGGAGGTGTGAATGCGGTCACTCAAAGAGAGAGACAAAGCAAACTGCCCACTTGACACAGGTAATCTGCCATACAGATGATAATGGAAAACATCTTGCCTGGAAATCTGGACCACACAGGTGTGCTGAGTGGGAGCAAAAGTCTGCTTTCCCATAACTCTTGATAATGAACAAAATAGAAAAGCAGGAGTTAGCCTTGCTTGCAAATAATGTGTAGCCACAGATAGATTTTAGGAGGTGGATAAAGAATTCTCAGAGTATGTTTTCCCTTCAGCCTTAAGTGTAACAATGTAAGAAGACAAGGCAAAGCTACACACATGTGCAATGCTAAAAATATCTAGTAAGAGTCCTCAGGCTTTAGGTCAGCTGTTCAATAGCAGCTGAAAGGAAATCCCCTCTAACACCCTACCCCATATTCTGTACCAATCACTTATACACATATACACAATGCGATGCCATACCTTTTAGTTAGAGGGTATGAATCAAAGTCAATTGCCTTTCTCCAACCTGGCAAATTATTTTCAGTGAAGAATCTATTCAAAGAGGAAGTCATACAGTCCACCCTACACAATTAAGCAGATAAAAGTATAACAAATAAACAAAATTTTATATGAAAGAAATAGAACCTCCCCCTCTTTAAAGGAAATACATTTTTGGTTTTTTTCATAACGCTAGAAATAAACTTGAAGGTAGGAAGGGCCTCAAGGACCAGGCTAACTGTATTAACCCCTCCAACTTTTTGCATTTTTCCATAAAACAAAAATCCCTTTTTTTAATCTCTTCATTGGAATAAATAGCTGCATTTCTTTTCTCTACAGGCTGGAGATGGTGAATTTAAACAGCCATAATAAGAGTGGCAGCTGAAAACAAGGGCATTTACAAAGGATAATTATTGCTTAGATTATGAATATCGAATTTCTATTGACATGAAAAAATTACATCTTACAGACATATTATAAGCATTGTCATTCACAATGAAGCATGACAGAAAAGATTTTTCTCTCAGCTGCCTGTAGAATTAAGTCACATGAGCCATTCTTTCTTCGCAGAAATGTGAAGCCGAAACTTAGAAGGATGCATAGTTCTATGTAAAAATAGCATCATTCCTCTTCCTTGAACTTGGTTCAACACTAGCATGGAGAATTGCTACATAGGAAAGACAGTTGGGGAATGTAAAGTTCTCTGGGGGTGGAAAGAGTTTCCAGTTCCCCACCCACTTGTTATCCTCAGCCCCATTCGATTAAGTGTCCCTGCCAGGGAAGTGGGTTGGAAACTTCCAAAACTCTTGCTCCAATGAGTGACTGAGATCCTAAATCTCTGATAGCATTTCAAGTGACAGCAGCAGGAGCAACCTCGAAGTCTTAAGGACTAAGGAGGCAGAAGATGAACATGCATGGCTTTACAGTTCTATTGAAAATAATGACAGCATAATAGATAAGTAATATACTACATCTTATAGATACGGTGTATTGACTCTCCTTGTTTTTATGAAAATGAAAATAATGCATTTCCTCTCTCTGAGGTGTGCTTTAGTCCTGCTGTCACTGATTACATAAATCCAAACTTGTTCCAACCATACAGATGTTTTTAAAAGCCATTAGTAAGAAAAAAATCTGAGTGTTTCCATCCTCAGAAATCGCATACAAAATTTGTCAGAAACTTTGCAGCCCCTCTTTGTTTAAACCAACATTTTTTTTGTGTGCTGTGGTCCATAAGGCATTATATAACTTGATTATCATGTCAACAAAAAATCTTCCAGGAAATGTATAAGCTCAAGTTAAGGTCAAGCTCAACTATTTCAAGTTAAAAATAGAAACAGTAATCATTGAATATTCAAAACAGGGTCTAATTTTGCTTAAAGAATCAGAAGCAACATTACTGCTTAAGGTGGGATGTGGTCCTTCAAATAAAAATTGAAAAAATAATTTGTATTTTCTGCTTCTGGTGTAGCATATTTTAGTATTTCCTGTTCTCCAGGAAATTTAATGGCATGGTAATTTTGAAGGCATATTCATTACTGGCAATTTGAAGCCATCCAGAAATGGAGGTACAGAAGTTTCTTTCCAGTTTGTTCTGTTCCACAGGTTCTGAACTTCTTGTCCACTACTCAGAAGCCTTTGGGGTACTTGGATGCCCAGGGCACAGAAACAACCAAGAATATATTTGATGACTGTGTTTGGTGTGGTCCTGTTATTTAGGTTTCTTATATTTATCTTAACTAAATAGGAAATGCTTTTTGCCACCTCTAAACTATTTCAGCTCAGCTGCTATCTATAAAATTCACCTTAGTCCTTCTGGGGATTCCATGTGTGTCCAGCAGTAAGCAGGAATATTCTCACACACATAAAGTGGGAGGCTGTGTCCTGGTGGAGGATAGTAGGATCCCCAGCATGTGTTTCTTTTCTGGCATAATGATTAAAAGTGCTGAAGACTGGATTGGGAGAATTCAGGAGTGCAACTATAATTTTCCTCCTGAAGGCTGTTTGTTGCAACCCTGTTTCATAGATTAAGTTTCCTTTTAATATGTATATGTGATCATTCTGTGATTTGAATTTCTGTAAAGGTCAGCAAATGCTTTTTCCATCCTATATATGCAACTAATTTTCTAGAATTCATGGCTATTAGCTGAAATTTCTCCGGATGTGATGCTTTAAATGTGGGACAAAGAGGATCTGCTTCTTTTGCCATATAATTTATTTCTCTTTCCCTCTTCATCATATGTATCCTTCTTTAAATGTGTTTAAACATTCTACCTTTGTGTTCTACCTGTTTAAAGTCTTTAGGGAGCAACCCTGTTTATTTGTGAATTTCTTTCAATGAAGATGTCTCTTCCAGTTTAGATTTTCATCGTAATTTTTTAACCAACATATGTTAGGCCTGTGTCAACTTTACATTTTACATTCTTTAGGATGTTCACTTTTCTTTGTTTTCTCTTGATTATTTTGTAAGGAAAAAATGAAGCAATTTCTTTCTGATGGAACATCACTGTATTGGGAATTGGTTTTGATGTTACTGTGCTTTTTTACTTTGCACAATTTATCACTGAAGGAATGGCTTCTTTCTGAGTTGCTGGAAGTTTTAAGCATGTGAATAATAGCATAAATTACCTGCCTGAGAAACATCAGTGAGAATGGATGATTAGAGGGAGTGAAAATGTCTGTTTTGATAAATTAAAGTTGAACAACCTCAGAAAAAAAATTCTGTCTATTTGTATTTTGGGTTGCATGCATAAATCTAAATGTATTAGTACTGTCAGTGGCATTTATCCACATTTCTGATGCATACCAAGGACACCATTGATCTCTGCATAATTAAGTACAGCTGAACTGAGCCTATGGAAGATGACCTGTCTACTATTCTGAAACTTTGTTATTTGCCTGGATAACATTAGAAATACTTAAGCTCTGAAAAGAGATTTTTTCCCTGCTATGAGGGGTATTTTTGATCATAAAAAACTGAAGTCAGGTTAAAGAAAATAATTTAATGCTGGACATAGTACAAGCCAATTGCCATAGGATCTCCCACATTACTCTTTAATTATAGATTGCCAGATTTTTCTGGTAGAAAACTGATACACTAGAGTTCTTGAAGGATGAGTGTCAAAGGTATTTAAAATGTTCAAAGCATTGAAAGTAGAAGCAGTAGTTTTTATACATAAAGTTTTAACTTTAGGTGCTCAGGCTCTTGTATGGTTCTAAGAACAGTTGCACAAAGAAATTAAATAAATGAAATTGAAATGAAAATTCAAGGCTACCATTATAGGCAAATCAAATATTTTCGTACTTATGTGCAACACTGTCTCTTTTTCTTCTCTTTCCACTGATGGTGTTCCCTGCTGTCTCCCCACATATTTTCCTGAGATTATCTGGTACAAAAAGTATCTCATACACTTTGTGACGAGAGCCTCCCATATAAAGTTCCTTAGTGCACATATTGTCACCCCTGTGTGTGCACGCTCCAGCCTCTTTGCTCCTCCCTGAGTGAAACTGCAGATTTAAACAGATGGGGACAATTGTGCTGTGTTATAGCAGTTAGGCTCAAAAAATCTCCCTGCTTTCAACTACCTCAGTCTCACTGGAAATGCATTTGAGCTGAGCTATATCTCCAGCAAATTATGAAAATGCTGAAATGTTGGAACGTATACAAACTTCTCCACACAAGTCTCCCTTTCAGTAAGTCAAGTACATAAATACATACCTTAAGGAGGGGGGATAGCCATAGTGGAAAGACTTCTTAAAAGTCACTGAAATATATAAAAATGTTCAACACTGAAAATGTTGCCATGAGGGGCTCTAATACTTCACAATGAGAATTAATAGGTAAATTAATAATTTTATATTACCTAAAACTTAGCACAAACTCCTTCCAGGCTTATTTGTGGATTGATGGAAGCCTTATATTCTTCATAATCCATGGTAATTTATAAAGCATAAAAGGCTTCAATGCTTTTGGTGGCCTGTGGCTGAGGTTCTTGGTTGCTCTTTTCATATATGTGACTTCTGCCAAAAATTGATTTGCCTGGTTCAGTCTGCTGTTTGCCCTTGAGACTGTTCTGCAGAGCCTTGCATGGAGCTTCTCTGCCTGCAGTGTGTGCAACCAGTCATGCCTCGTTCAAAAGTAACAAAGATTATTTATTTATTTATGTATTTATTTATTTATTTATTTAACATTTATTTTAACTTTAAGAATCATGGCTATAAGGCATACTAGGCACTTCAATCTGGAGTCAGAAGTGCAAGCAGCAACAAGCAATATATATAAATCAGAATCCTCATTTTGCTGTACCATCTTGCAGATTTTGTTAGACCCAATCTTTGATTCATGTTTGAGTAATCACTCCAAAACACAACTTCCCAGTAATAAAACAATGGCTTTAAGGTCAAAGTCAGCTTCTGTTTCTTTCATGTGAATTTGAAATACCCTCATTGCATTGTGCCTGGCATTACATAACACACCAGTGAATAATACAACATACAACAGTTTCTTGAAACAAAGAACATCCCAAACTGAGATGGGAGCTTTCAGATCTGCATCAAATGCTTCCAAGAGGATAAAATCAGGTGCTGAGGAGCTACCTGTTCTTTGTTCTTGCTATGGAGAGATGTGCTATTTGTAATAGCTCATTTGTGGTGTCTGGAGAGACATAAAAATTGGGTTTTAAAATAGCTGGTGAGCTTTTTCTCTCTTCGGGATCAATGATTAGCACTCTGTGACTTCAGCCAGTCACTTGTTTAACAGACCATTTGTAGCTTCCTGAAAAAAGAAATCAGAACTGGTTTCTCTTGTTCCATGCCTTTTTTCCTGCCATTACAGAAACTACTGTCACTGTTTCTTTCAAACTCCCTTCTGAAATACATAAGTGAACCTCAGAAGTTTTGTGTTTAGAGAGGTGGATAGGTGGGATCGGCGTGGTGTGTCTCCTACTGATGTTGTATGAAACAGGAAAAAGCTAAGTGCAGGAGAAAGGTGATGGAGGATAAGGTTATTCACCAAATGGGTTTCAAAGTTAATTGCCTCAAGCAAGTCCTCTGAAAATAAACTGAGTAAAAAATAATGAGTTTTCATGACTAAGGAAGACAAAAAGGTATTGACCTCCTCCTGTGTATTCCAAGTACCTACGAATCAAGGCTTTTCTAGGAATGGAGAGGAGGGATATTTTAGTTGGATGTTTTGTATCCAGAAGATTTGTATCTAGGCCTCTAGCTACTGTAAAGCAGTGAAGTCCTGTTGGAGTGTTTTCAGGAAAGTTACGCTGGTTTAGAGAAGCTGGGTACCTGACATGATGTAGTCTTTCAGTGTAGCAGTGGCCTAGGCAAGTGTTAAACTTTCCATTACTGAATGTCCACATTAAAGAATTATCTAACTCTACCAGAAAAATCACATCCTCAGAAAAAAATTTATCAGGGGAAATCTCTCTGTGAGCAATTGTATTCTGCCTTTTGGGACATACTTTGTTGCATATATTCTTAAGCTCTTCCAAAAAAAAGAAAAAAAACCTTCACAACTCCATTATTTAACCACATAATAAAAGTACTTCAGTCTTTCTTTGTCCCCTTTCTGAGAAAATAAACCCACATTGAACTGCACAGGTTGAGCCTCATTATAAAAAGAAAATAAAAATACCATGGAGGTTAGAATGGGTTAAGATAATTAAGAAAACAGTTTTCTTTTCACTGGCATAATTTTCCAGACAACAGACTGCTTAATGTAGAACCTAGATATAAAGGTCTTCTATCAGAATTTGAAATGTTGCTTTCTGCAAAGCTGACATAAATAAAACCCTGCTTTGCAATCATGTTTTCTGGACTAGATCCCAACCCTCCTGAACTTCAGTATGGGGTTTTTTTTTTGTTTGTTTGTTTGTTTTTAAATTATTTTTTTTAGCACTGTGGAATGTCTTAAATTTGTGATTACAATTTTCTCAAGCAAAAGGAACTTCAGTCTTGCTAAAGAAATGGAATGGAAATACCAGGCAAATAAAAAGTCAAATCCTCCTGACAGAAAATCTATTAGAGGTGGACAGAACCTGAGGAGCTTTTGGAAATTTAACTTTCCATTTTTTCTGATTCTTTTTCTCTTCCCTGGAATGGATTTTGGATTAATACAGTCTTCAAATGAGAACTTAAACAAATTTAAGATTGAACATAGGATTTCGGGTGTCTGAAAAGCATATTCCCTAAGTCCTACTCAATTGCCTCTGCAGCCAAGGAAGCAAATGTTTTATGTTAGTTATTTTATTTGTATTAAGGGAAGCCTTGGCCAACTTAAAATTTGGTTTCCTGTTGTGTCTAGAAACACCTTGATTAAATGCTTCTATTTAGTGGGAAGGAGAGATGTTCCCTCCCACAAGCTGTCCTCCACACATGTGGTACAGTCCCTCATTTTGGGAGCTATACATCAGTTCCCTGGGATAGAGAGGAAGCCCTGTGCCCTGGGTGCACCGGCTAGAGTGCATTCTGTAAAATAAAATTTATCCTTTTAGGGAAGAAAGGATGTGTGTGAGCATTTAGCTTGGTAACTTGTTTATGGACTTATTCTTTTTTGTGATGATGTGCTTTGGTGGTTTAGAGCAGTCTGCTTCCTTCACCTGGACTGCTGCAGAAGTGTGCAAAAAATACACCACAGACCAGGACCTGACACAGGACCGTCAATGAATATACAACTCTACTCTATATACACCAATATATAGGTAAATCAAATCCCTTAGCAACACCAAAGGAGAGTGTGGCCTATGGTGACATTCTTGCTGTTAGTGCTCATCTCTCCTTGGAACTGCATCTCCCAAAATGTTCTGTGCCTCGATCGGAGTGCTGTCTTTCATTTGATCTTGCTCTCCTTTGTCAGGAAGGAGCTTTTAGCCTCCTGCTGAGTAAATGCTGTGGGTCTGATGTAATTCAGGAAGTTCTCTGTCTGACGTGTGTTGGATAAACACTGCCACTGAGCACAGCAGTCAATTTGGGACCATTTGATTTTGCATCTGTGCTTTGAGTTTTCCCTCAAGAAGAAAACACTGCAATCCATGCCCTGGAAGCTGAGTATAGATTGGAAAGCAACTCAAATGGTTGTCTTCTGTTCCTAGTTGTTCATCACCTTGTTTTAGAGCTGTGGGCAGTGATGAAAGTAGTGCATGAAGGAAATAATTTCCCCAGAACTATAATGAGGAGAAAACCTCCTTAAGCCAAGAATCCTTACTATCTTCCTTTTTCTTACTTTTTATTGTTTAATTTGACAGCATCTGCTTTAAAGTTTGTCAGACCAACTGTTGGCGAGTGAGATTTTTCTGAAATTTTGAAATTACACTTGCAATATTGCAGTGTAAATGTATTGTAAGGATGAATATTGAATTAATTGAAAAATCAGTTTCTGAATGTTAAGGTCACCTAGTCTCAAGAGCTCTCAGCCTTGCTTTTCAGATCTGAGTGGTGTTTGTTAACAATGAGAAGCGGGACACCAGCTTATATACAAATTCCCTTTCTTCTTCCCTTTCCATTGTACTTGATAAAGCTCACTAAGCATAAACAAACACTGATACATTATATCCAGAAACTGCTATGAGATCCATTTTGATAGGATACTTGTCAAAATTATATTGTGAATCTTACTTTTGAATGACTGTGTGACACACTTGAAGGTCAGATATAAAATACAAGTGTAAAGTCAAATTAATTTACAGTTACCCTAGCTGTTGGACTTAATGCTAATTTAAAAAGTGGGTAGTTTTTTCAGTTTTACATACATAAAATATTACCTTAAGGGTTGAAGAAACATTGGAAGGCATTTAATGTAGAAATTTTTTAACTGTTTGTTGTGTATCTCTACTGACTGGTTTTTAGCAAAGCAGACATTGGATCTAGTGTTTAACCAACTGCTGTTCTAAGGGGGTATATAAACCTGGCAACTGGCATGATGACCTCTTTAAGTTCTCTAACAGGAACAAATTCAGTAGCATTAGAAAGGTCATTTTGGCAACAATCCTGTGATTTAGAAACAGTACTCAATTCTTTGCTAGACTTATTCCATGCTATAACTTTGTATCTATTTGGAATATTTATCTTAAATTCTTTCATGAAAGTGGCCCATAAATTGTACTTATATAATTTCCATTGGAGTCCTTTGGGGTAGGTATTTCTTATTCCCATTTTATAGAAAGCAGCCATGAAGCATTAACAGAAGAAAAAAGAAATCCTACTAGGTTTTGTGTCTCCTTTTTTCACCAAAATGAGAGTGGAGTGGAATCTCTGAGAGGCAAAAACTGTGTTTCAGGTCCAGAATGAAAATGTTCAAGATATTTTTAGATGGAAAAATATTTTCTCCCCCCATCTCCCATTAGCACCATTTCCCCCTTGCCTTCCCTGATTGAAACAATTCCAGAAAAAAAAAAAGAAAAGGTCTAAAAGCCATAGAAAACAAACCATTGTTAAGACTTCTGATTATTTTTTGTAAAGATTTTTGTCTGTGTCTCATAAAGGATGATACTGTGCATTCCCAGTGATGAACTGTTCATTTCTTTCTGAGAAAAGCTAGAACACTTTTAGGTCACGCTTCTGCTGCCTTACACGCAGTGGCGATGACGATGGCTGTGGTACTCATTGTTCCCTCTGCTATGCACCACCACATCTAATACTCAGAAATTATGTGGGCCCTGATTTATAACTGCTCTCAATTGTTATTAGTCCCAGTTGCTTCACAGTGACTCTTCAGTGTGTAAAAATAAACACTTGGATTTCTGCAGAATGAGGGTCTTAATATGTGGCTGCACAGGACTGAGTCTGGCCCTGACCTCATGAAGGAAAATAAACCATATGCAAGCATGGAGCTTGTTAATATTTTCTGGAGTCCTTTCACCCGGCTTCAGTCACTGTCACTAATTTGCTTTGCTTATGGTAAAATTTCAAGTGTTTGCATACTTTTATTTTGTCTGAATGACTCCGTGGGGTCTTGGTTATTTTATATTACCTTGACTGTCACAAGCAAAATCAGACGCTGATAAAATTATGTAAATGTAAATGTCAATAAAATAAATTGTTCTATTTTTGCAGATGTTCTTCATCTGGATTGAATTTGATTGTAGATGCTTTTCTTCATGCATAATAATCCAAAGCTAAAGGATGAAAGTGTTCTTGAAGCAAAGAAAACACATTCTGAATCTTTACTGTAAATTATACACTATACAAAATCAGTCCAAATTGTTCAAACCCTTGGACAATTACAATGTTATTCTACTCAACATGCTGAGTACTGTGTAATTATCATGGTTAGCAGCAGTTTGCTTGCTCTTAGTCCTGAAGGGAGATGCAAGCTTTACTGAGCAAGAAATAAAAGCAGATGTTAAACCTTATTTTGTTTTCTGACTCAGCAACTGAAAATACCCGCAAAATTTGAAGGATTTTTTTCCCACTTATTTAGTTCATGTAGCATTAACAAAACCAGCGCTATTGATCAAATATGCACTGTGCTGTACATAATGGATAGTGTGGTTAGTTGCATGATTAAAGAATTTGTGAAGTTGCAGCCCCCAGCTTCATTTGTAAAAGGGAATAAAAAAAATCAGAGATATTGTTCCCAGAGAAGGAAGATCCAATTAACAAGAAACATTTAATTGGTTTTCTAGTTTACAGGCTCGCTTATCTCCTATTAAGTCAATGATAGATTTGTTTGCATAGTTATTCATGAAGGAAACATACTTCACATTAAATCCATTTGTTTCGTAGGGTTAGTTTACCCATCCTCTTCAAAAAGATGACCAGTCTCCCAATCTTCCTTACTAAAAGCTTTCCAGTAGAATTAAATTCCAAGAACTTGCTTGGCTTATGGGCCAGGATTTTGAACCTCAACAACTTTGTGTAAATGTTGTAAGCCTGTAATCTAAATGCAAACTTTTGGTGGGCCTACTGTCCACTTATCATCAAAACTTGGAGCAAATGGGTCAGGAAACCAGTGGCTTGACCAGTTAGAGGAGGATGTGGGATTCCTGTTGCCATCAGGCTATTTGGTTTAGAAGATCATAATTAATATTTTTATGCCTCTATGTAATTTCTGCTTAATAAAATTTAAGAAGAATTTCTAATCAACCCACAAATACGCTATAAGGAACAGTTTGAAAAATAGCAACTGCTCTTGTGGTTGGATGTCCTGTTAGATATCATAAAATCTTTCTTTCCCTGGAGAGTTAATCCCTGAATTAGAAGTACCCAAATGGGAAGTGTTAGCTAAATTTAGTCTCAGCTAAGTTATTAAAGTCTACCTGGGTCTTCTGGAATGTGTTACTGGGCAGAGAATGCTGCCATAGCTAGACACCTGGAAGACTAGAGCACAAGTCACTGTGCATATACCCTTGTCTGAAGGTGGCAGCTGAACAAGGCAGAAAATAGGATTAGTTGCAGTCTTTCCTTTCCTTTGCATGGTACAACACATGTCTTGAAGGAACTTGCAGAATCTTAATGTGTGGCCTGGAACTCCTTCTTGCTATAGACTCATCCTCAAAGGTATGTGAGGTTTGTAGTAGAACTTGTATTTCTCAGTATTTAGATGGCTGTGATTCCTCTTTAAAGTGTTTTCTTCTGGTTAAAGCAGTTGCAGCTTTGACTCTGTATTGGCACAGATGTGCTCACCTTTCTCATCTTGTTTTTGTATTTAAACTGTTCAGTATCTCTTGGTGCTGACTGCAAGTCCCACAATCAAAAGATCTTTTTTCTGTATGGAATCCTTATTATTATAGGCATTTGACTGCTTTTCCATATCTGTCTTCCTAACTTCTAAACATGTGCAATAGTAGAGGTCTTTCTGTTCATGGATATTGTGTGTTCCCAACACCAATTATTTTGGTGGGTATTTCACCTTCTTATCTAGGATGGGAATAAAAAGGAGAGCTTTCTATTAATTTCCATTAACTTGGGCCAGCTTTTTGGTTCCTTATCCTTTTAATGTTTTCTGTAAATGTGATTAGGCCATTCAATTGTTTTGGTTCACTTGAGGTCTCTGTGGGATTAATTTGAGCAAATCTTCTTTATGCCTATGTAAGCAAGAGGCAAGTTAGGCTTTATGGGTCACATTTTTATCTAGGTGTGTTTAAAAGGAGGATGAGCACTCTTAAAAAAGGTTTTTTATTAGCAAGCTTTGTGCATTTTTAAACTATTGAATAATACTTATATGCATATACCATAAGCAGTCTTGACACCTAAAGATAAAAAAACACTGTATAAGAGTGTAGCATTACTATTGTAATAACTTTTTCTGTGAAGCCAAGTATTATTTTGGTTTATGATACTTAATTTTCGTTCACAAAAAATGGAGCTTTTCTTACCTTTAATACATTCTTTTGCCAAGACAGTGAATAGGGGTGACTTAAACTCCATCCTCTATTGTTCTTTTCCTTTAATTTTTTCCTGCTTTTTGACTGAGGTTATAATTGTCTTCAGCTCAAAATCCTTAATTCTTTTTTTTTAATCTATAATATTCTGTAAGTGCCAGAAGAACCACATTGCAAAGCTGTTTTCTTACTTATGTATTTTGTTTCAGTAAAAATTCAGTCTGCAAGAGAACAAATATGCTTCCTGGAAGAATCAGTATCTTTGTGATATACTCACTGTATTCTCTTTTGAGCTTTGTCTTGCTTGGAATGGAACACTCCAATTTCTTAAATGGATTTGTTTTTTTAACCAAAAAAAACCCAAAACCAAAAAATAGCTAACATGACCGTGCTTATGTATGTTTTAGAAGAAATGGACTGAACACACACTGCCACACACACTGAGTTGCTATTGTGTAGGATGTTTCCTTTAGAGTGCTGCAATTAATCCTGCTGAACTGAAAAATTAACTCACCAAGTGCATGCTAATAATGAACAGAAAAAAATTTAGCTTTATTGCTAGGCTTTACTGGTGCAGTGCACAAAATCAGCTACAACTGCTGCAGTTTAATACTTATTTAAAGTAAGTATGCAGGAACCTCTTAGAGTCTTTTTTTTCATGCAAAGGTCTTGAGTCATAACCTGAAAACTAGTCACTAGTCATGGGCTGTCTGTAGGAGAAGCTGGCCCCAAAAAATACACATAAGAAGATCAGGTGGGAGTCCTTGCTTCTGTGAGGAATAACCCTGGAGTCGAAGACTGCTAGGGAAGAAAAACAGCTCCTGTTAGCCACCTGAGTGTATTTTGTGTTTGAGAGGGGAGAATGTCCTGGACTCACAGCCTCTTTTGTATTCAGCACTCATCTGGCCAATGCCATCACTCACTATGAGCAGCTCTTCTCCCTCACTTTTGGCAAAAGTTGCTCAATTAAGTCAAAAAGAAAAGTGCAGAGAGCCTCACACACACAGGGAAGATTTCCCCCTAGGCTCTTAGCTCCTGCACAGCACACTGCCCAGGGCATCCTGTACTTCAGGAAAAATACACAATATCTTGGCTACTGCTGGGCTTGGTGCTCATCTCCACCTTTTCTTAGCATAATGTCGCTGACGAGTTCACAGTACAGCAGAGTGTTCTGAAATGTAGGATGGAAAATTGCACTTCTTGTTGTATATTTTGGTGTTCTCTGGATGTGTGACCAGCTGGTTGCTTTTGATATGGATTTAGAGGAGTTCTGTTGAAAGGTTTAGCTGAGTCTAAGCATTCACATCTATGTAATCATGGAGGTGGCTGAGGAATCAAGCTCCACAGGTACAGAGTTCTTTATTTTTTCTGGTTTTGTAGCTTTTGTCCATCTTCAAAATCAGAAATCTGTAAATGTAGCAACCATCTCAAGTTTCTGGTTTACTGCCAGAAAACCTCTTGGTGTCAAGTGGACCTCAGCTGACTGAGCTGTGGTGAAGTCTGGTACTGGTTTGCCATGCCAAAATCTCAGTTTTAGTTCTACTCACTTTCAGCCAGCTTTAATAAATTTGCCCAAACTCTGCCTTCTGAGAATTGCCTATGTTACTGTACTGCAACCCTGTGCTGCCCAACAAACACATTTCCTGAGCCTTCTTAGGGCATTTGGGACTGGAAATTTCAAACAGAACAAACTGCTTATTCTTGAGCAACAAAGCTTAAATTCAAACCACTTTTGAAGTCCTTTCTCCAATGCCTAGTGCCTTCTCAAGTTGTCCACATGGAGTAAAGTGGGTTCCTGCAGAGGTATGGTTCTAAACCCAGAGATCTATTCTACAGCCATACTGAGGGCTTGCTGTAGTGACATTAAAGTAGATTCTGTATTAAACCAAATAAAAGCTGACATTTGAACATCTGCTATTGCTAAGTAAATATTATTAATGAATAAGTAGTTCCTCAAAGACTTGTCAGTGCTTATTCTTTTTACTTTTATCGAACTTCTGTATATTTTTTTTCCGTTCTTTCCTCCTATGAGAGGAAAATGTCTTCCTTCCCAGAACTGTGGGTAAGAGAAAAGCTCTGAGGAATCACATTAATAACCTTGCTCCCTGCATTGAATGGACAAGAACTTCTCTGTGGTCCACAGTTTTCCCAAGATAATTTTCTGTTTTCCATAGTACTATCTGGTGAATAAACATGACTGTTCCCCACTTCCCATCTCTCATAGCTCGCTGTAGGTGACCAGTCAGCCTGTTGGTGCCAGATTAATGACAGAAAACAGATTTTATTGTCCAAGTCATCTGTGAATGATGGGACTCTCTGTTAATTCCCATGAAAGCTAACTAATCTTCCAATTGAAATACTGCTTTTACAATCCAGGCTGTCATGGGGAGCAGATTTTCTTTTTTTTAAGGAGCAAATTAAACCACACACAGAATCCTTTTATTGATGGGGGGAAGGAGGGGGAAGGGGAGCTTCACCTCTTTTCTAGAATTCTATTCCACTGAGGCCACTTATATTTCATTGGAAATGTAAAAGCCCAAGGTCAGCCTTTCTTTGCACGGTCATGTGGATGTCTCTGCTTTCTCCTTGTCATCTTCAGCAACAGCAAATTTAAAACTTAGAGGTGGTATGTTTTTTTAGTGAGAGACTGTGCAAAACTTACCCAAATGTTGGACTCAAAGTTGGAATTGTTATATCCTTGGCAAAAAGTATTACAAAATAATCTGTAAAAATTTCTAAAAAATTATCAAACTGTCAATCCAGTGACCTGCTACTATTTATCATCATATCATGTATTAATTTTGTGGGATGAAATTATAGATAACTATGTATATAAAAATATACCATTTGGAATATTACCCTGTTTCAAGAGTGAATGTTTGAAAGAAAGAAAATGCTGGTGCACTATTAATGCAACTCAGACTTATGGCAAACACTATTTGTTTATATCCCTTTTTTTCCTATATTGTCATATTTGGGCATTTTGTTTTAATTTAAGGCAAAGAAAAAATCATAGTTTCCAACAGGTGTGGGAGGGTATCTCAGGAAAACTGGTGGAATTGTTAGCCTTTTTTTTTTTTTAAAGCATTTTTTTGAGAAGCAAAAACCTTTTAGCAGTGACAGTGGAGTTTATTTGTCTTTCATGAGAACGGTTCTAGCCACAAGGCTATAATGGAGTCCAGCTGTTTTCTCTGAATCCATCCATCAGCAGCACAAGAAGGTGAAGAAGGCAAATGGTGACTGCCTGAGAGGAGAAAGAGGGCAGCAGGGTGAGGGATTCACCAGATTAATATGTGAGATAAGTTCACTTTCTATATAATAACCTCAAAGCACATTATTGATACATTTTTAATTAATCTATCATTAATGACTGAAGAGTTTGTAGAACACTTACTTATTTAACAAGTTACAGATAATTAGCTCATAGAGATATACATATATAGGTAATTAGATAGTAATAATTTAAATATAACTATAATTTAGGAAGACTGCTTATTGTCATATAACTTTTTAAGTTATTATTTTAACTGTCAATGTAATTAATTTATATTTCTCAACACTTCACTGTATATTTTTTATTAAAATAACTGTAGGGGAAATTAATCTATAAACAAATGCAATACAATTATCCTTTTATCTTTAGGTTACAACTTGCTGATCCAAACCCAACTCAGTTGTGGCTACAATTTGTTGCTGCAAGACAATACTGGCAGAAGAACAAATGGATCCATGAATAAATTCAGGCTGATAATTAGAAAACAGTTTTTAGCCATCTGGAAAAGAAGGCAGACTGCAGAAGGTTGTGGAACAGCCTTCAGAAGAATATTGGAATGGAATGGTTGAATTTTTTTGAAGATGAAGCTTGACAATCTTCTGCATTAAATTGTTCAGGAGAATCATCTGCAACGATGGGGGTGGGGGCAGAAAAACAAAAGTTTGTGCTGTGCTGTTCATCCCTTTGTGCAACAGGAAGGAATGAGATGCTGTTCTATAAGGATGAACATCTGTGTTATGGAGTGCAGATGATGAATGTGGAGGTCAGGAGCAGGATGGACATGGATCCCTTCCCCCCACTAAGCAGAGGTGAGCAGCTGCCCATCCCAGGCCTGCTTTGCTGCAGTTGCAAGGAATTTGCACTGACATCAGTGACACAAGAGCACGTAAGCAAGAAGTGGCTTCTAAGAGTGCCTAAATTTAAAGCCATATTTGAGAACCCTTTCTAATGCTTATACTGGAACTGCTAGATGAAAATGGAAATTGGATTAACATTAACAGAGTTAACAGGAGTCTCTTTAGTCTCTGCTTCCACGGAGGAAGGCTATATTTCCCAAAATGAGGTCTGGTAGTGAGGGGCTGTATTCAATTGAGGGAAGTTGCAATGGTTGGCATTTGCTATTCTGCCTCAAAATGTACTCGTTGCTTATTGGTTTTACTGCACGATTCCTCCCTCAAAATGGATTTCAAAAGAGGGCAGGCAAGTTCATGGCAACTCAATCCACTGACAGCTGCTGTTCATTGCCCTGAATACAACTTTTGGCTCAGGAACACTTAAGCCGCTGATTAGGAAACGTTAGAGGACAGGCAAGGCATGAGTATGCTCACTAGCCATGTACTGTACTGTCTCTAAAGATTCACTACTGCCACTTAGCAGAACTGGGGCTCTGAAATTGGTAGTCTACAAGTCCCACTCACTATGAAGCCCCTATGTTCGCTCCCGCTCCTCAAACAGATTTTTCCCTCTGAGATTTTTGTTCCAAAAGAAATAGATTTGAAAAGTCAGTGTATCAATTTACGTTTTCAAAACCATAGTTTGTATTAACAAGAGCCATAAAGGAATATTCATCTTCCTCAGGAGCTTTTGCAGGAAACTTCCCAAGAAAAGAAATCCAATGGAAAAATCTATTAATTTTTTTTTGTTTATACAATTCATTTGTTCAATGGAATATACTGAGTTACTAAGAGTTTATGATGTGAACTTTTCTTGTAATTTTGCCATATGAAATGGAGCAGTCCACCATAATCTTAGTTATGCTACTTCAACTAGGTAATAAACTCTCACTGATTTTAGCAACATCAGCATATTGTAAATCTGAATCCTTTATTTACCTAACAATCTTGATTGTTGACTGTCATTAGATCACTAAGTATACTTAAAATATTGTGGTTAGTACCATTTCTATGATATTTTTAATAATAGTGAAATGCTACTGAATCAACTACTCTCTTGAACTCCTGCACACCACAGACTGTTACTTTTAACTAGAACTTCAAAGAGCTTGTAGGTCAGAATGTTTTTGTTCCTTCTCTTCTTCCTGACTGCTTGAAGCTCCTTAGGTGATAGTAAACAGTGTAATATTTGTTCACACCCTTAAACCATTATTTGCTTCTGCTTTCAGCTACTTTCTAGAAATATTGCCTAAATATATATTGCCTTTCCAAGCAAAGAAAGATATTTAAATGATTTGCTCATTTGAAGGGGATGCTTTTTTTGTAAAGAAAGCTCTTTACGTGGAGAACTGCAATGCAGGACTAAATGTTTTTCTTTACAGCAGCATAAACTTGGAGGGGCAAATCCTGAGAGCAGTCATTTGTTTTCTCTGGGTTAATGGCTTTCAGCTGGATGTCTGTCTGCTGAATAATGACTGTACTGCTACATCAACCAGCCTCTTCCACTACAAAACATGTGTTCGGTTAATGGCATTGACATATTGGAAGCTGGAATGAGCCTCCCCACTTGAGTTGTTCAAACATGATACATCCTACTAGAATGAAATTAGATAAGGAGATGCGACAAAAGAGGAGGATTCAAGTAAGATGATATTGTGTTCTAAAAGTGCAGCATCAAAGACACTTTGGTTTTTGACATCACTTGTGCTGCTCGTTATTTAATCATTCCCATCCTGAGTATTTATTTTCTAAAGGGAAAAATTGTTTTTCAGATTTCAAGTCCTATGTTTTTGATCTTTAGTATATGCTTGTACTACTGAGTGATGTGGAAAAATAATAAACAGTAGAAAGCTTGAAGCACTCTCTAGAAATGTTGAGAGCAAAATTTGTAAAGTGCTCAAGCAGCACATAAAATGTCACATCCCTTTCCCATTTTGTCATAAGATTAAGTTATCCAAATCACAGAGACAATTATAGAGAATTTCCTGGGTTTTCTATCATGAGGATCACACATGGGTGTAAAATAAGCACCCTGGCTGTACCATAAAGTACATAGGTTTGTGAAATCACTTTGATTTTTTTGTGATTACAGGTGGGAAAATGCATTGTCAGCAACTAAAAAGCAATCAAATTGCCTATAACAATTAAAGGATTGATTTGAAATAGTTATTGATTTGATATTGCCTTTCACCTGCATGAGAGAAGCTGATTTTTCTTTGAAGACTGAAAGTGGTTTGTTTTGATGCGGTAGATTTCCATTTAGCCAGGCTGGCTTTTCTAGGTCCCTTTTGTTTCCCCCCCATCTGGCAGCCTCCTAGGAGGGCAGAGGTGCTCCAGGTAACTGAGCAGGGGCAGCAAGCATGCAAAAAGTGGAAGCGGGAATTGGTGAGGTCCCATGTGAAAGTTCCTTGGCCTCCCAGAACTGTGATCCAGGAATGACAAAAGCCATCCATCTTGTGGGTGCAGACCCTTTGGATTTGCTGACAGTAATAATTCCACCCCTAACTCTCCAGTAACACATTAGCATTAACAGCAATTTTTGCCTCTAGACAGGCTCTGCAGTGCAGCATGACGATTCCTACCCTGTAATTGTAGGATCCTCATTAATCAGAAAGAATATTATGACATTGTGAGCTCACAAGAAAGACAATTCATGACTGACATAATAAAGGCCTAAATTATGCTGCTTTGATGATTGGAGGTGCAAAATTTTTTTCTCTTGTGAAAATAGGATTTAGCAGCTGTATGAAAAAAAATCTGTATAATGAAAGTAGGGAGCATTGAGAGGCAAGCAACACCAGCTTTATCTAGATGAGACCTTTATTTCAAAAGGAAATTAAAATTTCAAAGCTGGTAGTATTTTTTTTTTTAATTGATAAACCAGAATTTAAATCAGGATCTTGAGGAAGAACTGTGTGAGAAGCTTATTGCTGCAGCACTGTATTTAGTATTTTGCTGCTGTTACCCTTTAAACTTACAGAAATTTATATATTGTTTTGGCCAGCTTCCAAAATGTGTTTTGACATATATGAAATGATTAATACTGAAAGACATCACATAAATTTAATGCAATTATATATAGACCTATATTAATTAGGAGCCAAAGACAGTAAATTATAAATGAAGAAGAGCAAAAAAAGAAAAACTGTTAAATCCCAGTTTCTTCTTCCACTGAAGGTATGTGGACAAATTCATTCAGTTCCTAGAGCCAACCTGAAGTCTCTTTGAAATAGCACTGCTTTCTGTGAAAGCAATCCAGTGGGAGCCCAGAATCCCTTAAGGACAGAGAATGGAGACTGAAGGGATGCTGAGGAGGTGGTGGGCCCCAGAGGGGGCCTTGCCTTGTGTGGCTGTTTGTGATGGGCTCAGTGTGCTCTGAGGTGCTGCGATTAACAGGGAAATTCATCAAAACTGGGGTTTTTCTTCAGGGATTCCTTCCTCCAGAACAGGCTGACTGCAATACTCATGATCCAAGTAAACAATAACTTAAGCATTTAAGATTCTGGGAGAGCCCCCAAAATCCCTCCTGAGCCGAGCTCCTCTCATGCACTGGGGTTAAATTCTATCCATAGGTATTTACATAGTTTTTTAAGTATAGCCTGACTGCTCAAACAGATTTCTTCTGAGTGCCTTAAAAAATTACTCCCTCTTTTCTGGAAAAAATGATGGTTGAGGAGAAACAAGGGGGAAAAAGTTCTTTTTGTATTACACCATCTTTTCCCCAAATGAAATATTCTGCATGCTGCCCCCTTGACCATTGTTTTTGTTTGCTTGAGATTGTGACAGGTAGAACAGTCAAAACTAGCCATTGAGCATAACTGATGGGGAAAATAGCAATTTTAGTTTAAAAATATTTCCTGAGATATTTTTGGTGGTGGTGATACATAAATGATTTTAAATAAGTGTGTGTACAGTTTCTTTCAGGAATGATTCCAGGACAGTTCATGAAATTCTTGTTTTCTTCATGGCTCATCCCATGACTTAATGATCCTGTGCACACTCTGGCACTGCCTAGGATGCAATAAGAGGGGATAACTAAAATTTCAATTTTCTTTAAATTTAAGACTAGACTGGAATGCAGGGATGAATTCACAATGCCACTTTGTCTTGCTATGGCCACAGAGGAGCGAGTAAGTTGCAGCAGCTTAGCAGTGCCAGAGCAAATTAGATGTGTCCACTTTAGGAGCTGCTGGCTTTGTCCTGACTCTGCTTTTGAAGTCAATCTCCCAGCTGCCCACCTTGCTGTGCCGGGTTTGCTCTGGGGAGCAGCCCCAGAGACTGAACCTTCTCACAAGCTTCACCCAGAAGTTGAGCTTCCTATACTCAGGGACCAGGAGGGTGTTAAATAGACTTAAACTTTCCCTAAAATTCATGCAGTGGGTGTGCCAGGTTTTCAGCATCAGAAATTTTGGACTGTAAATCGGTTCCTGTGGGGATGTGCAGCTTGTATCAAAGATACAAGATGCTATCTACAAAAACACTGCCTTGGATTTTGCTTTCCACTGAAATCCAGTGGCATGTAGCAGTATGTCAAATCCTGCTGGGTGTCTCTGTAAATACCGTTAAGAAAATGTACTCAATATCTGATTATTTTTAATAAACAACTGTCATTTATTTATATCTCAAATTTTTGCAGTTGTATTTTTCTGCCTTCAGGACTGTACCATCTGGAGTGATCTTCAGTCTCAGCCATTTCTTTAGCTCAAACTCTTTAGTTCGTTCTTGAGGAAGTGCTCCAGAAGTGCAGAGCACTTGGACTGTGGGACTTCTGTGCCTGTGTCAATGATCACATACAGATGGTATGAAAACACAGAGATCCAGCTGGTTCCCATGGCATTGAGACAAAATTACATGGAGTGGAGAATTCCTTCTGAAAGACTAAAAAACATAAAGATGTTATGGACAAACGAGGCCAGACTTCCTTCATTTAAAAAGGCTCTTGTTCATTTAAAAAGAGCTGCAGGAGATGGAAGGCCTAAGATAGGCTCAGACCCCCATGCAACAAATTTAAAAAAAACAAAAAACAGTGTGTCTAGCCCCCATACACACTGAACTCTCCAGGAAGCAAGTTCCTCAATAGAACCCCGAATGCAACTGAACTCTCGTTTTTATAACCCCCCTTTGGGTCCAGGATTGATGGGTTTTGGATCCACACGGCGATTGGCTTGTTTCTGGTGTTCCTATTGGTCTCTATTGTCGTTATTCCTGACCAATCATTTCCTTGGGGCATCAAATGATTGGTTAGGCCTTTCGTCCAAACTCCTTCCGTGGCACTGGTTTCATTGCGCTGACTCTGTTCCTGGATGTTACTCTGCCCCTTTGGACCATCCCCCCGCTATATCCCGGACCCTTTAGAACTTGCAAAGAACATTGACTAACCCCCTTAAAACAATAACTCTTCTTCCCAAGGTTACAATAATCAACTCAACCTTAACTCGATACAAACTGAATCTCACTTATAACAACTATGCTTCTATTAAAATATCAGACACCGATTTTTTTGTTACATTGGGTCTATCCTGGAAATTCATGAATCAGACTCTTGTGAGAGGCAGGCACTGCTGGTTTTTCCAGCTCTTCTTGAAGGGAACTGCCATGCTTCATCACACTGACCCGGGGTCAAAGAAAAATAGGACAAAAAAATGTTCATATTCAGCTTCACCTTGGAGAGTCTCATGGCAAAGGCCTTATATTCAAAACTTTATCTAGAAAGGTGGATTTAATGAAGTACCATAGAAACAGTGAAATTTATTTTGAAGTTATCTTTAAAATGTCATGACATATTTTTATTAGTTTGAAAGATACTTAAAATGAAGCATGCATATATATTTAAAATATTTAAATCTTCAAGATGAAAAATTGTTTCTGTCATTGAAAATGACTAATTTTTCCTGTTGCCCAACTGTGCAGACTTGCATAGTGCCATTAAAATAGCCCAAAAGAAAACTTAAAATGATGCAGTTGTGTTGGTTTGGTTTTTTTCTCTGTAAGTGGAAATTGGTCTTCTCTGATCTCTTCACATATATTGTATGCTGCTTAATGACCAGTATTACAGATGTTAGAGAGAGATTCACCAAAATGCTAAAAATCATACAAAAAGTGTAAGATTTCAAGCAGGAATGATTCATATTGGTTGGTGGTACCTGCAGCTGTAAATATGTCTGTTCTGCCTACTTGCACTTCCAAACACTGAAGTTCAAGCTATATTGATAAAATGTGGATTTTAATGATAATTTTGTTTTTCGGGATTGCACTTGTATGTGATCATGCTTTAGTAATAAGATTATTTCATTTTATTCATGTATTGTGATGCATAATATTAATTAATGAAATTATATTATATTGTATACTAATAAGCATGTTAACAATAATCATATGCTTAAAATACTAGCTGCTACAACAAAAAAGAGAAATAAAAGTAACAATAAAAAAAACACCAGAAAGACTGCTCAAGAGTTTTTTTCAGCAGCTGGACAAGTTCTTCTCTTCTAGGTCTTATCAGAAGTAAAGAGAAGTTAATGAAAACTTTTCCAGACTTACTGGTTGCAGGGAAGAAATTACTTCTATTATACGCTGAAGGATGAAATCTATTAAATCTCTTTTAACTCCTGACTGCTCAGCAGCTTGGATGGGTTGAAGATTTCAATCTGCATACACAGTGCAGGTACTGTTCTTGGTTTCATTAAATGTTTCTTCTTTTCAATAGACTCTGTCTACCTTGCCCAAAATTTAAAATTGGCTTTATGAAAACCACTGTCCTGATAGATATGCATCTGACAGGAAAGGGCATCATTTAACAATAATTTCCAATGATGTAAGTCTAGAAATACTAATGGAGGTAATTACGTGCCAATAGTCCTTATTAAAGCTTTAGTATATCAGTCTCCATAATTAGCCTCTCTGTATGAGGACAGCACCTGGCTCTTCAAATCTCTTTCCAAGAAAGGCACTGAGGTAGACGTCCAGGTTTCTACAGACTGTTTTTTATGCTGTGCATACACTTTTTTGAAATCATAGTAGGGCAAGTTTTTTCCTTGTTGTTTTTTAGATTTTTTTTGGTTTGTATGGATCTCCTGATAATTTAGTTATGATATATTAGATACCCTAGCCTATTATTACTTTTGTTTTTCTGTCCCAGTTCTCCCTTTTCCCCTGTCACAGTAGGCTTTGTGACACAGATCCCAATTACAGCTAATCCTATTAAAACCTCCAGTTATTTGAAAACATGTTCATTGTCAAAGACTTAAAAATATAGAGAGTCCTATCAGAACTCTGTGAAGTCCTTGCAGAGATTTTTTCTCATTGGTCTATCATTAAAAAAGATATCTAATAGAAGAGCTTTCTGGATATTTCAGCCAAAAGAGTGATAATTTTTTGGAAATAATTTTTTTTGAGCTCTATGAGGGCCAATATCTGGCAACAGCAACTGGACAGATGGGTCAAGCTTGACTGGCCTGTTCATCACACTAAAGCAATACAGAAATGGTCAAACCATTCTCCTTTCAGCACAAGAATGGGTTCCTATATTTTCACAACTCAGCAGATTTGTGAAGTTTCTTTGCAAATCCAGACTCCTCCGTGGTGTATTTTATCTTTACGCAGCATTGCTAAGTACAAGAAAATTATCAATTTTCTTGTCCTTGGCAGTGGCAGAACTGGCAGTGAATTTAGCGCAAAACATTGCAATACAGATCTCACTTGCAGAAACCTGCCTTAGAAGCACTGTGGGACAATCACTGCCTTTTAGCCACATAATTACTGCTCCAGAAGCTTCATCATCTTGTTAAAAATTTCTATTGTCCTTCTATTGCAAATATATATTTTTTGACCTGAGAAATGTATTTTATGAAATTTAATAATGGAGATGGCACTTCATCATGCAGTAAAAGGTTTGGTAATATCAGGTCTTGCTGAAATAGCTAATTGTGTTGCATTATCATATTACATTAACAGCACTTGGGAATTTAAATAAAGAACTCTTGTCCGTACAGCGGTGGCTGTTATTCAGAATTAGTGAGGTGTCAGCTGGAATGCCTATTTAAATGGTTGAGCATAAATAATTTTATCATCTTTTCTTTGTTTCTCTCCCCCTTCTCAGATGTGACCTGGGTAGTGCCATGAAAAAATGGATTCGAGATCTGTCCTCCTGCTGCAGTTTGGAAAAGGAGTAAGACAGAAATGTTTTTTCCATATTTTCAGTTTAAGTTTTCCTTCCACATTGTCAATCTGAAAGCACATCACATTTACTGATGTAGTCTTATCTAAAAGGTAAAATTAAAATGAAACTGCTACCAAATTGTGTATCTTTCTTTCATTCCATATTCTAAGTGTAAAGTGTTGTAAATTAGAAATGTTTTGCATAAACCACCCCCTCCCCCCACTTTCCTCCTCAAGTTTTTTAAAATTTAAATCCATTTTGGGACAATGATATATAGAAAAAAAGTCTTAGATAATGACATCCAAGCTCAGTGATAGGGATAAAAATATAGTAATTTTGAAGTTCTGAAACTCATAAAATTGCCACATCTAGTTTATTCTGCATTCCCCAGAGCATTAAGCAGTTTAGCACAAATCTAATTTCCCACCAAATAACTCAAGGCAGTTAGTGCTCAGTTTGGTTCCAAAGAATTAAACACACTGTTATAAATCGTGATAGTCTGTGTAACTCTGTAGATAAACCCATTTTCCAATATAAGTGTATCAAGCATGAAAAAATAAGAGGCTGCTCTTGTATGAGGGGTGATTACAATGAAAATAAAGGTGAAATTAAAGGAAAATTTGCTTCAAGGTGAATTAATGACAACTAGTAGGAAAGGAAGAACTTGCAATGCTCAGTGGGTAAAGGTTAAATCAAAAGAATTCACAGGTAAAGGATATTCAATGTGCTAACCATTGTGAGGTGTAAATCTTACCACAGAGTGCAGCAGACTATCCCTATGAGTCTAAAATTTTCATGTCATAGTGATGTGGAGTGAAGTGGATTTTCTGGGCCCCCTAATCTGCCACTATGTAAAGTCAGGAAAGGGGCTGTGGTAGTTGTGACTTTACTGTATTAGTCTGGACAAAAGAAGATATATGAGCAGAGAAACTCAGCTCTGCAGTTCTGCTACATATGCAGCATAAAAAAGTATCAGGGAGTCTGGAATCTGACTCGAATCGTACAGGATGTATGGCCAGAGAGATAAGAATTTCAATTTTCTAAATTCAAAGACAAAATGAGCCTGGGAGACCCATGTGGCAATAACATGAAAATTGAAATGGAAGTTTTGGCTCCAAACTGCATCCCCTGTACCCTTTAGGAGAGGGAAAAATAGTGAGAATAACACACTAGTATATGATAAGAAGCTAGTGTATGTATTATATAGGTCACAGGTAATTGTAGTCAGCTTCACAGATACTTCCAAACCTACATTTCAGAAGGAAAAGTTAAAACAAATAATCAGAAACTTGAAAACTAAAATCAACACTGCAACTTAGAAATGCCTTGGAGAAATTGAGGAGAGTTTCATCACTGACTTATTAAAACCAGGCTTTTACCCTTACTGTTTATAATTAAAGCACTCTTTCACATTTCTGAGCTCTCTGTCTGAGAAGAATAAGCAGAGGGATTTTGGCCGTGGGATCCAGGGACCTCCAAAAGTCAAATGCCTGCTGACTGCCAGGATGCCCTTTTAAAAGGTTACCTGTGGGAGAGCTTTCTTCCCCCTGTCCCTCTCTTAGGGACGCCTCTGGTAAGCTCTGCTGGAGAAGGCTGTTTCATGACATTCTGAAACACACCTGTTTCCTCCCAATGACAGCCTGATGTTTCTAGATTTGCTGAAGGTTATCTTGTTTTTCCTATAGGAAATGCGTGCTTCACAGCAGTAGGATACAGATTAAGAGTATCCTGCCTGTTTGAGGGAGGAGAAGCCATCCTAATCTCAAAAGATTTGGAGATGGCCTTAAAGAGTGATGGTAAATATCTCCATTTTTATTTGTATTACACCAATCCCTTGATATCAGAGCTGTACTGTGCTAGCCATGGGAGGAGATCATCTTTCTCTGGAGCTCCTAACTCAGGAAGGATGGATGAAAAGAGAGAGTGTCCCTGGGGTGGCATTACATGCCAGTGATGGAGCTGACAACTGAACCTTGTGCTGCAAAGTTCCAGGTTTAGTTCCTGACTTCACTGCTGTGCCTGCAGTGAAATTCTCCATGCTGCTTTTAGCCCTTGCAGGTTTAAGCTAGTTTTCAGCAGGTCCTGTGTTTTTTGGTACATGGGTAAAATTCCCTGCAGTGCTGAAAGGCATCTTGGGACAGAGACACCATCAAAATCCCAGTGTTTGAATGTAAAAGTAGGTCAAATGTACGTTGGATGCTTTGCAAAAGGGGGAGTTTTGCAAATCCTGTGGGTCATGCTGTGTTCTTTGGATGCGTTCTTGTTCTCAAATTGTTTTTCCCCCGGGTTGTTTCCTTTTCTGTGCTGTTCTTCCTTAGTTAACCTGAGGTGTCTAATGCAACTTCACGGAATTTATTAATCTGACAGGCAGGGAATGCAGTGTTTGGATTTTTACTATACATTTCATGTTTCTAATGAATACAATACTTTTCAGCTTAATGGAGCTGAATTACTAATATTAACCACAGTAAGCAGCACTGCTAGCACCTTTCATTGCTGCTGCTGCTCCAGTGTCAAACTCCCTTCCAGGCCAGATGGCAATGGTGCATTGACTTCTACACCATACAGAGCAGCCAGATAGATAGCTCTTTTTGGGGTAGGTAAAATGGGAGAATGCTGAAATTAGGCCTTTAAACTATATTTCAATTTGTGCAGGAGTTTTCAATGGCAGTGTTCTAGATTTTGCATCAGAAGTGGCCCATCACAGAGAAGAGTGTAAGAGAAAGTCAAGATTTTGATGGACACAGATGGAACCAAGCTAAGAATTAGTTTCCTGTTCCTTAATGTTTGTTTTTTTCAATTCACTTTCTTCTAGAAGATTTTCTCGTAAACTGATACTTCCTAGAAGGGAACCTCCATGTTGTATTGGGATATATGCTGTCAAATGCCAAAGAAAATACATATAAATCCCATTTTAAAGCTATCCCAGGATGTCATCTAAACTATTCACTGTATGGATTGCCATACATTTTTTCTCAGTCTTGCCCTTTGGTAGGAACAAAAAAGCTAGTCAAAGGCTGAGTTCTGCTCTTTGCTGGTGTATTGTTCATAAAGCCAGAGAAGTAGTGAATCTTTCACTAAAAATAAACTTTTATTTTCTTAGTGATGCATTTTCTAAGTTATTTTTGACAACTATTATGTTGAAATGTCAATGTCTACTCCATTTTTCTACTATACAGGCAGAATAAAAAAAATAGTGTCAGACTGTCTGATCACCAAATATTCTGCTTATAGTCAGAACTGAACAGCCCAATTTCCCCTGAATCCTTGCACTTCTGGGCTTTTACCAGCCAAGTACCTCTGGCATCTTGAAACAGCAATGAAACCCAGGTGGTATTTAGGGAATCTTATCATTACCTCAGTTAGATTCTGATGAATGTAAGGTTTTCTGAATGCTGCCAAGGAGGAACCATGCTGGGGTGGGGATAGGCGTGCTTGGGCTGGAAGGGTGCTGAGCAGCCAGCTCCAGCCAGGCACGGTCACCAGGAAATATTTGAGCTTGAAGGGAATGTGTCTGCTTCCAGCATGTTAGAGTACTGAATTGAGAAAACCAGGCACTTGGGAAGTATGGCTTTGAAGTGCTCAGAACCCTTATTGCCGATGTGTATTGCGGCTCATTTTTCTTTAAACTAGGCTTCCTGCTAGTAGTGTTACATACTTGACAGTAAGCCATTGTTGCATTTTGCTGCCTGTAGCCAGATGGAAAATATTGTCTTTTAGATGCCTGGTCACCTGGCTGAAGGTAGCCTTGTGTCTGTAAAGAGCTATGAGTACAAAGAAGCAACGGAGGACATTTGTTTTAAATGCATTATTGTGAATGGAACAAGGTAAAGAAATATGAAAAGAGACTCTGCTAAAACCTGGAGTCTATTGTTTTATAGTGTTATAATTAGAATAGAAATTTTGTCTCTTTCTTTCTGGAATGAGGAGGCCTTCTGAAAAGTAATTGTACAGGGTGGAAAGTGAGACGAGGGAAGAGGGGGTCTTTTGGGGTGCTAATGTTCTCTTCATATATAGAGTACTCTTGGAAAATAAATCTATCAGCTTAGCACACAATAGGGTCTTTGACCTTTGCATTCAAAAGACCAGGCGTGACACAACAATAATACTAATAAAGCCTTCTGGAAACTCTCTTGAATTGCTAACTTTTATTAGCTATGCTTAGATCTAAGTAGTTTAAGTCTCCCTCAGGGACCACTGCTTTATTCCATTTGATCAACCATGCTTTGTGCTTTCCTCCAAAGCATTCTTTTTTTAAAGAAGATATTACACAGTTCTGCTCAATAATATATTCCATGTGTTTTTACAGTAGATAGTGTTAACTGGCCACAGTGTCAGCAACGTTTCTTAACAGCCCCTCTCCTGTGTTGGCTCTCTTTCCCTAGCAGGTAAATTTATCATTTCTACCACTCTGACATTTCCAGCTCTGCTTCCCAGGACCAGCTTCTTTCTCTCAGTACATTAGTTTGCATTCTTCAGGATTAAAAAGGTTTAGAAAGCAACAGGGAGTTGGCAGGAAGAGCATAAGTTTTTAGAAATGTCAAAAAGTGTCAAACTGGCAGCCATGTGGGGGACAGAAGCACTTTTCAATCAGTCTGTGCCAGAAATAGCATCACTAAGAAAGGACCAGGGGGCACCACAGAGATGGTAATAAAACTTTCTTCTGTTCTAAGCTGAGAAGGGAGAGAGATTTTCTCGCTCCTTGAGGCAACCAAGGCCCAATAAATCAAGCAGCAGGGCTTACAATATAATAAATAGCCAAACTTACTAAAATAGCTCCATAGGGGTGTCTAGAGAGGAGGACAGATATAGCAGGAGAAGATGGCTCTTAGCTGCATGTTTGTTTCATTGCGTTTCTTTTTACTGTCCTACCTTTCTATTTTCCTCTGCTTTTTTTTTTTTTTTTTTTTGATCTCCTCCTTTTAGAAAGCATGTGAGGATTGCTCATAATGTTATAAAATATAATACATGCCTCCTGTGGCAAAGATTAACAGAGCTGTTGCTTGGTGTGGGGCAACAAACAGCAGCATATCTTGACAGGCCCCAGAGTTAATCTCTTTGCACTTAGGCTTTAAGTATAAATTATTCCTAGTGGTGAGTTACATCCCCTGCCTCTGCTGTGTGATGTGTGTGCTGGTCGTGGCTCTTCTGTAGGTGCTAAACTGTGCACAGAATAGCTCATGGTACAGTGTGAGTGTGGCTTGGTGGGATAGAGAGAGAAGGGAAGAAAATCAATGAAGGGGCTGTGAAGGTCTCTAGAAAGTCAAATGGAAATCTAGGTTTTGCACTGAGGTGTAAAACCTAGATTTCCATTTGACTTTCTAGAGAATGCTTGCTTTTCTGGACCCTATTCCTTGCTTTTCTGGACCTGATTTCTCACAGCTCAGATGGCAAAAGGCCATTTCTGTCAGACAGTCAAATGACTCTACCAATAATTTTTCTTCTTCACTCCCTTTCACTCACTCCAGCTCTCAATGAGTTCATCCTCTGCCTGGTCCAGACAATAAGTCCCATATACAGAGAGTGATGCAACCATCATATGCACTTTGAGGGCAAAGACTTGTTTATATTTAATCTCTAATTTGGAGTCACCTACTCCAGGTGTCTGGCAGAAGACCTGCCTTAAAAGTTTTGCTCTGAAAGCAGTCCTCATTTTTTGTTTTTTAAAAACATTACTGCTCTGTCCAGGTTTTAGAATGGTTTTATTCTGGGTGAGTGCCATCTGTTTTCAACATGTTGTTTCAGTCTGATAATGGTTTGGAAATAGTTTGCTTCAAATGTTATCATCTATAGTGTCTTATTCAGATAGGAATGTGATTTCTCACTCATGTTGGATAGAATAGAAACTATTGCTTGACTGGTTGATTTAGGGGAAGCTTCAATATTAGACTGTGGATTTTTATTAAATCTTTCCAGGGGAAAAATCTGATAGCTGTCAGTGAAAAATGTCATGATTTTTCGACATTTTCTTTGGCCAGAAGGTAGTTGGTACTCACAGATATTTTTCTACAATATTATAGCAACACTGCCTTAGCTGCTTTACTTAACAAAATGCAGTGACACGTCCTGCGAAGATCTATATAACTGCATAATCTTGTCATAAAGTTAATAGGTGCCAGGCTAAAGGCATGAGGCTAAATCTTCATAAGCTCTTCCAGGATCAGAGCACAAGATTGATTCCACACATATATATATATATAAAAGTAAATTCTTGGGCAGTATAAGAGCACTCTTATCCCCAGCATCTTAATGAACTTGAGAAAAGAGGAATGAAACAGAAAAGAATATTTTCTTAGAAGACCCATTTTCCAAGTACAAACCAAAAGATACACCTTTCTAAAACATCAGTCTCTGCACGGTTCAGACCTGTGAGTGATCAAGTCACTCAGTGGGGAGTCCATAATACAAGAGCAGAAGGCTGATGAATGGCTTCACTTTGATCCAGGTTACAGAAAGTTTTGGAAGACTGGAAGTACTCCTGGAAGACTTTAAGTCTCAAAGTTGGTGAGTGTTGTGGTTTAACCACAGCCAGCAACTAGAATCACTCAGCTGCTCACTCACTCACCTCATGGTGGGAGGGAGGAGAGAAATGGAAGAGTAAAAGTGAGGAAACTCCTGGGTTGAGATAAAGACACTTTAATAGGTAAAGCAAAAGCCATGAACACAAGCAAGCTAAACAAGATATAATTCACTGCTTCTCATGGATGGGCAGATGTTCAGCCAACCCCAGGGAAGCAGGGCTCCATCATGTGGGACTGTGGCTTGGGAATGCAAACACCATCCCTCTGAACATTCTCACTTCCTCCTTCTTCTCTCAGCTTTATATACTGGAATGATGCCATATGGTATGGGATATCCCTCTGGCCAGTTGGGCTCAGCTGTCCTGCTTGTGTCCCTTCCCAGCTCCTTGCACATCCCTGGCCCCCTGGAGGAGCAGTAGGAGAAGCAGGAAAAGTGTTGATGCTGTGTAAGTGCTGCTTAGCAATAATAAAAACTTCTCTGTGTTATCAACACTGTTTCCAATGTAGATCCAAAACCCAGCCCCATACAAGCTGCTATGGAGAAAATTGTCATTCTCACAGTCAAAACCAACACAATGAGTCATGGATAGTAATTAAGAAACCACTTTAAGTTCTTTCTTTTTTCATCAGTTCTCAGACAATTTAGAATAAGATACATTTTACAGTATCATCTTTAGGTCTTTCAGCATCTTTAGGAAAATATGCCAAATGTTTGCATCATAAGATAACCATGTGTCTAGGACTTCCTGTGGAGGAACAGATTTGAAGTGCCATGGGTTGAAGGAGAGCTCTCAAACAAGCACTTCAAATGCTCAGACCTGTTACTTTCCTCTGTAGCTTTAATTCAATAGCTTCAAACATAACCTCCTTCCTGACTTCACACATTGAGATGCCATCCATTCATTCCCTTTCCCACACAGGTGTATTTGGGCTTCTTTCTGGACTTTCCCATCAACCTCTGTAGTGAGCCAACGAGTCCAGGAGAGAGGCCACAAGGAGGTGGTGTGGATGGGATGGCTTTGCACGATTACAGTGTCCTCGTGTGATATGACAAGGAGCTCACCAAGACTGGTGCCTCTCTCCTGGGATATTCTGGTCCTCCAGTGCTGGGATAAGACATACAAATCACAAAGCTTTTGGCAAGTAGCTAGTAGCTAGTAGCTAGTAGCTTTTGGAGCTGGTAGCTAGTGCACTTTGCGTTTTGTTGGCTCTTGGTCTGCTTTTTATTCCTGATTGTTGCAGAGTGATGTAAAACTGTAAGAACTTGCTGTAGGTCAGAAAAGAGCTGCTTTGTGTGTGGAAAGAGTCCTTTGCTCCCTGTGGAAGTGGTCTGTGAAGGGAAGCTGCGTTTCAGTGCTACCTTTGTCAGGCAGCAGACTGTGTTCACAAGAGTTGGGGTCTCCTGTGACGATTCATACACAAGGCTCCAATCACTGTCATGTTCATAATTTGCTCCTGAGTAAAATCTGGACTGATGGCTCCACATATTTGCTCTGAAGTGATAATGTTCAGGCATTAGCAGAATCTGATACAGCCTCACTGAACCATCCTAACAAACGGCTTCCACACAGGCTGTAACCTGGCTGTAGTGCAGGCTCCCCTATGGGAAACAAGCACTTTTGCTGTATGCCATGTTATCCTAGGGCTCAGCTTCCGGACTGCCCCTTGAATTCCAGGGTGGCATGATGCTGCCGGCGTTTCCTGGAAAACGCCGACAGAAAGGTGTGCTCACACATTCCTTGCCGTGTGTGTGTTTGTATGTGTGTATGTGTCCCTGGGCAGACGCACCTCACTAGATGGCAGCAGCACCCCAGCTTTAGGAAGTAGCCTCTGGGCATCCTTCCCCTCCCCCAAAACACTCCTGACTACAGCAGCAAGGTAACACACACACACCAAAAAAAAAAAAAAAAAAAAAAAAAAAAAAAAAAAAAAAGAAGAAAAGAAAAAGAAAGAAAGAAAAAAAGAATAATCCAATAAAATCCTTCTACTGTTCACGGCTCAAATGGAAAAGCTGTGATATGCGTATCTGTGTGTGGATGTAAATATATATATGTGTGTGTGTGTGTGTGTGTGTGTGCATGTGTGTATGTTTATATCTAGGCTTTTCTTATAATAAGGAACCTTATAGCCAGGAGTGGCTTCCCTAGAGTCACAGGAGAGGGGAGTCAGAGCTGTGATGGGCCACCCTGTGGGGGCTGTCTCCCCAGTGGTGTCCCCCAGTGTCCTTTGTCACACACTACTGCACTGCAGAGCAGCAGGCACGGCTGACTCTCCTCCCCCACAAATCTGAAGGAAGCAGTCAGCCAGGAATGGGGCTCACTGCCTGCTCTGCTGATGACACCATGAGGTAGCAACACCTGGTAAAGGAAAACAACTTATTTGGAAGATGCTGAAATTTGGCAGTGATTTCCTTCCTCAGAAACCCCCAGCCAGTTTTCTGGAGTGGTTCACAGGCTGTCACAGCTGCAGCCAACTTCTGCTGTTGTTGGGTGGCTCAGCTAGTTAATAAACATCGTGCCATACATTTAATTGAGCCCAGGATTAAACATCACATCAGTGTAAGAGAATGTCACTTTTCCTGCCAGCTGCTGGCCATGTCCTCATCTCTCTGTGGGCACTTGCATATGGTGAGTGTGATGCCCTGAACCTCCTGCAGCACACAAGCACAGGAGTGGAAGTGTCAGGGCAGACACAGAGGCTTGAAAGAAAAATGTTCTTGTGTGTGTGCTTGGCAGGGGCAGTGCAAGGGCTGGAGGTTAAGCTTGGCAGGAAGGAAGGACAGCAAAATAATTCCTCTAAACCAGTTTATTGGCATCTCTAGTTCAATATAGATGAAAATTGTAACTTTGGACAGCTTCAGCTCTTGAAGTTGCATGTAGCCCTCTACTCATGTATGCCTCTAAGTCTAATAGGTTTGAGTGACAGCTATCTTGTTCTGGAAAAATCTACACTTGAAATTAGAAAACGGAGACTTTTGGTGGCCCCAGTAGTTACCTATGATCTGCAAAGGCTATTTGAAGCTAAGGAGGTGTAGTGCTGGGCCAGTGAATCAGTGTTTTTTCCTATCTTTTACTTAGCACTAAGCCATCCAAGACCTGCCAATCCTGCTTGTGTGAAGCCTGAAAGAAACAAGAAAAGGGCAATAGTCTGGAGAGTACCACCACAGAAATGAAGAAATTGTGGAGATTTGTAGTGCAGCTGGCCTCTTTTAGAATAAAGATCCACCAGAACACTCGGGCTCGGAGGGGTCCCTGGTCTGGGTGAAGCTGAGGATGCTGTGCTGAGGGGCCAGGCTCCCTCCCTGCCTTCAGTGCCACTGCCCACACTGACTGGGCACTTGGCAGCAGCACCCAGCAGCTGCAACAGGGAATTGTGTTTCCCCAGTGCTCCTCAGGGCTCAAATGCACTGGTTTTATGTTTGGCTGGGACTAATTAATTTAATTTGGTAGCTGCAGTAGTGACAGTGCACTTTTATTTGGCTGGGTACTGGCATAGAGAAGCATAAAGCCCTTTTTCATAGTGTAAAGGTATTGTGTATTGTAATTTCATAATGTAAAGGTATTGTCTGGCACACACCACTCATCTCCAAGGCCTTTGTTACACTGTTCAGCTGAACATAACTTCTGCCCTCAGAAGACAAGATGCATGACACTCACTGGTGCTTAAACTGGCTTATTTAAAGGTCAGGACTAAAGAACTGCATTCATGCTTGCTCACCATGTGTTAGGAAATTAAATATACTTTATATACATACACTGTCCATGGGCTCTGTGTCTACTGGAAGCATAATCAGCAGAGAAAGAGCTGTGGTATTATAGCTAGAACTGTGCTTGCATTTGTATGGCATGACATTCCAGCTGAGGTGAGGAAGGTTAAGTTGCTGGAAACATTGATTATAATTTTTTAAGATCAATTCCAAATTAGCATGGTTTGTAATTTTTTTTTCAATATCAAGTGTTAACTTATGGTTTAAAAGTAGTGTACTATTGGTTATGACTTCAAATTTATCTTTGACTAAAATGTCTATAATATCTGAGATATTTTCAGCTTCTCTGACAATCAGATCGATGTTATGTGATTCTATGGTTATGCAAGCATTTGTTTTGATAATTGTATGTAGCATACCTTAAATATTCTTTCTGATTCTAGTTTGGGAAAAAATCCTCTTTCTTATAGGGTGTCCCAGCAGCAGGTTGGGATTGCTGTTCATGATGCAAGGTAGAATGTCCCTATCCTAGATAGCAATTAGCTTAAGAACTGTGCTGATAACTGTGTCACATTTTATCATCACTTCATGATTCAACGTCTACCAGAAGTCTACCTGTTGCTACCAACAGATGCACTTGTACCATACAATGAAGACCTTTGTTCTCTTACAGGAAGCAGAGCCTAGAAAAGTGAATTAATATATTTGCATCCTGTTTATAGAGGATGGTTAAACACTTGCTCAAATGTGCACAAATCTGAAAAAAAGTACAGATCACTTAATCTTGGGGCCATCAACTTCCCTATGTAGAATTAGCTCTTGGTAATCCAGCATGGTTCTAAACTTATAGAAGTTTAAGGGTTATTTACTGCCCCTTAATTAATCCAAATGGCATTTTGGTAGCTGAGACAGTGTTTCTTCTCATGCCCACACAAAGCTCTCTATCATGTATAAGACTGTGTGGTTTCTCTCACGATTTCACTTTGAATTTCCCAGTGAAGAAGCTGGGACACATGATGTGTGTTGATAGGCACTGGAAAAAGCAGAGAAGCCTCTCCTGGCAACTTGTGCTGCTGATATGAAAATGGCAAGGAATCCTGGAAACTTTCCCAAAACTTCTTGTTTATAGATTATGACAACGTGGGGATTCCTACAGTCCTGGGCTGTGTCTCTGTCACTTGTCCTGTGCCAGAAGGCCCTGGTTAGTGTCTCACTGGAATGACTCTTTCCATGTCTTGGCCCTTGATGATTTTGTGCTTCAAAAAAAACTCTAGCAGGTCGGTGGGAAACACATCCCAGCTGCTAAGACACTCCAAATTTGTCTTGGTTTCTAGGCACCAAAAAGATTCTTCTGTAACTGTGCATTATATCAAGACTTTTTCTTTGGCACTTCTGGGAAAGAAAGGTGCCTTGTACTCATAGCATTGCTTGAAATCTTTCTCAAAACCAGAAGTAGTTTTTGGTGGGTTGTTGTTTTTTTCTGGTTGGGATTTTTTTTTAAACAAAAAAAAATGTTCAGCAAGGGCATCAAAGAACTCAGCAATGAATAAACACTCTTCATAGCAGGAAGATGAAGATTCAGCAAGTATCTCAGGAATCTCCTGCTCTTGCTGACTCCAAGCACTGCTTCAGGACCCCTCTCAGCTGTGGGAGTTGAAGAGACATCACTGCACTGCTGGTCTCCAGGGCTGCCTCTTCTTGGGGACACCTCTGCGCCAAATGTGCTTTCTCAAATATGACACAAATTTCAAAGCTAAAAGCCAAATTCGCCTAGAATCATGTTGCTCAGTTTTGAGAGCTTTCTGGAGATGCAGAAAGCATCTCTGCATCCCTCAGCCCCATGGAGAATGTTGTCTGAGACCTAATCTCAGGAGGAGGAGGGCAAGGAAGTGGGGCTGAGGTGAAGGTGGCATCACAGGCTCACTGGAAGCCATAGGCAATTTGAGGAAAATCAGGGCCTCAAAGTTCCAATACCCAATCCCAGTTATGTAAAGACAAACAAAATCAAGCATTAAAATAGAAAGCCAGAGTTTGTTTAGCAAAGACAGAATGGCAGTAAAGAGGGAAATGGGATGTGACTGAAAGGTTACCTATGGCAAAACAGTCTAAGAGGTGAGGAAAAATATTCCTCTTGATAGCCTCAAGGTTATAAAGAAAAAAAAAGAGAAAAGGGAGGTTTTACTGAGTAGTCATCTATCATAAATCTATATTAAAACAAGGGAATTTCTACTACATCAGAAGCACCAGATGGATGAAGAATCTAGAAAAGTTATTCAATATCTCACTTTTAAGAGGACTCTTCACCTGTCAGGGATTGACTGTAGCTGAACAATAGGGACTGCTGAAAATTTTGTCAAACTGTGTTGGGATACACTATTTTTTTATGGACAGAGAACAAAGAAATTTATGGGGAACTCTACCAAATTTGATTTTGACTAGGAAGTCTTGCAGACAAAGTGAAGGGGAAAAGCAGCCACTAGGAAAGAATTGTTAAAGAAAATCAGTTTCAAATAAGAAGACTTCAGTAAGTTGAGGGGTTTGATTTCTATTAGTTTTTGGGAAAACCCTCCAACAGTAAGTTAGAGGTAGAGTGTCAAGGGGGAGTGTGGAGTGTCCATTGCTGGGAGGTTTGAATGAATGAGAAATCTGGGATAAGGGGCTGGTAATACTGTACTGGAGCAGGTTGTCTGCTTGTGGTACTCTCTGTGCCTCTTCTTGATGATTTGATGATAAAGAGATCAGATAAAGAAGTTACTGAGTGTATAAAGTAAGTCATATTCCTGCTTATGCCTAATTGCCTATAATGATATTCTGTATTCCCATGAATGCAACTATCTGCTTTCTAAAACACTTGGAATCATCAAATTACATGAAAAACACCATTAGCATGCAAGTTGCTCCTTCACAATAAACACCATTTAAAAAAGTAGTAAAGATGCCAACATTTCATGTGATATCCCTAAACTGTTTTTTCTTCCCCCACTGTAGTCACCAACTGTTGTTTTTTCAGGCCACATTTGATGAAGAGACGAGTCTATATTAATATATTTGTATTTACGGAAGGGATAAATCCATGTTAAAGCAGTTGAAGAAAAATGCACAGCATGCTAAGAGAACACCATAAAAGGTGGCCTGGAATAGTATGGAAATGCCTGACAAATGTGAGCCTGCTAACATGGAAGGACACTTTTAATGCATTATTTATATCTATTGCTTTACCACCACAAGCCATTGAGATCAAGGTCACCCAGTGGACTTCTGGGCAATGGGTCAAGACTTGAGAAGCAATATTGATAACAGCAGCTGTCAGTTTCTTGGATACAGCTGGTATTTTTCTAAGCAGCAGAGTTTTCTAACTTCTAATGAACAATGGAAATCTGTTTGCTGAGAAACTGCTCATGTCGCTCTTGGTCACAACTCATTAACTGTGGTCAGTCCCAGGCTTGGTGTAACTGCTCTCCCTCCTCCCTGCATCTTCCTCTAAATCAGCTAAGTGAATGCAGCTAATATCAAAATTCTAGGTGAGGCTGTATTTTTTTGTTTTGTTTTATGTTTCTCAGACCCTGTTTTTACTCTGTGCCTGTTCTCTGCCAGGCATTTGCATTTTCTAATATATTGAACTCCCAAAGCTGAACGCTTTCAGTGTGCTGGGAACAACAATAATAAAATGTATGCTGTGACTGAGGAAAACATAAACAGTCTTTGTGACTCTCTGCATAAGATTTCTCTGTCTGTTTTAAAGGTTTCTAGTTGCTTTATAATCTGTTCTTTATGATTTTCACGAATTGTGAAGTTTTGTTTTGGTTTAATGGAATTTTTTGGGAGGCTTTTAGTTTTTTAGTTCTATATGCAGTTTGATTTTTCCTTAGTTCTATTAAACATAATTCCTTCTAAGGGGAAGCTGGAAGGAAAAGCAATTTTATACTCTTTAGTCAAATCGCATTCTCATTTAGCAATCTAAGTCAAATCTTAAGGTGAGCTGTGAGATTTTCTCCAAAAATGCTCTTGCCTGACAAGTACTCCTGAACTCCTGTAAAAGTTTTCTTCAGTCTTCTTGCCTGGAGACTTTTAATTTTCCCCTGGCCTGCTCCTATTCCATCAAGTATTGCTTCCTATTGGTTTTCTGCTTCATTGGTTTACAGTTTAAACCACTTAGCCAACTGTTGATGGAAGGCTTGATAAGCATTTTAATAAATTCTTTTTTTTGTTCTTTTTTTTCTCTGTGTTTTTATCTTACAGCTACGTTTTCAGTGGTATTAAACTAACCATATTTATATGTTCATCTCATATTGGATAATACACCTTCCATTCCAGAACAATCCATCAGCTTTTATTAACATATATAATGACCTTCATTGAACAAATGAGCAGCAGGTGACCTTTTTTCAAGAGTGACTTGTGTATATAGATAGTATTAACTTTTTTTCTGAGTGACCAGACTGCAAACTAGCTCTCAACATCTAATTGAAGAAAGAAAAAAATCTTGAAAATAAATTACCTCTTATAATCCCCATATTTCTTTAGGAGACTTTGGAAGGACTTCATTCAAAGTAAGAAATAATCCCTAAGAGCAACCAGAGTGAGGTGAAAATTGATGGATTCTCTCTGTACTTGCTTTAATCACTTGGAAAAAACCTACAAGATTATAGAGAGAAAGCTGAAAACTGGGCACTGCATCTGCCAGAATTACTGAGTTTCCATTAACTGCCAGCCATTGTGGCATATTTTTCTCCTAGAGATGGTGGTGTAAATTATTCTTATTGAAATGAAGGAGTTGCACTGAAATTAATCTGGCATAATCTAGTGCAGACTTCCTCTCCTTCCTTTTCCAAAGCAATTTGGTTCACATTATGTATGTACAATAATTAATTTATACTAAGATGAAATAGGCCATTTATCCTTGAAAGGAATTGGGATTTGAAGACTTCTAGTCCAATTTTCAGGAAGATTTCTGTTTATATGGAAAAACCATTTGCAAAAATAAGCTAGGGCAGCAGAAAAAAAAAGAAAGAGAAAAGCAGAAAGAAAACACCAACCAAACTTTGAATACTTGTTTTGTAAAAGCTTGAGACAGAACCATTAAAAAATATATTGAATAATTTCCTTTTATTAGTTTAAAAAAAACAAAACAAAACAAAAACTGGTACTCTGTGATGAAGGATATGAAGGATGTGGCTCTAACTGCCAAAAATTACATGTCTATATAGTCTGCAGGCACTGATGTGTGCTGTGTTACTCATTAATCAGTGGCTTTTCATTGCTGCAAATCAGATCAATATTTGTCACTGGTAAAATGTGGCTTTTGATCCAATATTTCCATCAATTCAATGGCTAGTGGCCATACGTGTGTCTATTGCTTTAGTGGGGCAGTGGGGATCTGGGAGGGGAAGCACTGAGCATTTTGCTGCCACTGGAATTCCTTGGGGATTTCGTGCAGGGCCCCTTCAGTGTCTCTGTGATGAGACAGGCTGGGTGCAGCCAAGGATTTTGGTTCTGGGCTGCAGGAACAGGGCTGGCTCCCCAGAGCTCCTCTGGTGTGTCTGTGAGGATCCAGCTGCTGGTGAGCAGGACTTAATTACAGGTCCTCATGTGCTAATGTGTAAATGTCCAAGCCAGTGCTCACAAAATGCTTTTTAGAGTGGCAGGTGAGAGGTAATGATGAGTAATAGCTGCATCGCACCAAAAAGGGCTCTACATGTGGCCTTGGAGGAAAACCTTCGCTTTCCTCACACACCTGTGCCAGGAGACTCCATCATCTGACATCAAGGGTTGTTCCTGTGATGTTTCTTTCCTGTATTACATGGAAATCAAGTGTCTGCAAAACTGATGGAACCTACCCATGGAAATATTTCTCCTCCTGTTGCTTTCACAAGTGATTTCCATCCTAAAATTATGACACTTGAAAAGTTATTGGCAGAGAAAGGTGAACCTTTGAGCTCCTTATTTACATCACCAAACAGGAACATATTCTTTGACAAGTGTTTAAAAGAACCTTGTTTAGTTTAATACTTACTTTTGATTTTGCTTTGACTTTTGTATGAATTTTTCAATTTAATTTGGAAAGCCTAGTCATCAGTCAGGACTGTATAGTGAATTTAGTGACTTTTTATGAGAAGTATTAAAGTCTCTTCACTGTTTGCAAGGCCATGCTCTCTTCCTTCTTTAACTGCCCACCACAAGCTTGCCAAGTATCTCTGCTAAGCACTACGAGAAAAACATACAGATTAATTGTCACTTTGCTTTGCTTTAATTGATTTTGTACAGTTTACTGGGTATAATTACTTTTTCATAACCAAGTATTTCTTACACAATAATTACATATTAAATAAATAAAAAATATGAAATAAATCCAAATTGTTGACTAAATTGTCTATAAAACCTGAAATTTGAATTAACATATCAAAGCTGGAAGCATAAGGCTTACTTTCCAAACCCTTTGGAGCTATGTTCAGCTTCATATTGCTGTGGGGAAGAAAAGGCAGCTTTAAAATTATTTTATGCCTTTCTAATCCCAGGACCAACTGGGAATCTCCTTGGTCCCTGGCTACTTTGCAGTAATCTCTGGGCTCTCATTTATGTTGTTATTTATTTATACTGTTACTTATGATTCCCAGGAGGTTGATGTCTTGGAGAGGGATGTGGTATAACCAAGGTGTGGACTCTGGCTACTCATTTTCCATTTGGTGATGTCTCTTGCAGTAAGAGCTAAAAGAAAAATTTTGTGCTGCTGGAAGTCATTCATGTGCAAGGTAAGGTGTTCTCCAGTGGAGCTGGCTGCTTTAAACTCCTGGTAAAGCACAGAGCACCTGGGACAGGGGGATGAGACTAACCCTCTGTGGCACTGCTGGGTGTATTAACTGAACATGAAACACATTGCTGGACCCATGTGTTCCATGGGAGAACTCAGCCAGAATTCCTGTTAGGGCACATTGTCATTTGAACCTGAACTGTTCTTTTGTTTCCCTTCTTTTAGATCCATCTTCCATCATTTTTGTTTCACTGTGTTTCAAATACTCTTGCTACACCCACAAATTAAAAAGAGGTGAAAATCATAGAAAGTAGAAAGGGGAAGACCTTTTAGGTCTAAACTAAGCCTAGAAAATGGAGCTAGGTTTTTTACTCCCAGTTTTAATGTTGCATCACTTGTCAGCCTGTAATAAGAACATGTGATTTATTCCTCTGTCAAGGCAGATTTACACTTGCTGTACTATATGTATGTTCTGTGTGCTTTGTCCTGTCTATGTGCAAATACCTTGAGTGATGACATTTCTACCTATACCCTCTAGAGACTATTTTGCAGGCTGATACACCGTATTGTTAATGCATCTTTTTTTCCTAACTAATTCTGCATGAGTTTTACTTCCTTTCTTTAATTTTTTTGCTGTTGTTCTACCAATCTTGAAATCTTTTCCTCTCTTTGTGATTATTCTTGGAGATTTTATCATGCATATATGCTATAGCAGGAAAGAGATCACTTTGAGAGTGGAATTCCTATACTACCACAGAGGACATATATTTCTTATGCTTGTGGTGGGGCAGCTAATCACCATGCACCTGATAAACTGTGTTCTATTCACTACTCATATCTCTTATATTTAGTTTTGAAACAGTTGATGTCTTTCCCACCCACCCTGCTTGCTCTTGAAATTCTTATAACTCTCAGGGATGCTGAAAATTAAGATCTTGTCCATTCCATTTTTCAAGGCAAGTGACCTCTGGTGTGACTGGCAATGGGAATGCAAGGAAAACTAGCTATGGCTTTCACTGAGTCTGAGCTCTGATGCTTAGCACCAAAAGTGTGGGTCCAAAACCTTTACCTAAGTGCTCATTAAAGGTGTCACAGCTGGTGGAACTATTGTGCTAACCATGAGATGCTTCTCTCAGCTGTAAGCTGCTGACAGGTCTGGGTGGTGTGCCTCTACACACTGAAAAGACTGGCTGTAGATAAATACACACAGAGAATTTCAAAACACCAAAATTCTAGAAAAGTCTGCACCTCCCTAAGGAACAGTTTCACTTGGAATGGGAATGAGTGGCACAGTTTTGCCTACAGTTTATGTGTGTGTGTGTTGGCCTTGGGTGGATAGGAGAGGAATGTGTGCGAGAAGATGGACTCCTTGCCATGGAAAAGGGCTGAGGCTGCAATAATTTTATCTGCTGAAGCTTCAGAGGAACAAAATAGGGAGCAGAAGGCACTTCTGGGTACATTTTCCATCAATGCTTTCAGGTGAAGAATAATGGGATAATTCAGAGAACAGTGACTAAACTCCAGTTAAAAGCAGCTGGAGCACCTATTTTGATTATTATGCTAATAGTTAAGTTTAAGCCAGCTAAAGAGTAGATGTTTGAGCAGGGACTGACATGATTGGCAGGACAGTTGGGAAGTTAGGACCACCTGACATTGGAAATAAGCAATCCATGCTTGTGGATTGGGTATGACAGAGGAAGGAAGCTCATTAAGTAAAGGATGGACTGAAGGGACCAAAGCAGGTTCAAGGTACAGTGTCTCCAGCAGCATTCTGGAGAGAGCTCAGTTGTGCCTGTGTTCAAGGTCCCATTTCTCAAGGAGGGTGCAGGGGCAGGATGTGGTGTGAGAGGAGCTTCACTTCTGCAGCTACATGTGAGAAAAGAAATGCAGATGTTAGCACTAGGATTCAGATTACATTAATCACTGTGAGGCAGAGGAGGCTGTTTTCAAAAGGGGCACCATACTGCTTGTTTCTCCCAATTTCATTAGTTCCTATGAAGCCATGCTGGCAGCAGGATCAGGGGGCTGATCCAGCTCAAACTTCACCCAGGAAAATTGAGTTATGCTTTTTGTGGCTGCTCATGCTTAGGCTGGCTTGAAATGATGGAAGCTACCAGCTCAGACTGCTCTCCAAAGATGATGTCCATGCTGTGAGCCTGAGTGACAGGCAGAATAATGGCATTGTCTACACAGATTGAGAAACCAAGCTGCGGAGGGGGAATCACAATTCTGTTTTAACCACCCTGAACTTCAGCTGACAGCTAAACACCCGTGAGGAGATGTCAGAGAGACAGACACAGATTTTATCCTGTAAAGAAGGAGACAAGTCTGGAGCAGAGAGATGTCTACAGGTCATCAGGCTAGAGAGAGCAGATGAGTTTGGATTGCTGGATAAAATTACTTGCATATTTTTCTTGCCTTTATCAGAATTCTTTCCAATATGTCTGTTGATACATTTCTGTTAGAGAATGGCTTCACACTCAGCATATTGCAGCAGATTGATCTTCATCAAGATCGTGATGTGATGTCCTGTATCTGGAGATCTAAATCATGCTGCCCCCTCCTCTGAGTTTGGGCTATTGTAAATTCATGCTCTTTTCCACACTTCTGCTCTGTGATTTTATATTTTGGATTGTTTCTCTTCTATAAAACTGACTGATCATTTTCCAGGGTATGTTTTTTAATTTCTCCACAAGCTCTGAATTATTTCTTGTTATCCTTGCCGAGATGCATGCACGGCTCCTCATTGTGTGAGTGAAAGGAGGTTTGTAGAACCTCATGGTGTGTACACCTTGCAGCATCACCCTTGTGAGATTTATAACCTGAATAAACATAGAAGATAAAATGTTATTTTTCAGCAATCATGATCATCTGAGTAGTTTGGATTATTTAATTTGCTGTTTAGCCTGCCTGCTTTTCCTAGTCTTTGTTTCCTTCCCATATCTAGCTTGAGACATTGTAAGTGTTTAGTTCCTATTTCCTTGGTGGTAACAAATCTCATAGACTTTTGTATAAAAGTTTTGGGAAGTCAATGACATGTTTAAAACCATGCTGCCAGTATTGCACAGTGACTTAAATGTCTTACAATGCATTTACAATACATTTAGGGGACATGACAATTATATTATCAAGCACCACTGATTACTGCAAAGATAGAGAGTATAATACTTTATAAAAATTGTCCTTTTCTATAAATGGCTCAGACATGCTCTGAAAAACATATTTAATGAATAGCCTTTATTATTGAATAAAAGTAATTTTGCTGATGACTGATGAGTTTTAAGTATTTAAAAAGACATTCAAAATAAATTAATCCATTTGTGAATAAACAAAGAACAACATAGAATGTTTGTAAAATGCTGTGCATTTGAGAGGGTATTTTTCTAATCAAATTAAAAATTGAGACCTATTGTGGAAATTTCATCATTGTCTAAAAAGTATTTTGAAAAGAATTACCTTGAAATTTGTATATTGATCATACTTGAATATGTTACAAACAAATAGAACCACTTGAAAATTATCAATGTGTTTGCAAACACTGCAGTAAAATATGAACATTTAAAAAGTATATGATATGCTAAGGGACTAATATTTAATAAAATATCTCCAACCTTCTCATAAAGTTTTCAGTAGTGAAAACTATTGTATTTTACTCCATTGGAATAAGATATTTTATGAAATTAACTGACATTTTATAGAATAAATTACTGTTAGAAATAAAATATTGAAGTAGGAGAGTAATTTTTCTAATACACTGGAAGAAGGGTAAAAAGTCAATAAATTGAAGTTGTCCTCAGACAAACTGAGGAGTGAGAAACTCCAGGGGAGAGAAGAGGAAAAGAGAGAGAGAGAGAACTTTTAAATCTTAATTACAAAAGGTTTCAATTTTGATTGAACCCATTTTCCAGTCCAGACTCTTTTACTAGGAAAAATTTTAAGAGATGCTGCAAATAATGGATAGCCATCTTTCCTGAATATTAGGTTAACTATCTGCTATTTATTAATAAATGGACTTGAAAAATGATAAGTAATTTGCCTTTCTTGATTTAATTGTATTTATTAAAGGTATTTATTAGCTTTTCCAGAAAGAAATCAGAGGTGGATTTAGTTCCCAGTAATTGTTTTGTGCAGACTGATGAGAAAGGATGTTTCAGTTGGAGAGGGAATTTGTGAGCACAGACACACAAGGGCAGGCAGGGAAATCTGTCCCAGCTGCTGCTAGAGCTGTCCTCAGGGAGCCTTCAGCCCCATGGCAAAGATGAGTATGTGGACAAGACTCACAGGAACGCAGGGAAGAGCCCTTTGGGATTATATGAAATTGATTATGGGATTTTTAGGGGAGTCACTAAAGGTGGGGAAAGGAAGGGAATGACAAGGAGGGATATGGGAATAGCCTGGTTGTCTGGAGGGGAGCAGGGAAAGGGCTGTGTGTGTTTGTGTGAGTTTTGAGCACGTCTGTGATGGTTTAGTGTGGCAGCAGCTCTTTGGCCACAGAGAGCAAGGCACAACTTTCTGAGGCATTGTCCTGGGGAAGGCTGAAAAGATCAGAGAAAATAATGACAAACAATTCTTATCTTCACTTGCTGCCCCTCTTTTTGTGCAATGTGTTATGGAGATTTGTTTACCAAAGGGTGGATTCTTGATTGGCCAATGGTGATGGTGTTTAGATTAAAGGACTAATTGGACCCACCTGTATTGTGGCTGTCTGTAAGAGCAATAAGTTTGTTAATAAGTACAGTATAATAAAGTAATTGATCAGCCTTCTAAGAGTCATAGAATCAATGCTAATTATTACCCAACTAGAGGCCTGTGGTGACAGTTTGTCTGGCTGGCTCTGTGTGTCTGCATCATACACAGGTATTTGCCTGGACACCTGTGGGGAAGAGATGCTCAGCCTGGCTCCTGGGTGGACCTGGGGTCATGTAGCTGTGGCAGCCTGCCCTTAATTGGTCTCCTGGGCTTGGTATTCCCTGTACACTGAGTACCCTAAAGGAGTCCCTAAATACATATCATACAATGCTCCATGTCAAACGGGCAAGGTTCACTTACCATAGCTCTTTCTGTGTAGGTGTTCACTGACAATGAAAAGTCCTAGTGTGTTAACTTAGCTGAAGAAGCTCATAATCACACTAGTATTGCTCAACATATGTATATATAGTATACATATGTTGTATATGGTGTATATGAATATTTTGTTTGAATATTGTACTGTCATTCTTTCCATGTTTCTAAATTGTGACAAAGTTAATATCCCATTACCCAGCAATACATTTAGACTCTTTCCCATTCCTTTTTGTGTGGTCAGGAATTACAGCACAGCAATGGTACCTGGCTGAGAACTCCACTGTTTTAGAAATCTGATTGTGGGGGCTTCCCCTGTAAAAGGAATGTTGCTCTTTTGCCCTCCTGACACACGAATGAGGTGCAGGTTTGCCAGCAGACCACAGTGGGACAAAATCCCCTCCATTAAATCAATTTATGCTGTTCCACAGGTGCACACCTTTGCAGAGAACGGGGGAAGACTGAGAGACTGAGCAACCTCCATACCCTGAGAACATTCAGACATTCCCAGTGAAAACTGTAGTAGGATTGTGTATGTCCAGTGGAATCAAGTTTTGGCAGTTGGTTCCTCTTATTTTTGGGCCAGACACTGCTAAAGTGTCCCAGGAACACTCAGAAACAAGATCTCTGGGTATGACATTTTTTGCCAGTGTAGACAAACCTTAGGAGAAAAGCAAGATGAGCAGGAGGCTGAAGCATAATAGTTTCCCCATTTTTAGTTTAGTTTCCCTATTTTTATTTTCCCACCCCTAACCATGCCTACTAGGAGCTTGACTAATCTGACCCTGCCTGTATTTTACAATCCAAATTATATAGACTAAGTCCTCCTATTTTTGGTAGGACCCTCACCTCCCGTAGTGAATGTCATCAGGAGCTGCTAAGAAGTGACTTTGTGTGCCCTATGTATGTAAAGGTAAATTTCATATGCAGAAAAGGATGATAATACCTTAGAATTGACCTCGGGAATTGCTTTTTTTGTTTTGTTTTGCTCTGCTTGCTTTTTATTCTGCACAGGTTCTGGGAGACAAAGGCAGCTCTCTGTTTTTAATTACTGTAAGTAGCTTGTAAGTAGCTGGAACAGCTTTTTATGCAACCTGATTTGAATATATTCCAGGCTGAAGATAGACACCTATTTTAAAGGCACAGCATGCTCATTGTGGCTCTCTGCCAATCAAGCAGTTGTCACTTGCTAGACAGTCCTAAACAACTTCTGCTCCTTCCTCAATTCACTGTCTGTCTGACTGATGGAAGCGGCAGGGCTTCTCCCCTTCCCCCTCCCCTTCTCTCTTCCCCTGCACCACTGTCACCACATGGCAGCAGAATTCAGCCACTGCTGCTTAGAACAAGGCAATGCTTGTGCTGCTGGCCCCAGGGGCTTGGAGAAGGACCCCTGAAAACGAGCAGGGCAGATTATCAGTGTAATTCTCCAAGAATCCTCTGCTTTCCACAGCCCATTGGGGTGGATATGGAGGTGAAAAGGGCTTAGTTGGCTTTATTTTGCTTTTCAAATTTCTCAAGCTCTCTCAAGACCGAAAGAAATGAAATCCAGATCTGTTTTTTTTCTGAACCCTGCCCAGCCAGATTATGTATAGATTGTGTGAGTATTGTGGTCTGGCCCTGTAACAATAACACTCAAAGACTTAATCTGAAGCAAACCTACACATGATAAATGCATGGAAATATTTATTCTTCTGTTTTATGTCCACAACACAGTTATGGGGAAGCTTTGCTGCCATGTCAGATCAGCAGCAATGCACCAAATGTACCTCAGCAACTGAGCAGAGGAATCAACTGAACCTCAGTATCTTTTGCTCTGTCTCCTCCCTTACCTGTTGTTGAACTCCTTGCTTGCTTACTGGGGTATAGGCTCCAAACACTTCAAAGAAAGTCCTGGAAAAGTTCTCTCTGGACTACTGAAAATATTCTAACTTTTTGCTCCTGATTTGGAGGCCTTGATTCTTTGAGATACTTTATGGTTTAATGTACATTTTAGAGGCTTTTCTTTACCCAGTGATTTTAATTCCATCGAAATTTGGCTGATGGCCATCTGGGGCAAAAGTGCATACTGGTGTAAGTCCTGCAGTTTATGGCTCATTATTATTTGTGATTTCTAGAATTTCTTCATATAAGCTTTGCATAGCCAGCTTTGTTAAACTTTTAACACTGTGATGAATAAAAAAACCCCTTGATCCTGATGGTTGTGATTCTTAGTTGTATTCTTAATATTGTTAAATATAAAATTAGTTTTTCCCTTAGAAATAGGAATGTTATATATCTGGTCATCATTTCAGAGACTTTGAGTGCAAGGTACTGTTTCTAATCTCTTCATTGGTCCTTTGCTTGGTTTAGGTGATATCAGTGTTACTAAGTGATGAGGAGAAAGAAAAAAGAAAAGGAAAGGTTTCCCTTAATGTCTCCTTTCAACTAACTTACTGTATATTTTGTTCCTGAGTGAGCGCTTTGGCAGAGCTCAAACTGCTGAAGGAGACTGTTCATGGTTTCTCCCACATTCCTTTACTCACTTACTGCTGCTGGTTTTAGCTGCCTTTTCCCAGAACTTTATAGTTTTTATTTAAATAATTGTTACAGTAATGACAGCCTGTCAACAATGTCTCCTCTGTGTCTATGGTGTCGCATGCATGGTATTCAGGTTCTTTATATTCTGGTCTCTGGATGGATAAATAAAAATCAGAAAATTCTCTGTTAGGCTGTTCACATTTCCTTACCAATATGGATATAGGATATTCTATACCTTTCCTTTATTTCCTATCAACTATATTCTTTACTATTTCCATTTGTTTAATTTGTTTTCTGCTTACCTATCTAGGTACCAAACATTAATGCAGTGTAGTTTAAACCATTCCAATTTCTCTACTCCTATTAATAAAATTGATATCACCCATAAAAACATACTCTGTGTCTCGACTTCCTGCTGCCCTGCGACTGTAAGTCTCCTTAATCTGTTCTATGAGAGCATGTGTCTAGCTACAGAAATTCTCTCTGTGCTTGATGTTTATGCAGTTCAAATATGTTTAAACATCTATTTGTCTTTCCATCTTTGTCAAATGTTTGCCCTCAGCTTTTTCATTTTTTTTTCCTCGCAAGGCAAGTTTTCCAGGCTCTATGACTTTGTGTTTGTTTTTGGCTTTTTCTCAGAAGTCACAATCTGTCAATGTTAGAGTTAGTTGGGAATTTTCCAGTGAAAAGGTTCTTTGTTTTGCTTTTTATTGAAAATGATTTTTTGTCTAAAACAAGAGACAATTCTCCTGCAGAAGGTATTTGCTTCTCCTCCCCTTACACATGTTTTAGGTTGGTATGATCTGAATAGAAACATTTAGTTTTCTGAAAACAAATGGCTGCATCTTGCTTCTGGTTAACTGGCCAAAATATCTAAACTACTCTTAAATATGTTTTCTGTGGAAGAATTCAGGCACGTAATCACACAACAGCTCCACATCTGGCTGAACCACTATATTGAAAATCCCATCACTGGAAAGCAATAGTAGATCATGGGAGATATAAATTGACCAAGGCCAGGAAGGAAGAAAGTGATAATTACCAAACTAAGATGAATATCATTGCTATTGCCTGCCTTTCCCAATCACAGCCTTACAGAGTAGGCAGATTTGGGTGACAATGAGTTTCAAACTCTGAAATGTTCTGAAGGAGTTATGGTTGCTGCAGGTCAGCAGCAGGTTCATTCATTACAGTTATTACCGATTTCCCAGAAAGATGCGCTTAATTAAGCTGGCTGCTACCATCACATGAATTTTAAGGCACACTGCTAATGTGAGCTATTTATTCCATGCACAATTGAACACACTGCCAGTACTGCCTATAATAATATAAAAATGTTGTTATGATTACTAAGAGTGTGTGCTAAAAGGCTGAAGACATTTTGTCACTTGGCATCCATGTTGGCCAGGGTTTAGCATTAAAAAAAAAAAGCCTAAAAAAAGAATAATTGTAACTAAAATATCTTGCCACTTCTGAAAAAATTGTATTGTATGAAAGCAATTGGGTAATTGTTCTAGTAGACTCTACCACCTCTTTCCAGGCACTGTGTTTTCTGTATGTCCCTCTTTTGCTCACACTTGGCTCATGTACATGTATTTACTGCAACACAGGGTATTCTGAGACAAATCAAAGGAAAAGAAAAGGGGGGGATGTAAATTCAAAGCCTTAGGATTAGCAATAACAAATTCTCAATTATATTGTGATGTGTTTCTTCTGAAATCTCCTTTCATACACAAGGCTCCTTGAGTGAGCTCATTATCTCCTGATATGTAGAAATGAATTTTGCCATTGCTCAGCCAACACTAAGGTATTTATTATTCATCTGATACTAGAGCAGGCTTTAAGCTGTGTAATGCTTTCTTTACCATTTCTTTGTTTATTTGTTTAAATGAATACCCATGAGCCAGAGTCTGAATATAGACCTGTTGTTTTACTCATGCTTGGCAGGAAAGACTTCAAAGGAAATGTCTTTCATTTTTTTTCTGAGGTGCTAAACTCATAACTGGAAGTTATGTAAATGACAATATTATTTTTTCTCCTTTTCCAGATATTCACGTGAAAATACACTGTAGCACTTAGCACTTTGCAAAATGGACCCTTTTTAACATTATTTTTTCGCAAGATGGTAAGACATAACCATTCACCATGACAATCTTAGTTGATGGCTGCTTCAGTTCACTCCAGAAAATAAATACATCTGTTCATTGCTAGTGTTTTTTAAATTACCAAATTTTAAATTAGTTGTTATCTCCAAAAACAATGCCTCTGAGAACGGTCAGAAAAAGACCCGATTGAACAGGATATTCATATGTGATGTTGGAGCTACAAGAGCCAATTCAATCCTTAGAAACCAATGTACTGAATACCAAGAAATGAAAAGAACAAAAAGAAAGTAATTTTTCCTCTAACTCACTCTAGTGAGACCTAAGTTGGGGAGTTTTATATACTGTTCCATAGTCATCCAGTGGAAAAAAAAGGGGGCAGGAAAAGAGGCAACCTGTTTCCCCATGGTATACCTAAGTAAATGTATTCTGTTAACTTTTCACAAGAAAATAAGAAGAAACTACAGCAATTTATTTTATCATACTCCAATATACCAAAAGGGGAAGAAGATTCTGGAAAAATAGAGGCATAGTAGATTACAGTATAGGATGATATAAAAAAAGTGAAAGTGTGACACCATTAAAAAAAACCCAAAACCACAGGATTGTGCCATTTGCAGAAGTGACTTAGTGACACTGACTAATTCAGGCTTTCACCCAATCTGCCAAAGGCCGTCCACATGGCCTTGAATCTGCCTTTTGGTGTTGACTGGTCCAGGCACCATGTCCTGGTAAGGCTGTAGCTCTCTTCATGAGATCAACCAGAACCAAGCAGGCTCCCTCCCTGAAGAATATACTGTGTCTCCTGGGCAGAAGCATGCCACTGGAAAAAATGTCTCCTTTGAACCTGAAGGTCTTACTGAAAAAATATACAACCAATTTCTTTTTCCATTTCTTGCGCAATCTGACTGACTTGGGCTCACAGTTGGAATCGAGTGGATTGTTTCTGTGTGAGCAGACGAAGTATCCCAAGTTTGGCCTATATTCAGCTACAAAAAGCTTAAAATAAAATACTGAGAGAAATCAGCAGGAGAATGGAAAAATCATATTGTATAAGTCAGAACATATTCACTCTCTGCAAAGTTAAGGCTAATGATAATAGGCTTGCACAAGGGTAAGAAACAATGGGTTTATTTACAGTGTGTTAAGTTTCTGTTATTGTAAGACTGAAACGTATACAAGCGTGTAAGTGTGGTAAAGTGACACGAGCCAGGCCAAACCTTGATAGGCATGTGAATTCTGCCAAAATGCTTCAGGATGACAACTGGAAAATGTAGAGGATGAGATTGGACTGAGGGAGGAATAAACAGTGGAGAAAGTACTGGGGCTGCACTGTGCTCTGTAAAAAAAAAATAAATAAAGCAGCTTGTGCAGGATTTCCCACATTAATGTTCCTGTTGGGTCAAATTCCACTTTGTTTTTATAAAAGGTCCTGTCAAGGACAGTCTTCTATTAAGACAAGAGATTCAAGAAATAATAATAATTTAGAAAGGATGCTGATGCTGACTAGATATTCTTAGGATAATGATCTACCTGCCTACATTTTTACTAATAAATAAAAAAAATTATGAATTGTTCCCCAGCCTTCAGGCTGGAGAATGAGTATGACTTGTGTCCAGAGAGCTGGAAGTTTGTTCAAAATATGTTGGATGGATCCAGGTTGCTTGTTGGCACCGGTCTTGGACTTGGGCCAACCTATGAGCCATCAGCAAGCACAGCTCTTTTACAGGATTTCAGTCTTATCTTCTGGTTCACTTGGGCTTTTTGAGGAGCAGCAGAACAAAAGACTTGCCGTCCTTGGAGGGCTTAAAGTGAAAAGTAAAGCAGCTATGTGTATTTTTCCAAAAGGTCCACAGGATCTTTAAAAATACTATTTTCTTGACAAGAAAAAAGGAAATTCTGCAATATCAGATACATGGAAAACTATGCAAGTATTTCTCCAGGAACACAAGGGAAATGAAGAGACCTGAACATGGCATCTGGGAGATGTTACCAAGGCTCATCATGGCAAAGAGAAGAGCAAATGGTGAGACTGTCACACTTGTTGTCACCATTCTGTGCTAGGTGACAGACAGAAGGTCTCCCCGGGCACTTGTTTGGCCCAGGGGACAGAGCCCAGTGGAGGTTGTAAATGTCTGCTGTGCCCTGACACTCAGCACCTGCAAACATGAGATGGCTCTGCTATGCAGGTCTCACCCCACTCCTGCCTGGCTCCCCATCCTGCTTGCACCACAGGAGGGAAAGACAGTCTTGGACACAGTCTTTGAGTGCTACCTTGTATGTGGTCAGCAAACTTTGACAAATAGTCTTCCTTAAAGAGAATGTATTTGAAAGGATCCTGCAATTTTTCTAAAGAGGCAAGTAATTTTGTGTGAAATGGGGATGGATCATTTAACGTAGGTTTTTATCCACAGCTAAAATGGAGGTTTCAGAAAAATGAAACAGACACCTTTAAATGAGTGCTAGTCATTTCCTACTGACCTCTGGATATTTCAGTCTTGCTTTGTAAAAATAAAAATTATTTTTTATGATTTTTTTCTCAAGTATCTTTTTAGTTAAACAGGTGCTTTTATTTGTAAGATGAAAAACTTTTTATTTTATTTTATTTTCAATAAAGTGCCAAGCACTAGCAACGAGAGAATGAAAAACTAAAATCAGTCATCCCCTTTTTCTTGCAAACACAAAAACATTTTGTTCTTAAACAGAAATTAAATGGGGGAGAAAAGAAATCCCAACCCCAGCACTTGAAAGAAAATGTAGCAATACTTATCAAGCTCTCCATCTCTTTCCTTAGTCTTTAGAAGGCTCAATTCTATTTTCTCTTTTGGCATTAAGGTTGATAATTTTGCAGTTGTCTGTTTATTTTAAATAACTGGAAGACTGTGCCAGAGAAAGCAGCCGAGAGGGAAAGAGAGAGGGGGAGAAGGAAAAGATAGGAACTCATTACCTCTTGAAAACTGCTAATCATTGTAAATTGCCACAGAGGCCAGAGATGACTGCAGAAAATTACTATCAAGCGTGAAGGAATAAAAATACCCTAGACTATTTTACTGAAAAGAAAAAAAAAAAGGAAAAAAGTAAAGAAATCTTGATACTAAAGCAACTAAACTGGAAAGAGTAATGGAAATGAAGCACAGTGAGGGGTCCTGGCAAGTCCTGTAAGCAAAAAAATAAATAGGGAGGTAGGAAGTGGGGAAAGAAATAGACTTTATCATTATGTGCAAAACATATTGGCAGAACCCATCACTATATCAGAGAGTGCTCTTTGTCTTTTATTACCAGGGCTCCCCAAAGCCTTGTTGGTTTTGGGTTTTTCATGTTATCTCCTTGTCTGTTCCCTCTCTCCTTCCTTCCCTGGCAGTGGGGACAGCATGCCTGCAGGAGCAGGAGCCTGAACCAAGGCAAATGGGCAGAGAGCACCTTCCTTGAAGGGAATGGCAGGTTCTTTAGGGGGTGGATGGCAGGGTCTTTAGGGAGGGAATAGCAGGTTCTTTAGGGAGGGAATGGCACGTTTAGGGAGGGAATGGCAGGTTTAGGGAGGGAATGGCACATTTAGGGAGGGAATGGGAGGTTCTTTAGGGAAGGAACGGCAGGTTCTTTAGGCTCTGGTACTGACCTCCAGCTCCTTGCCCATGGCGGTGCTCTTGAGGATTGATCAATATCAAGGATTACAAAAGAGGCTCGGCTGGATGCATACAGGAAGCTCCAGGCATGGAAAGCAATATCCAAGTAGCAACCTTTGCAGGCCTGGCTTCATGAATTGTGCACAGCACTGGCCCCAGAGGTCCCTGAGCCATTTAAAGGGTTTATTGCTTGCTCGGCAGCCCAGGCTAAAGCCGTGTTGCTACCAAGTGAATTCTGTGCTAAATATTAGCACTGGAGCTAAGAAAGCTTTCCCTCTCTGGTCCTACCTCTATCAAAATAAAAGAAGGTAAAAATAAGTCACGGAGGGGGAATGTTTCTCTTAGAATACAACAAAGAGGCCTGATGAATCAGAAAAACATAATGTAAGAACTTATATTAAAAAAAAAAAAAAAGAAAAAAGACGCATCAGTAGAAACAAAAGAACAGTTTAGAAAAAGAGGCTGAGACTGCAGAAAAATTCTGTCCTTTAGCCTGGGCTTTTTTCCTCAGTATTGTTTATATCTTTTTATATTTAGAGTGAAGTTACTTTCTGAGCTTGATTTTGACTGGATTTTCTTTCAGAAAACACTTAACTGATATAATATCACACAAATGATACTCACTGTCCTCACAAAGACAAGAGAAACAATTCCATTATCTAAAACCCCTTGAAAATCTACATTAATTTTCATGTTAGCAATCGTCTAAATTTCCAAATTGAGTACCTACATTTCTATATTCAAACACTTTCATGTACAGATGTGGTTTATGTGTACAAAAAATTAGAAATATCCAGTTTTCTGGGCACAGTGGAAAGATATATTGGTGTTTTGTTTTCATGAAAATTCATTTGAAGAAAGAATCTTTTTATTTACAAAGAGAGTCACATGTTTTCATGCAAGGTTTCAGCCCAGCTAGTGTCTGAATTTTAACTCAGTTTAAGGCAGCAATGGGTTACTCGAGACTCTGAGCTCAGCATCTGTTTGGGGTCTTTGTTACCCTCCTGATGGTGCCAAATCATGTGGATTCTGGATAATTCTGTATCTGAAATTCTGGATGAGAAAAGCAGAGCTGTGGCCAAAGTGAAAGTCTCTGTAATTCCTTCCTGCTGCCATTCTGGAAGCAGCCTGACTGCTGTTCTCCTCGTGGTTGCTGTGGCTGGCACTCAGAGCCTGAGGTGGATGGGTCTCTTGAGGGGGAGGATGTCATTAATTCTCCAGGTGTTATTTTGAATGCGTGTTAGGGGCATGGGTCCAACATGGGACTAACTTTTTTGAAAAAGTATTCAGAGGAATTTTTGATTCAATAGCAGATAGAGGTATGTCTTTCCAATTTTGTACTGAAAGCCAGGATTTCTAAGCTACATCTTAGCAGAAGAGTTTTCTCCTGAAGTTTTTTCCCTCTCCCTATGTTCTGTGTAGGAGTGGGCATGATCCACCCCTCATATCACACTGGGCTCTAACCATGTTCAGGGGCTCCTCATGGTGAAGTTTCTTCTGAAAGAACATGGAAAATGGATGACAGTTGTGAGGATCTTGCTTTCTGTACACATGGCAAGCTTAAGTTAGGTGAGCACATCTTATGCATAAGTTTATGTTACTGTTTCATAAAATAAAAGTCTCCTAGCTGCTGGTATCACCTATGGGTTGCTGGATACAGGATCATGTCCAGCACCAGGATTTTGCCTAATTGTTTTGTGAAATGTGGATGAAAAATACATTGTGTGAACACTTCATTCTGTATTATCTGGTTTGGCATAATGCTAGTTATAATTGTGAAATCTCTTGGGCAACGGGTAGCAAAAATTAAATGGAGGCATTATTAGTACAGAATAATGGGAGAGCATTATTTGGATTTCCACTAATTCTTTATCTTTTGCCTATGGGAAAAGCACATGTATCTTAGAAAATTGTGCATGTGTGTGATTTGGTGTCACTTTTTATACCAGAGGCCAGTTGTTCATTATTCTTTTTAAGAGGCGGTTGATATATTTTTATAAGTAGAAGAAATTGAAAATAAGACAGCAGGGGAAGCACTGGGTCTCCCTCTGGGGACTGTTGGATCTGCATTACCATTCCAGGACTTGGGTAAGTGATTCCTTATCAACACATACATATGTTAATCTAATGAAAACCATAAGAGCTTGATTCATCAACTGATGCTCAGTTTTAGGCCAAGTTTATAAAATGTTGGACCTGACACTCTCCTTTGTCTGATTTTGCTTTTCATTAAACAAACCTACAAGGTGTTCTGCTTATCAGAGCAACAGCACATCAGAAATCTCCCTGGACCTGTAGATACCCAGGTCAGGAACACTGACAGCATGCTTACCTGATCCTGCAAGTGCATTTGCTAGCCCACATTTCTTTCATCTCCCTTCCTTTTTACTTCTAATTTCTCACCCTATTGCCCCTATTATGTTTCTGGTTCCCTTCAGAAATGTGTCTGAATTGGAGCACTTTTTGCCAGTCCAAAAAGACAATAAGGAAACAGAAGAAGTACAACTCCATTGTAATTTTCTGGTTGTTACTTCATTGTGACTCTATGGCTTGACATTTTCTTTCCTGAGAAAACATGAAAAAAAAAAAATCAGAACATGAGTATTTGCCATCAAGCCACTGTAAATGTACAATCTGCTGCTTCATTCTGACTCTTGCAATCTCTTTTTTTTTCGTTTTTTTCTTCTTTTTTTTTTTTTTTTTTAATCTGGCTGAGCTCACCTGGCTATTTTTTTTTGTTTATTGCTGGTACAGATTTTCATTTACATCTTGCTATCTCTCCAGCTTCTGCTTCCACGTGCCCTGTGCACTGGTTATTATGTGCTCAGCACAGAATCCCAACCAAAGGAAAAAAATAATGCTCCATGGCAGCAGTGAGCAAGCAAATAGCTCTTGGCAAAATCCCCTGCTCTCCCTAGCAGGGAAAGGTCGGATAACTGCAGTCCCAGTGGCAGTGATGAATGGGCTGTTTTCCAGTGTGCTGGAAATGAAGTGCCATGGCTTTCTTTTTGGAGAGCCGAGACACAGGACCTATGCAGCTGATCATCTCAGAGTCACCAAGCATATTGAACTGCTGATATATTAAGATGTAGATGATAAAATATGCATTGAGTAGTTCAGTTTTATTTTAATCAGTACAGAGCTCATTACAGATCATCGCAGATACAACTGATGTTTTCCATGAGCCTATTATTTGACAGTAATCTTTCTTTATTTTACATTTCTCAAGTTCCAAGACATTTTTTTAAACTCTGTTTCCCAAGAGAAGTCATGCTGAAGAGATGTGCCGCCTTTCCAGAGATCTGCGTTATGTAAATCTTAAACTGACATTTCAGCCTCAACATTTCAGATCTGATATCGAATTTCAAAAAAAAAAAAAAAAAAAAAACAAGAAAGGAAAGGAAAATAGAAAAGGTATAGGTGGCCTTCCACTATGGTATGGGGGATTCCACTCTGGTATGGTGCAGAGAACAACAAAGAAGCAGTGTGGCCTTCTTTTAATCCTTCAAGAAAGTCAGTGTTTTCTTCCCATATTGTAAGCTTTCCACAAGTAGTAGTAACCTGGGGTGAGTATGTTTGCTTTAGAACCTGTGGGAGTCAAACACAATCATTATGAGAGCAGAAGTGCTGTGGTGTGTCCCTTGGCACAGACACCCAGACATTTATCTGAAGATCCTGAGGTAGTGTCAGATGCCTTGCATGTATTCCAGGAGTGGGTGCCCACCTGGTGAGGGTGACACGAGTCACAGCACTGTGGATTGCTCACAGTGGTGCCCCAAGGCCCCGTGTGACACCTGGTGAGGGTGACACGAGTCACAGCACTGTGGATTGCTCACAGTGTTGCCCCAAGGCCCTGTGTGACACCTGGTGAGGGTGACACGAGTCACAGCACTGTGGCTTGTTCATGGTGGAGCCCCAAGGCCCTGTGTGACACCTGGTGAGGGTGACACGAGTCACAGCACTGTGGCTTGTTCATGGTGGAGCCCCAAGGCGCCGTGTCACACCTGGTGAGGGTGACACGAGTCACAGCACTGTGGATTGCTCACAGTGGTGCCCCAAGGCCCCGTGTGACACCTGGTGAGGGTGACACGAGTCACAGCACTGTGGATTGCTCACGGTGGTGCCCCAAGGCCCTGTGTGACACCTGGTGAGGGTGACACGAGTCACAGCACTGTGGATTGCTCACGGTGGTGCCCCAAGGCCCCTCATGACAGCGATGGTGGAGCCTGTGGAGCGCAGTGCTCAGAGCACAGCAGAGTCCTCTGTGCCAACTTCTGTGCAGGATCCTGGGACTGAGCTTGTATCACCAGCTGGAAAACCATGTCTTTTCCTTTCTTCTTCTCTCCAGAGTGTCCTCTGCATGGTCAGACCATTATTGCCCCCTCACTACATCTCCCTTTAATTTCATACCCCTGCACACAGTGCTTTTTTCAGCCAGACAGACTTAACTTGGCTCTCTGCACCATGAAACACAGTGCTTTTTGGTGATCTGGAGAAACAGAAGAATGTCTAAGCTCTCCCACTCTCTCTGGTGTGTAGAGAAAGGGAAATTGTAGTCAGCTATCAAACTCCTTTGTGTCAAGCAGCGGTTTAGTGCAGCACCATGAGTTTGCCAGACAACTCACACATGCCTTGGTGGGAAGGAAAAAGGCAAATATAAACTTGTTCAATTTCCAAGACTCTTTGGGAGCCAATTGAATGAGTTGTAAGAGCTCCAGTAAATCTGAATTATTGTTTCATCTAATTATTCTAATAAACAATAAAGGATGCAAGGTCCAATAGCAACAAAAGAATGGATCAGTGCCAAAAAGATGAAGCAAAACATGGAAAAAATAATGTAGTCATAAAGTACATAATATTACCCTCCTATACATAGAAATTTCTTAGGACCTAGCCAAAGGAAAAATGTGTTCTGGATAGACTGAATCCACATTTTAAAAATTAAGGGTGATTTTGCAGAAAGGATTTTGTTCTGCGGAGAATGGAAAGATTAGGGTTTTTTACCTAATGGTACTCTAGGTAATTGGCATTATGATTTCTCATCACAAAACAGTTGACGAAAATACCTGAACCAGAAATTAAAGAGTTCAAATACTTCAGTCAATGTCCACCAAGTGTTCATCCTGACTGCTTCACTAGATGCTCCAACTGAATATCTGTCACTTCTACAGGCTCTGTTGGTAATATTTGTTGTCACCCTCCTCCATTTAGAAAGAAATATGTATTAGGCCTCTTTCAGAAAACACCTTCTTCTTTCATCCAGTTTTCAAACACTGGCTTCAAGTCAGCCTAGAGATTTTGTTGTGTGTCTGGTTGATTTTTAAGAGAAGATATTTGTTTGCTGGGGACAAGCACAGTCCTCAGTGGAGTTATCCCACAAGTTTATAACACGTCTCATATGATGGCACCGTGTAACCCCGGCCATGATGTGCTCTGCTGCACTGTGATGTGTCTGAGAAGGGTGAAGCATTACAGACTCCATGTTCTTTCCTTTTTCTTTATCCTCTTTTACACTATTGGACTCTTTATGCCTGCTCCATTTCACCCCCTTTCACTATCCTAGCATGGAGTAGGAGAGGGTCAGAGCCAATAGGGTTCAAAGACAGATTGTACATAAGGAGAAAACAGTGTGGGACGGAAAAGGAAGGAAGAGAGCAAAGGAAAACTAGCTCCTCTTGGTGAAAAGCAAATATTGGTAGTTTCTGATTTTCTGCACTTTGAAATGCTGGGACAGATCTTTTCAGGGGAAATGAAATTAGGATTTCCGATTTGTTGTCATAAAATTTTGATATATATCTGGCAAGGAAGATAGTTTCCTGCACTCTTAGGAAATTCAGACCTGCCATACAAGGCATGGTTATGACCCAAATGAAACCAATTGGTATATTATACCATTTTATCCTATAAGAATATGAGGATATGGTACAAGGCACTGATATTATCTCCATCAGCATAGTAAAGTGTCAGTGGGCTCAGACTTTCTGAAACAAGGAGATCTCAAAGTGAGTATTATTCTTTGAAAACAGTGAAGCAGCACGGAAGGAAGGTGCACCATGCTTTTGTGAAGGAAAGCGCACCATGCTTCAAAGACATGGATCAAAGTATTTGTTCACAATAAAAAGAATGCTTGTGTAGCTCTGTGGGAGAGGAGTGACTAAAACCCGTAGGATTCTCATTTTTATTTTACATTTTTGTTTTGCTTTTGCCCTCCAGAAACCCCAGAAATTTTCAGAAATGCAGGACTCCACAATACACTATTGAAACATAGCATGTGGATTACTCGACTGTGATATCTGCATATAATATGTTGTGATTGAAAGAAATCATAATTTGTGCATGACAAACATTTCTTGATCTATATTTGCCACACAATCTCATGAAGAGCACCAGAATTTGTACAAAATGCTCACCAGCGTGCCCAAAGGATTAGACTGAGAACGTAAAGACAGTCTTTGGTATTTCTTTTAGGAAGATGTCACCTTAACTACCATGTCATGGTTCAAAATGGTTAAACTGACCTTCTGTCCAGTGAGACTCATCTTTTAGTTCCATCCCATTTAGAGATTCAAACGTTTTGAACTAGTGATGAGTTGAGTATGTGCTTGCCATGTCCCTCTTCTAAGAACACATTGGGCACTTAGGTAATCACACAACTTACATTACTACAGATTTTCTCATGTTTTTCCTTAGGACTGAGCCACAGTGATAAACATTTTACCATAGATAGTTAGATATATTGCTCTATGTAGGAATAATTATGAAATGGAGCTGGAGGTAGTAAACAAGTATGTGGCAAGCAGATGATGCCTCATGTTCACTGCAAGATTAGCAAAGCAAAATTAGACTTTATTTTAAATTATTTTGAACAACAAAAACCAAGTGTTCAGATAGTACTCATGAAAAATTAAGTCAGATAGGGTACATCTTAACCACAACTGTAATAGAGATAGTCTGGAGACAAATACACAATTTTCAGCCCCTATAAAATGATTATCATCAGCAAAATTAGACAAACAATGGCAATACAAGCCATTTCTTTTCCCTCCATTTGCTAAGAAACAGCAGGGACTTGGGAAGATAACCTCAGTCTAATAGCTACCACTAAACTAGGTTTTTATTAAATGTTTTTCTGTCTGATTTATTTCTGGTTATTTAATCATTTAAACTAGATAAAGTTGGTAACAAAGTTTAGCCAGTACCTGCAAAGCCAGTCTGATAAACCACATCTTAACTCATCAATTTTGTCCAGACCTGTGTCCATCTCACTTGATGGGGACATTCCACATTCTTTTCTACCCAGACATAATTTAGAACCAGAGTGGTGTCATAGTCTCATCTCTGAACATAATCTGATTTCTCTGATCCTACTTGACAACCTACAGACATAATCAATACGTCTTACATATTGGTGATAACTCATTAGAAAGGGTCCATCTGCATTGAGATTTGAACAACTTATAATTTCATCTTCATGCATGCCAAGAGAAATACATCTATCTTTCTGAAGCATCATTTTCACGGACTAGGTTAATACTAATTTAATTTACTTTAACAGTAATCTAAATTAAATGTCTTCAAGAAAATGAAGAATCAGAGAGACTTGTGGTGAAATCCAGTCAGATTCCTGTTGTTTTAATACAGCTGTCTCAAATGGTGGGTGGTGAGCAATATTGCTTCCTTCTGTCTATACTGGTAGCTCGGGGAGAACATTACTTTCCTGAGCTGGGCTGAAGTTAATGGCACAAACAGCAAGTATTTGAATTATATGTCTTGGTCCAGCAGCCGGGATCTACACTCATCTGGTTGGGAACAGATAGACTCATACAAATGTAGACACAGATCTATACAGGTAGACATATTTATCTGTCTGGATCTATCTGTCTTGACGTCTGTCTAGGCAGATATTTGAGATCTAGATAGGCAATTGTATAGATTTAGAGATAGATAGATAGATAGATAGATAGATAGATAGATAGATAGATAATTGAATCAGTATACTCCTTTGGGTGCTCTGATGAGCATTTTGTACAAATTCTGGTGCTCTTCAGATGAGATTGTGTGGCAAATATAGATCAAGAAGTGTTTGTCGTGCACATACCCGAGTGAGTATCGGATCTGACCAAGGTATTGGTTTTGCACAGCTTTTTTTTGGGAGCAGGGTGGGCTGTAGAGAGGGCTTTTGTGAGAAGCAGCTGGAAGCTTCCACCATGCCAAGCAGAGTCAATTCCTGATGGCTCTGAAGGTGCTGACAAAGCCTGGGCCAATTAGAGAGGTTGATAACATCTCTGTAATGACATATTTAAGAAGAAAATCAAAACAAAGGGCACACAATTTTTCTTCTTGTCAGAGAAGAGAAGGAGGAGAGAACGTGTGAGACAGCAAGGTCAGTGAGGAAGGTGGGGAGGAGGTGCTCCAGGTGCCAGAGCTGAGTTTGCTCTGCGGGCCGTGGTGACTGATGGCCATGGCGAAGCAGCTGTGCCCCTGCAGCCCATGGGGATCCACAGGGGATGCAGAGATTCACCTGCAGCCCATGGGAGAGGTGCTCATGCTGGAGTAGGTGGATTCCTGGAAGAGGCTGTGATCCAGTGGGAGACCCAATGGAGAGAGGAGGCCCTGCTTCCAGGCTGGAGCAGCCTGTCCTTGGAGGACTACACCCCTGGAAGAGTGATCCACTCCAAAGCAGTTTTGGAGGAATTTTTGCCCACGGGGGGAGTTTACATTGCAGCAGGTGCAGTCGGGTTGCTGCTCATGAGATTGCAACCATTCCAGTTGAAGTTCACGGAGAGCTGTCTCCCGCGGGAGGAACCCCACAGTTTCACAGGGCAAGGATTCCTCTCTCCTGGAGTAGTGGTGAGCATCACCCCCAAAAAGCTGGGGTGACAAACTGACCAAAACCCCCATTCCCTGTTTTCCTGTGCTATCGGTGGCAAAAAGGGAGGGGCAGAGGAGAAAAAGGTGTTTTAAGAACTTATTTTACTTCTCATTATTTTCCTCTTATTTTGTTAGTAATGAAGTTACTTTGCAACTTAAGTTGAGCCTGTTTTGTCCCTGAAGAGTGTTCTCCCATTCCTTATCTCAACTCATGAACCCTTTGTTAATTGTTTTTTCCCTCCTTTGCCCAGCTGTGGCAGGAGAGCGTGAGCAAGCGACTCTTGTGGGTGCCTGGTGTTGGGCCAGTGTTGAACCATGACAGATAGAGAGATATATAGTCTATATCCTGATGACTTTATCTATATAGATACACAGATATAGATATTTGGATAGAGCCAGCTAGTTAGGTACCTGTGTATCTATCTACTAGGAGGAGAGGATCCCTATCTTCACCAGTATCTATCTACACCTAGACACAATAGGTGGTTAGGTAGCTGTACATCCACATTGCATGCACATAACATCATCATCAACGCCAACTGGAGGTGTGCATGCAGGAGTAACAGCTTGCTGTAAGTGCTGGAAAATGGAATTCCTTGCAACATTCTCTGGCAGAATGCTTCATTCGCCTTAAACAAAAAACATCAAAACAGTGGATTATTTATTTAATATGGTTAGTTCAAAAGGATGGTGACTTTCACTGAAGGGACAGGCTTTCAGTGTAAAAACAGAATATTCTTTAAAGTGTTATTAGTGCAAAACAACCCTAAAGCATATCTAAAACACAGCTGGCTTAGCAAATGTGCACACAGATACAATTCATAATGAATTCTGTGGTTTACCGCACATGTTCCAGGCATGCACTGTCTCCTCCCTCTGCTAATTTGCTTGATTGTCCTCTTCTTTTTCTGTGTAGAAAAACCATCTGATCAACATAATCTTAACATTGGCTTTGTAGCTGAAACCCTCAGGCTTAGAAAGCAATTTCCCTGTTTAGCCTGAAAACAGTTTTATCTTTTCACTATCATGCTATCATGCTGCAGTGCTCATTTCTTACTGCTCTTGTTCTTCAGTGTTGTGAAGAATAATGGTATACACATTGGATGTTTGTGATGGCACTGCAAATAGCCCTCTTAACCTCTTTTCTTCCAAATCTGAATGGCCTAGGTCCCCAAAGAGTGTATGTAAAATAAATACTATTTTTCTTCAGCATATCTCTGCTTTAAGATTCACCTGTGTCTTAGGGTAACTATATGATGCTTGTATCCCCAGTTGTCTATTCTGCTTATGCTGGATATTAAGTTCTGCACCTTTAAGACTGGTTCTGAGAACAAAGGGAGGGAGAAGCAGCTCAGTTTGTTATCAGAAACTGCTCTTCCTCCCCTTTATCCTTCTCACAGACTGTGTTGTCTGCAACAGAGACAGCAGGACAGAGGTCTCCTTTGCTTTTAGTTAGTTTTTACCTAGCTGAGGCAAAGAAGTTCCCTGGACTGTGCTTTTCTCTTTTTTTGGAACTGTCCAAACCTGCTCTGGACTGAAAACCCAGAAAAACACCAGGAGCTCACACCTGTGGCCCACCAGGACCTGGCACTGGAAGAACTGATAAGAGAGTGAGCAAGCTGAGCTACACCCCAGGACAAGGAATTTTTGAACTTGCCATCTCTTCAAAACAGCAAGAGGTTTTATTGTTTAATTTTTTTTTAATCTTTTGAATACTTTGCTTGTTAAATAAACAGCTTTTTCCACTTTTCTCCAAGGAAATATTTTCCTGGACCAGTTTTGGGAGGGGCTGCTTGAATTTGCTTTCTAGAGGGACCCCATTAGGAGGTTTCCTCCCAAACTTGCCCTAAACCAGGACAACCTGTCAGACAATGGCAGGGAGGAGCAGTAGGAGCAGAGCAGAGGGTGAGCCAGGCTGGCAGGACTCAGCCCTACCATACCTGAGCAAGGTGACCACAGGGCAGCTGCCCTCCAGCCAGCCCCTGGGAGGCTGGGCAATGTCCCTGCCTTGCAGGCTGGCCACTGAGAACCACATGTATTGTGCACTCAGAAAGCCCATAGGGAGTACCACACAATCCCTTAGTGACAGATAACAATCCTGCAATGGCACAGCCTCCAAGAAAAATCCCTTTACAATCAAATATTGTGCTGTGTACTGCAGTTGCAGTATTTTAAAATCCTCTGCCTGATGCCTTCTCTTGGAAAGTAAAGTCATTCAACAGAACTGAAATAAGGATAAATAAACAGTTTTATTAAATTTTTATAATCCATACTTCTTTTTTAGTTTTTATGACACTGGGCAGCTGAAGCAGGTTTGCTCCATGGCCCAGCTGGCTGCGCTGTGTTCACCTTCCTTCCCCACAATGGGGTGACTTGGCTTTTCTTCTCAGTCTTTACCTCTCAAATTTATTAGGTCTCCTTTCTTTGAAATTTGCAGTGGTTTGGCCTTGCTTAGCTACCAAAAATAGCAGTGCCTGACTGGGTGACCTTGAGAGGAGCTGGCTGGCTTCTTACCAATATAGAGTCTATTATCCTCCTTGCTTGGACAGTGTGGAAAGTCAGAGGCATTTTTAATTTTGAACAAGTCAACATGATGAGTCAGTTATTGTTTCTTGTAATAAAGCTGGTTTTGCAAGGTCATTCTAAAGGAGGAAGATAAAATTGATTATGTCATAACTGCATTTGCACATATCCCATATTGAACTCAACTAAACATTTATTTTCATAGGTATAATATTGAACAACTGTTTTATTTTCAGCTCCCCTTTTGTACTGAAATGTTCCTTCTGGAAAGAAATTGAAGAATAAACATTCTGTGATACACTGGATATTTTAAAGTGAAAATTAACAAAAACCTTGGTAATTGTTTGCAAGAAACACTGTGTATGTGGGAAATTTATATCAAAAATCCTTATAGCATTAGATAACATTTAACATATCAAGTAACTAAGGGTGATTCATGCAGTATAATTTATAAAAAGCATATATCTTTGCTAATCTATTTTATTGACTGGACAAAAATGTTTTTAAACAAACTAAATTTTTAAAAAATTGCTGATGAATTCCTCTAGTTCTCCATAGATATGGTGCATGATAATTGTTAGGGAGAGAGGTTGCAGGACAAAGGCTGGACAGTCTGAAATACAGGAGTAGTACAAAAGCATCCATTGCTACCTCAGTAAGAAAGGCTGTACACTCATCCTCTAAGGCTGGCTGGAAATTAGTTCCATCCATTTGCTTAATGAAGCATCAAGAACAAAGATATTTTAATTTAATTTAACTAATTAAAAACCTCAACAATAAAAAGTATAACAATTATCTAATTTGGAGAGCAGTGATCAATATGTAAGGAGATCAGCTAGAGTGTAGCCAAAGATACCATCAAAACCTACTGAAGAGATGAAAACCCCAGGGAATATTTCCAACAGAGTTTGGATAATGCCTTGTGGTATTTGCCTGTAACTTAGGAAAGATTAGTGTGTAATTATCAACAAATAAGTCTTTTATTAATAAGTTATGCTTTGGAATGATAAATTCTGTGCTTGACCACTGTGTTCTTTCCCTGGCACAGAGGAAGAAGGAAGGAAAAACTATCGTTTAACAGGCATGGGTCATTGATAAGTCACCCTGTAAGCTGTACTTCTCCCCTAAAACTTCCACAGTTAAAGCTGAATATGTATGATGGATTGAGGTTAAGTGAATGTGGTATAAATATTTATACTACACATTCATATTATACATTTTTCATATAGTACATGGGCAAAATGTCCCAATAAAGAACATTTTGCTATAAGGTGCCATAAAAGACTAAGTGTAACTGTTTTTCAAGTTTAAATGTTGCTGTATCTCAGTCAGATGTAAACAATGCATGATGTAATTTTTGGGGGTTGCGTACAGAACTTGTTTGAGGATTGTTAAAACTAATCAGGCAAAGGTAGAAAAACACTTAACTCTGCACTGAGTCTTCTATCGAGTAATGACTGACCTATGGTCACTCTAAGCAGAGCTTTGTTTTTAATGTGTGGCTTCTACATCTATGTAATATCCCTAGGTTATCTTAACTATCCCATTAAATTCATCAGTGTTGATGACCATGAATTTGGACTTGAAAATAAGGTGGAGAAACTTTGGCAAAGACTGAAGCAGATTGCCTGTGAATGGAGAAATTCATCATAATGTCTCTGAATACCTGGGGAGTGGAGTTCAAGCTGATTTATTACAACATTATTTTTCATTTTTACTGGGCACTGATCAGGCCTAGGCCCAAGCAATCTCATTGTGATGTCCATTCAGGCAGTGAGAGTGACAATGTTACTTCATAAGCACATTTTTTATAGGTTTTGTGCTGCTGCCTGGTAGCATGCATCTTTTTGAGGGTGTCAGCTCTGCTGGTACATATTGCACAGCATCCAGAGCTGTGAGACTGCAGCTGAAACCACAGGAGAGAGATGTCTTGGGAATTCTAGCATGTGTCTGCTTACAGGATGATGTAGGCTGCATCATGAGGAGACACTGCCATGCATTCAGAGGTACTGGGGCAGATCCTCTCTACTGATGAGCCGTGTTTAGAAATGTGAGATTTTCAACAACAATAAGTTTCCCAGCTTCAAAATACCAAAATGTCACCCAAGTGGAAAAAATGCAATAGAGTAGCAAAGCTGCAGACACACAGAACTCGTTCTTTCCAGAAAGCTATGAGGGGAAATTCCATGGCAGATGTCAAATATGGGGGGGAAAAGCCCATCCTTCAGGCTTTTTGTCTCACCCCAGCCACCACTTTGAGTGGGTATCTGAAGGCTGGGCAGCAGGGACAAGGGACAGGCAGCCAGAGAGAGTTGCTGGGCAGGGATGCCACTGAAGGAGTCAGGAATGACTGGGATGTGACTCCAGCTCAGCCATAGCAGCTGAGCATGGTGGGAGTCAGCAGAAGTGGGTGGTCATGTACTGTTTGCTTTTTCTTGGGAGCAATAAAGCAGTATGGAAAGATGCTGACTCTTACAAAATAAACTAGAAGGAAATTTTAAATGTACGCCAAAGCAGGAACAGGAATGGAAGGTACCTTCCCAGTAGTGTTTGCAAAAAAATTTAGGGAATAACACTCTAGTTGTACCATAGATTTTTCTTCCTCATAGCCGAAAAGAAAAAAAAAAACCTTTTTGTTTGAGCTTTTTTTTTAAACCTTGGGAAAGACAGATGATGGGAGCTAAGCAAGAGTGGGATGTGTCTCCTCCCCACCTCCATGCAAGAATCCAGAGAGCAGCTCCAGCTGGAGCTGGTGGCAGGTAGTGGTCCATTCTCTTTTGCACCACAGGATGTGCCTGGCCATAGGCAGGAGCAAAACTCTTCCATGTAATTTCTGATATTTCCCTCACACAGACCCCCTTTCTTATCAGAGTCTGCAGTTACTGTTTTTCTTTCTGATTAAAATATGCTCTTGGGAATAGAGGCTATTTGTGCTGTGCTCTTAGTAACCTTTCTACTGCATGGCGGGGGTAAAATGTCAAGACTGATAAATACCATGAAGTGAAGTGAACCCCTGAAAGACAGGCTTGGATACTGCATCATTATTTTTGCCAGCCAGAGTAGTTTGGCAAACCCTCAGAGAATCGATTCCTACAAATTCACTGCAACTTATGTAAGTATGTGTGTGTGTATGCTTGTCCAATGTTAGACCTATTTCTTTAAAAAAATCAGAACATCACATGTTCCTTACCTTAAATTAGGTGCATTTGTAAGAACTTCAAATTATAAGAATTTTTTTCTGTATTACTTAGATATTTTTTCTTCCTGGCATTGAAAGGGTAATATTTTCTCAATAATTTGACTAGTTTTTCTCAGCACTTTAATTTCCAAATGAATGTGGAGGATAGATTTATTCTAGTAACAAAAACAAATATTTTATTGCATGCTAAAATTTAGCAATTTTTCTGCTTTTTAGTGGGAAAATCTGAGATGCTAAGAGATTTGGAAGACAGGAAAAAACTGATGGGTGAAGGAAAAACAATGGAGTGGGAATGAAAAACAAACATAACTTAATTAGGACTAATAAAAAGGCTACATCTTATTGAAATTCAGAGGGCTGTATATACAAGCTGAGAAACCTGGCTGAAATGATGAATTCATATCATGCTACTAATTGCATTATAACTGTAAGGCTGTAACAAACCTGGGGTTTATTTTGGTTTTGTTTTCTTTGCTTAGCAATGAAATTAAGTGGGTGTGATCACTTGTTGGACCTGGCTTCCCCTTTGTCTGTCTTATGAAAATTATAAAAATAATTTTCATCAAGAGACACAGCTTTGGGAAACTTGCATCATTTAGCCATCTCCAGGATATGAATGAAACACTGAAAACAAGTTTTATGGAGATTAGGCGCCATTGTTTAATGCAACAGTCTGGTTGGAAAGTCTTTGGATATAACTACAGGCTGTTAAGTTCAGTTCAGATCTTACAGTCCATAAAATATTAGTAAAAGCATTAAGAACATGGTCTTTTAGAAAAGATGCATTTCAAAGGGAAATCCTGTCTCAGTAGCAGGATCAAGTTCTTGGAGTCAGTGAGCAAACAGATAAAGGATTTCCCTGGGGACATAACAAGGAGTTTCCAAAAGTCCCTAAGGTTCATAACCAGAAGTTATTTTGGGGGCTTTTGGAGCAAAAGATCATTTATTGACTGAAACCTGGTAAAAGGAGAGAAAATAGATGACTTTCCTTCATGGATGAACCAGTAGTTTTTTCCCTCAGAACTGGTGCTAAACCCAGTTTTACTCAAGACCTTCATCAGTGCTGTGGTGGTGGGAGCTCACTGTGGAATCTCCAATGCTGCAGCTGGCACTAAGTTCTCTCAGGCAGCCACGTGCCATCCCAATGGCAAGGAACTTCACAAGGACCTCAGAAAACTAACTGTTGGGGCAAAAGGGGGGCAAAGAAGTACTGATCCAGATAAATAAGACCAAGCACATCTGGAAATAAAATCATCTAGATGGGCCTACTGCATGGGGTTAAACAGAGAGATGGCAGTGACTGCCCAGGAAAGAGTTTTCAGTTGCTGCTGAAGTCATCAGCTCAGCATGCAGCAGTGGCCAAAAAAAGGCTGGGCGTTGTCATGAAAGAAGGAAGGAGGGAATTATATAAAAGATGGTCTCACATCTTGATGCGGTGTGTACCTCTGATCTCCACAACTCAGGAAGGATATTGTGCAGCTGGTGTGGAGGATGACAACAAAATGTTTGAGGATTTGCAGCAGCTACTTTACCACCACACAGTAATAAGTTTGGGACTGTCCAGTTTGAACAGACAGCTGGGTTAGGGGAGATAAGATCAAGGTTTATGAAATCCTATGACAGTCAGCAGATAAGTCAGATGCAAAACTTCTCTCTGCCTCACTCTGCAATGACTGGACTTGAGAGCATTTGAAGCTGATAGAAGATTGGTTTTAAACAGGTGAAAGGGTGTCTTCACAGAGGACATCATGAGCTTTCACAACCTTTAGCCATTTGAACCAGTGGATTAGGTTAGGAAAAGAATTAGAGAAATTAATGGACAGCAGATTTGCTGTAAGACTAGAGTGAAGTAGAGATTAATATATCCTGGAACGTCTTTAAAAGACTCTTTCTGGATGTTTAGTGAGTATGAGAAGAACAGACCACAAAATGTGGCCAAGCTCACATACTTTTCCCTAAATTGCACTGTCCTTTTGGTGGTGTTTGATATAATTAGCTTTACCCAGCTTGTACTTCTATTTTCTTAGAAATAAAAATTACAACACATAATTGGGATGCAAAGAATTATTCAAGTTGCTCTGCTATTCTTCTGGACTAATGACCCTCTGTTTTAAAGGCAGACGAAATTATTGTAGAAAAAATATATGTCAACTTTATAATGCTGTGCATTATCAAGAAACAATACTTCCATGTTCTTTCTATCAACAAAACTCTTCCCAGATGTTTCTGTGAGATTTTACTATCCAAGGCCACATTAAATTTCATTTGGAACATTAGTCCCTTCTGGTTTTGAATGAAGCCCAGAATTAAAACCCAAAGAGATTTAAAGATTGAGCTTTTCCTTTAACCTTGAATTTCAAGGACAAGAGGTATTCAGTTTGAAGGCTATGATTCAGACTAGTTTCCAACAAACTCCTTCCAGTCCTTTTTAGAAGTGAATCACACATATTTTAACACAAAATCCACTCTCAATTGAAACAGCTTTTGCTCATTTATTTTTTCAATTAGAAGAAAGAGCAACAATATGCAAGCAAATGTACTGATTACATGGCAACCACAACATCAGCTAAGGTTTATTACACTATCCCAGCATTTCATAACAGAGGTTTTCTCTTGCTCCTGTTCCTTCTTGCAGCAAAACTCCTATAGGCATCCACAAGTACAGAACAGAGTCTTGAACTGCTAGTAAAGTTAAGACAATGAGAAAAAAGATGTGAAGAAGGACACCAAGGTGTCTTTGAGAACGTTTATTCAGCAGCTCATGGAGTAGGCTCAAGTACAAAATCGGTACAGAAAAACTGTCATAAGGGATTAAATGTGTCAGAAAAGATGATTTCAAGGAGGGGATGAATTGTGGAGCATCTTGGAAGTTTAACCAAGGGTATAATGGAGAGAAGGAAGACATTGGAAGAATGTGAAAAGAGGTTTGATGCAGTCAAGCCCACAAGGCAAGAGAAGGGACAGCCACTTTTCTAACAAAGACTGCTTTGTTAAGGGCAAGGGAAGGAACAACACTGCAGTATTCAAGATGGGGAATGAGAATTTCTGCTCTGAAGGAAAGGCTTTAAAAGCTTTTAAGCAGAAAATGCTAAAATAACTTTTATCAAGACAGAGCCCAGAGCTTCTTCAGCAGGAAGCTTGAATGAGAGATGTCCTGCAGACAGAGGAAGCAACAACAGGCCAGTGGTAATGATGGTTTCTTTAGTGGTGAAAGAAGGTGACCTAAGGAGGGCTGGAAGGAGAAATCATGAGATTTTTGCAGTAATGCTGAACTTGGGCTGATGCAGCACATCCCCAAAGAAGACTTAAGGACACCAACTCAGATGTAGGCTAGCATATTTGAGGTATTTCCTGTTTAAATATGTTTGCTTTTGGCAAACTAAGCTATGTTAACATAATGATGTAGGCAATGTTTTGCACAAGTCCTTAAATTCCCATCTTCCTATCACTCACTTTTAACTCTTAGCTGATGTGCTGTTTACAGCCCCGATTTTCAGGATGTTCTCGAAGCTTCACACCTCAAAGTGTTGGAGATGCTGTTCAGGAAAACAGGTGTTTAATAGTTTCCAGACAATTTTAAAAATACCATGCAGTTCATTAATGAAGCAAATGTTTAATGTACACAGAAAGTATTGTAAACTGCAACATTAAATTGCGTTTTGAATATCCTCAAGAAATTTTAAACAAAATTTACTGGAACATTTGTTTGTATTCCTTCTGCAGTCCACCCCTCTCTGTTGCTGTTTTACAACCAAGCATAAGGTTCTGAGCACTTTTTATTGCATACAAAGGCATCTTCTCATCTTATTCCCAAAGCAGTTCTTGAAATTTATAGCATAACCACAGTGTGTGTGTGGAAATGTCATCCATACTTAGAGCCTGAGAAGACTGTCCCTGACACAGCATTTCCTCACTGCTCACTGGCTTTCTGAAGTCTGTCAGGAACTTTCTGGGGTGCCTGACTGTTCTGCCAGAAGTTTTTGTCTAAATTGAAACCAATAAAGTTCTAGGACTTGGCCCTGACAGGAGACATATCTCTTGGTTCTTAATCAGTCAGGCTCAGGGCAGCCCTTAACTTTCACTTTTACAAAGAATTTCTCATTGAACAACTATGGATGACCTGCCAGATGGCTTTCCCACAATGGAAAGTTTTTTAAAGCTTCAGAAACAGTTACCAAACATCTGAGCATATTTAGTAAGTGCCATATTCTATGTCTACACATTTCTGTGTAATCTACCAGAGTTGCTCTATCCCACAGTTTTCAAATATTTGGAGATCAAATTTGATTCCTTATAGTGTTCACTGGCTTGTTTCCATTTTCTTGAGACAGAAAGATCAAGTGTGACAATGCAGGATATGTGACTTCTCCTCCACTTTTTAAAAATTTGGCATGTTCATATTTGCCCTACTCTCTGGCGGGTGCAGGCCTATGGGCCTTCCACCATCACACAAGTGTTCATAGATCTGAAGTCTCCTTTCAGTGTAAAAAGAATTATTTTCCTTTGCATTTGCAGTGGAATATATTCACCCCTGAGTAAGAAACAAAGTGTTATCTTCCTTTTCTGCAGTTTTTTGTCTCTTGATCCAGGAAAGTGAAACTTGGGCTATCTCAGTGTGTGGAAAAATGGAAAAGATCATGGATTGCATTGCATCCATGATCTTTTGGTACTGAATTTTCTTATTTAAATTAACAAAAAGTCAGAATTAAGATTAAGGGGATTATCCACACATAAAGAGTCTAGAAAAATACATCTAAACTCACTCAATTGTATCATTGTATCAAAACAGATTGTTTTAGTCTTTCCTACTAGGTGCAAGCAGAAAGGCATGTATTTGAAAATACAGCTTCTTCCTGAGGAACTACGATAGACCACTGTTGTAATAATTTTGATCATTATGTGCAGAGAGAGTGTAAAGAGCGGTCAGGCAAATGGAGGTAGAGTCAGGACTTGGCATAGAATATTTTAAAGCAACATAATGATAAAATATGACCAAAGAAGAAAGAGGCTGGTATTCTTCAGGAATGGTATCTTTGATTAGCAGTTTACTATAATTCTGCCTCCGTGAGCCCTTCTCAGTTTTGGGGTCAAAGAAAAACAGACCCTTCATCAGCATGGTTAAGACTTGCAACCTTGAAATGACAGGATAAATCTGTCATTTCTTCTGCCTCTGGGATTCTGCAGCAGGGATGCATGGTGCAAGATGTGTGCTGGAAAGACGGAGTAGATTGTAGAGGGGACAGTGACATTTTCTCTGCTTCCCGCCTGCCTATTTCATTTTTTTTATTTGCTCCCCCAAGTAAGGATGCAGCTGGCAGTGAACATTTAGGTAAAGAAAAGTGCTGAAGGAGCTCTTGGGTTAAGTTTTGTGTCTACTAATGAAGCTAGCTGTGATGGCTAAGGAAAACTTTGACACTTCTATGAAAGGTTACTAAATTGTTGATTTAGTTCATCTCTTTGCCTTCCATCATTGATGAGTGTTGCTTATCATTCCTTTAGGCCTTTTCATCATTTCTGACAGAGGTTTGTATTTCATTCATGTAGGGTGACAGTTGTCAGACAACCTAATTCTGCTTATTTAAGAGAATAGAGGGAGAATTTCACACCTTTTTTTTAGTTTTTTCACTCCCTTCTCAAAAAAATTGGTATGAGCTGGAGGATTTATAGGTCTTGGAAAAATGACTGGAGAAGAGTTGTTTGAGGAAATGCTCAGGATCAAGCATTGAAAGATAGAGGCTGTGCAGGACCATAGGCAGGTATTTGGAAAATGGTGGTCAGAATTGCCAGGAAAGAAACTGAGGTACAAATTATGTGGCAATATGACACCAAAGGGCTGTCTGAACCTTTAATGTTGCCACAATCAGAGTTTAAAAAATTTGACTTAAAAAGAGAGGCTAGGGACATATTTTTCCCCTTGCTTAATGATGTGTCAAAACTGGAAGCCTAAAAAAGGCTGTGAGCCCAAAAAGTGCTAGAACAGACCAAACTGAGATTTTGTTGAATGATCTGAGAACTTGGGCATAAGAAGAGGACATTCAGCTGAGAGGATAAACAGCTGTTTATAAGTTAGAAATCAAACTCACCCATACAGCTACCTACCTATTTAATTGGTCAGAGACACCTAGAGATGTCTGGGTATTTATATCCCTATTAATTGGGAAGGCCTGTGTGTCTGGCATGCAAACTTACCTTGACTCTCAGGTGCTGTGATTGCCAGTGGGAAAACAACACTTAAAAAAATCCTGGTCTTTTAGGAAAGTAGCCAACACAAGTGACTGTTAGTGTCATTTAAGACAGATTGTCTGAGATGTTTCTCTTTGCCAGGGGCTTGAAGGTGTATTTATCACAGACTGAGAAGAGCTGTGCACACATCCCCATCAGTCAATAGAGTATGTGAGCACCACATGCAACATCTAGAAATTGGAACCAGAAATTTAATCCCAGCTCTGGAAATGTTAAAAAGCCTCTCCCATACCGGTGATTTTTTCTGAACCTATTATTCACAGTATAATTTTTCCTGAGACATTTGGCATTTTCATGCTCTGTGCTGATTCTCTTTGGAACTCTGATCATACTTTGTCTCCTTTATGTAACTTCCACATTTTGCATGACAAACTCTCTGACTCCTGCACCATGCAAACCACGTTCTGCACATGCACAAAGCTCATTTGGAAGGAGTTTGGCAGAAATAGACTGGAGGACCTGGGCTAGTAAATGGATGCAAGAGCTCCACAGACCAGAGTGGTGCACAGCCTCGCTTTTCACCATGACCTGCACTGTCCATCCATACTGTGGAACTTACTCTTGGCAAGGGCACACACACAAAGCCCTGTTCCAAAGTCTTAAAATCAGTGTTAGTAGTGTGTGGACCTCTTCCTGAATCTGCCAGGCGTTGCTACTTTAGTTCATAGCAAGGCAGTTTTGCACTTGACAACTACCCCCTTCACTGCATTACTCAGCTTTATTCTTTATTCAGTATGTTAAAAGATGAAATTTGTAACTACACTGGTAACACCCTGGTGCTTTTTGCTTTGGAAGAGGAAGAAATTCAGCCATAAGATGCATCATGCAATCTGGGTGACTTCTCAAAATTAGTTTCATTGGGCTCTAGTAACTATCATCCCACGTGGTTAATGGCAAATTTTGTATAATGAGATTTTAAGAAAGCATATGTTGCTAATTGCTTGTTCTGACCAGGAATGACAGCTTTAGTCAGTTATGCAAGATCCTGAATGATGCCAGGTGGAGCTGTAGTTAGCAGGAAGCATGAACATAACATTGTCTTCACTATAGGCCACTGTAGGTACATGTGAGTTGAATTTACAAAATGTGACCAGTTTTTGGTTTCCCAGACTGAAACATCTCTATCTTCTCTGGGCTCTAAGGAAGGATCTGGCTGCTGGATGGAGAAATCTGTCTGCAGGTGAAGAAAAGTGATGAAGTTATTTTCCTATGTGGAAAAAATAACATTTTTTTATATTACACTACAATAGCTTGTGATATTTTGTGTTATTTAGATATACCAGAGAGATCAAAGCATTGCAGTATATTTTATCAACTTGCCTGTATTCTGAATCTATGAAATTGTGTTTTCTCTTGCTCTTATTCAATTTATGATTTATTTTTCTCCTGGTATAAATCAGTTTCTGTTCTATGGATTCATGGCAGGTATTCCATCTTGTTTTTCAATATGCTATGTCTAGAACAAATATCTAGTCAGTCATGGGCATATAAAGTATTAATCATAAGTGTTTGAAGGTATGTTGCTATAGCAATTCCTTTAGTACAAGAAAAAATCAGCATAAAGCAGGACAGGGATATGAGAACAGTAGGAATTACAAAGCTATAACAGCACTATTAACACATTATTGCATTGTAATGATAATATTTTCTAACTATTCCAGTCCCCAGCTGCCTAATTTTTAAGATAGAATTCTCCAGCAGGGATTTCATAAATGACCTGACATGCAAAACACAATATGAAGAAGACATTAAGCAATCTGAAGAAAATATTTTTCAAAAGGGAAAGTGGGTAAACAAGTAAAATATCTTCTGTCCCTGACATACCAGATCCCTTGTCTTCCCTATTCCAGTGTGATCCACCCTGAGGTGCTGAACATGACAGGGCTGAATGGAAGAGATTAGCAAGACCCAGCTTAAAAAGAAATGCTGTGAGTTGAGCATGTAAAGCTGCAGAGCAGGAAAGCTGGGAGACCCAGCACAAAGAGATATGGAAATGTAATTTCATCTTGTATTACAAATCTAACTGGAAAATTTTAAAACCAAAGCAGAAAAGACATTGTCTCTGGGAGGATTATAATTATCTGGGGGAGAAAGGAGGCAGTAAGTAGTGGTGCAGCTCACGTCTGTAAAAAGAATGCAAGGGTAAATTGAACTGATTGGGAGTATGGACTGAACCACAGCGTGAAAGAGGACTAGTCAGACGCAGATACTCTTAGCCTGTATTAAGGCTGCTAATCCTCTGGGTGCATTAGCATCGCCTTCCCTGCGGGGGAGGCAGGGTCAGCTTCAAGTAATCCCACTCTTGGTATTTAACTCTTTGAGTCTGATGCTTTCCTAAGGTAGATGTTTGCATTATGCTGCAAAGCATGCTGAATTGCCTAAAGATCTGGCCCTGCTATGCTCTGTGTTTTAAATATTGAATTCTTGAGGTTCAACTATTGTAATATCTCTCTTCCAACACATTCATTAAAGAAAACAAGAATCCCACAAACAAACAAACACTGCAGTAGACCTTTGGATTTGTTGCATTGATTTAATGTCTGAATGAACAAGAAAGAACATTTATATTCAAGTGGATGGGATCAAATAGTAAAGATCAGAGGGAGCTAGCTGTGTATCATCCACATCCTTTCTTTTTAATTAAAGACAAATATAGGCCTTCAAGAAAAAGAAGCAGCAGTTCAAAGAGGTATTAAGTTTAATAGCATGCAACCTTTACAGAGATGGATCATTTTCTAACTGTTTTGTTTTACATTGAAGTGACAGTGAGAAGCAAGAAAGGAAAACTGGGAAAATTTAACCTGTCACAAGAAAAAAAAATATATAAAAAGGGAAAAGATTGCTTTTGTTGAACATGCTTTCCAAGGAAGAAAAAATTTTCAAAGCGGGAGGGAAGGAAGCAGATCGATTTAAAAAATAATAGAGTTTAAAGATATTATTTTGTCTCCTTGGGAAATGTGTGAAAAGAAGTTACACAAACTGCTTAATTTAAATTGTGATGGAAAGAACTACATTAGGAAAATAAAAATATCTAGGCATTTGGAAAGGAGCAAGTGTACTTTGCAACTGAACTCTTTTAGTATGCTGCAACTTGCTCCCAGATTTCATTTTCCAGATATTTATGAGCCAAAATTCAAATACCTGAAAAACTCATTAGAGGTATCAACAGCATTTAGTGTTTGTACAGCAGACTAGGCAGCGCTGCAGAGCAAAACTTTTCAACTCTGTGTAGTGCCAAGCTTGTGGTGAGAAACTGTGATACCACAAATGCATGGTTTTTCTGTAAGGGAAAATCTCTCAGCATGCAGAAGGTATCATTTACCCCAAAGAGGTCATGTAAGTGCTGAGTAAAATTATTAATAAAGTGGTTGACATTAAGAACTGGAATTTTGCAAGCAGTAATATCTGTGGTCAGGGTCTGTAAAATCTGAGAGGTGAGCATGCACAGCATATATGCATTCATGTAAGAACAATATGGGTGGCTGCATTATGAGTCTCATTATTTCTGTGTGCACATATATTATATATATAAAAAATTGTTGTTCATGTATATAGGAATAGTGACAGCTGTGTGTATAAGAACCACCTATACATTAAACATCATCTGAGATTTTTTAATGATTCATTCCTCACTACATTTTTCCAAACTTTGGAAAATATTAGTATTTTCCAAATTTAGAAATAATAGGCCCTTATACTAATCTTGCATAGAAAGCAGAACCTTTACAAGGGGCTATTCCCACCTCTCCCCTAACGTCAGCTCCAAATGCCTTAAGAATACATCTTTTCCATTTTTATTATACAGCTATTTCCATTCATCAGGAAACTGACTTTTATTGATGTCCTGAATGCTCCTTTAAATCAGGCTTCCACTACTGGGTCTAATCTAATACTGCATCATTTTGAAGTAATGCACAGACACTACCAGAACACAGAATGAAAGTGCAAAACACTGAGGAAGGTGTTGAGCCAAAGCCTGCATCTACTGCATGTCGTTGCTCTATTTGGTTTATGTTTTCCAATGAGATACAACGTACTGTGATGGATCAGCTGTCTATTCACATTGCACCTTCAAATGCTACATCCTGTAGGAAGCCTGAAACTAATTGAGAGAAAAATCTGGTCCCACTGACATCACAAGGAATTTTGCTGCTGACTTCACTAAAGCCTTATATATTTGTTCAAGGAAGATTGGAGCCCTTTAACCACAATATATCTGTTCTGCTCCTCTGCCACTGCTGTGGGTGACCTCAAGCACTCATCCTCAGTGTCAGGCAGTGCAGTTGCTGTTTATTTGCTTCTATTCGTAGCTCAGCTGAGCATGCTAAGTGAGAGATGCGCCAGCCTGCCTCATTGCAAATGGCCTTTTAATGAACTAGTCAAGGATTTAAATTATCCAAGAACCTTGGAAAAAGCATTTTAAATTTAAGACCCTTTTAGGCAATTAAAACCTGACATGTTGCCATTGAAAACAGGCCAGGGAAAAAGTGATTCCACCTCTTGAGATTCGCTACTTACAGGGAAAATAATGGCATTTCAGGCACCCCAGGTACTGCAGCCTTCAGAGGATGCTCATATGTCGGCTTCATGAATTGGTTCTTGCTGTGCAGCATCTCCAGTTGATCCTCCAGGCATGAGAGTGTTTGGTCACTGCACAAACTGGATTACTCTACATTGGGCCACTGCCATTTCAAAACATGGGGGAGGAGGAGGGGAGAGAGAGAGGAAGATTTCCACAGCTATTTGTTTCACTAGATTAAGCAGTTTTATTTCTGCTTTTGGATGTGTTTATTTGTTTCTTTTAAATGTGTGATATGATCAACTTCTATTTGAAAGCAATAAGATTTGAATATCTTAATACTTGAGATATTCCATGTTTGCAAACTAGTAAATAGTCTGCCATTCAGAATTTGTTAAATAGCCTATCAATAATAGACTTCAGAAAAAAAAAATTGCTGGGCTGCAATGCTCCACAGTAATGGAAAATTTCCTTGTCCTGTCCTCTTGCCTCTTGTGTGGGACTGAAAGGCTAAAACATTAAATAAATACATACATCATACAGAAAAACTCCACAGTGAGGCCCTGAAAAACTAATTTTCCAAATAATTCCCTTACTAGTTAAAGAAGTCATAAAGTCAGCCCTCAGCCATAAAACATATCACTCACATTTCAATTCTCAGGTGCCATGCCGGGGTCATGACTGCTGTGTGTGACCCATTCCCACACAGGCCCAGGGAAGCCACGCTGCCCTTGCCTCCCAGTGCTTACATCTCAGCATCCTTATGTTGGAGATGGCAATCCAGTGTGGTTTTCTGCTTAGCTCTGTCTGTTACTGGTGGCCTCAGTTTTTATAAGCTTAACCAAGGTATACATTTCTGCTTAGTTCCCTATTTCCACGTGGGAGAATCAGTCCTCCTCTTTCCTGAGCTCCTCTGTGTTATGCATGATCTGGCTGCACAGGTTGGGCTGGCCCTGTCATGAAATTCTGCAGGCAGCTAAAGAGCAAAGCACTGGAGACGACCACTGGTTTCCTGAAGTGCTGGGCCAGAGTAGCTGCAAATGCTGGCACTGGCTACACGAGCGCTGGTGAGGCTGTTTTGTAAAAGCTCACAAAGGCTCAGAAGGGAGACCTGTTCTTCATCAAATCCACTGCTGCTGAGGCAGAGACCTTCTTGCAGTTGCATTTGCCTTATCCCTTCAAACTAACTCCACATGTGTATTTGAGATTAGTTAATGGAAAACGTGAAGTGCTGTGTTTTAGCTAAAGTTCCCCTTTAGGGAAGTGGAGCAGGTCTGTTTTGGAGGGATCTGGAGGAGAAGTGCCTGGCTGTCCAGTGCTGGGAATCTCCTCAACTGCATCTTCCACCACAGCCCTCTAACACTGCAGAGGGAAGCAGGTTTTCTTGCTTTTCTAGTTTTAAAACAGAGTTCATGAGAAAACTTCAATATGTACAGAGAAGAGGACACCCATGAAAACGGAATTCTTAAGTTTATAATTTTTCAGAAACTGGGGTTATTTGTAGCACACCCACAGACAGACAGATGTGAAGTTGGCTTTGTTATGTGGCTAGAGAGCCGGTGGGATTCGAGCACGCATGCTGCTGGTAGCTTGAAGTGACTCACAGAGGCTGTTCAAATGGAGAACTTTTTGCCTCCAGGTGATTAGACAAATACTTGTTTTTAACTGCCTTTACCTCTTATTCTCTGTTTTTCAATGCAACTCTGTAAAATGTGTCTTTTCCACAGCACTCATCTCTTATGCATTATCGTCCTGCTGTGTACTGAATGAACTTTGAGAGCTGGAAAGAGCAGTCCCACATGAAATAATGAAAAGGATTAAAATCATTAGTTCCTTTATTTATGCTGTCTTGTGTTTTGGCCAAAGAGTTCACTGTTTCTGAAGTATTTCCTACAGAATGCTAGAAAATTACTTTTAAAATAAAGCAATTATTAAAAGCACTTTGCATCTTGGAGCCTTAAACTTTGAAGAATACCAATATCACAGAATCAAACTAAATTGAGAGATGTGAAGAATAACAATTTCTAAATCACATAATTCTATTTCTTAAATTTTCTGTGTCTAATGAACTTTTCCTTTTTATAGGAAGGTTTATATTTGATATTCCTCCCACAAAGTAAAGCAGCTATAAAGCTGTATTTCACCTTGATAATATGTAACTTTTGCTATGGGTACAGACATGGATGATGAAAATTGTCAAAAGAGCTATCTGTTCCCTTCATATATTTTTACCTAGGTCACAAAAGCAAAACATTGGCCTTCAGTGCCACTTTGACTACGGGTCCCAATTCCCAAAGGCCATTTCTCCACTTTCCAAACATGGACATATTTTCTGTCCTGAATTCCGGCATGCATAAATATATGAAAAATATTTCATCAAGGTTCTGTTTCCATCATTCTGTTCATGAATATCCACTTCCTAAGAAGAGTTTGAAAGCAAAATAATTAAAATAGAGTAATGGATCTGAAACACTGATTGCAGGTTTTTAGCATGATATCAGCAATAAACTGGCTTTTACTGGAAGATTACTCAGAATTTCTGTTGTCATTGCCATTTTCTCTGGCATGTAATGTTTGTAGACAAGTCTCACTTCTCTGAAACCTACTTATTCCAAATAGCAATGATAAGGTTTTATGAATCTGAAAACAGGTCTGTTTGAACTGAGTTAAATCTGCAGTGGTGCCAGCACTCAGTCTCTTGTCTGTTAGCTCATGGGTAACAATGAACTTATCTTATGTAACTTCAAAATTAAATAATTAAAAACAATCCTTCTTGCTCCCTGTGTGTAGCTCCCCCCCTCCTTTCTTTACGGTTAATAATTATAATAACATACTCAGATGCAGGCAGTGTTATTATCTGATAATGCCTGAAATTTGAAATGGGCCTATTAGCCACCCGAGGCGAAACATAATTGCCCAGTTTCTGTGCACTATCAGATGGCAGATGATGTTGCTGAATGTTATTACTTAAGTATTTCAATTTTTCATATGGTGGAGAAATTAAATTTCAACTGTGTTCCGCAGCAAAACACTCAGCTTTGAAGGGTGTTACTATTTCTGTAAGGTTGTGATGCTGGTACTGTTACCTCTAAAACCTTCAGTAAAATTGGTGCTTTGACAGTGCATTGAAGCTGAAGAGCATTGCTGTTGGGAACATTAATGTGTTTTATATTATAGTGAGTATTTGCTCTTCGAAATAGCAATAATCCTGTTTCAGCTTTCCTAAGTAAGCAAGGCCTGAGCCCATTTCATTGCTGGTAAGTCACATATTTCCTGCTCATGAGCATTTTTCATTGAAATTCCACCTGGGCTGGTGTTCCCAAGTCTGAGCTCTTCACAGTACAAGTTTGAAATATTCAAATTAAATTCCTAGCTGCTTGTTTGTTTGGTTGCTTGGTTGGTTGGTTTAGTTTTTTTTTTTTTTTTCTGAATGGTTTGTTTAGATCTGCTTTATATCTCTGGGGACCCCAGAAGTAGGGAAGCCAGCCCATAGCTCCTTCAGCTGGGAGGTGCTGAGGGGCTGTGGGCCAGCAGGACTGATGTTGCTAATAAGGCCTGGTGGTGTGACTCAGAATTAAAGGTTACTTACCCCAAAAAAAAGAGGGGCAGCTTGAATAATTTCATGTTACACTGAAACCTTTGGGACACCCTCCCAGTGGAGCAGGTCTAATAACACTGCCTGGACAGACTTTGGGGCTTGATATATCAGCCTCACCTGTAAGAGCAAGAAGGAACTATGCTTTATTAGAATCAGAATGTACTGGTATTTAGCATCTTTTTGCTACTGCCTAAGGCAGGCATGAAAGAGTACTTATTCCAACCTGTGGTAAGGATTATGTGCTTTCAAAGAATTTCAGAGAGTTAAGCTCTTCAGAGAGCTGATTTTTTAAGAATTTTCTGGCTTTTGGCTCAGGTTAGAGTCAGTTTGTCTGTATAAAACTTCCAGATGCTGTGGTTCCCTCTATGATGTCTTGGTTACACAATTCTCACTCGCAGGTAAAGAGGTAAGTTTTGAGTGAGGTCTAGCTTCCTGCAATATTACCTTTGACTTCAGGTCCTCTGCTTTTATTTTCCCTTGAAGGAAAAAAAAATAAACGTACAACCCACTGAAAAAATCTATTTAAAATTGTTTTTTGTTTGAGAAATTCATATTGTGTTGCTCAATTTTCATATTAACAGCTAACTGAGAAAAATACTTTATCTTTGAATATGAAAATATATAAATTTCTTCCCTTCCCAGATGCTTTTGGAGCATCCTGGCTATTTTTTTTTTTTAATGACAACAACAATTAGGAAATTGTCATAAGAGGAGGAGTTCAAAAGCAGCATCTAGAGCAACAAAAATGAACTTCAGAGAGGGGAGGACCAACTATCTTCCCACCTGAGCCTTTGACTTACACAGAGCAGCGAGTGAGGAAGCAGCAGAGGATTATGTCACTGGCCCAGTGTGTTGGGAGGTATTCCTTGTGCTGTTGGATTATGTGTAAATCATGCAATAAGACTGTTACCAAAACTCTGTTTTTCCTAGGAATTCCTCAAATAGCATCATTCAGCTACAAGAAAGGAACGTATTTGCTTTCTAATGTGGGGAGAAATGGTGCCACCATATTTCTGCCTCGTGAAACTATTTTCATAAACTCTTTTAAAATATGGAAGACCTATATTTGTAAGGATTGGATTAGGACATAAAGGAGAACAGAACTATATTATACTTTGCTGCTTTTTTAGTGGGTTTGAATTGAAACACCTTTGAATTACTCCAGATAAGATAAATTTTGGACCTGAGCCAAATTTCCACTTTTAGGAAAAATGCAATGTCTCTAGCAGGTCACAAGTACATACAGTCTTTTTTGTTTCTTTTTGACCCCTCATTCCATATTTAGGATGTGCTTTAATGGCCTAAGCAGGTAAAGTGCACTCTTTTGTATATACACACATCCTGGACTTTGGAAAATAAGTACATCAGTCTCAAATATCTGTAAATGTAAGGATGTCATCCCCAGATACAGGATATGTGGGAGAGAAGGAGCTTTATTTTCCCTTCAGCTCTTCAGTATAATGTTGGGAAAAAATATCCAGCTCTGAGGCCCAGATTCTCTTCTCAGACCATCAATAGAGATGTGAAGAACTTAGCTGGAAAACAATTCTTTCCAAAGAAGAGTATTAACATGTCTGCTAAATTCATAGCTCCTGCTGGCTTCTTTCCCCTGGATCTTGTTTCTGGTCTATGCAAAACGGACATGACCAGTACTGATGAGCCTTGCTTTGGCTCACCCTCTCTCAAAAGCAGAGCTTTAAAAAGGGAAGAGCACAGCAACTTTGAAGATCTGAACAGATGAGCAGTCAGTAACTCAAATTCATTTTTAATATTCATCTCCCAATTGTTTTGGAGAGGTGGTTAGCAAGACTACTTAGAAATTCTGTCTGAATGCTGCATGATCAACTGTGTTTGGCAAAGTTTCTGCTGAGCCTCCCAGAAGTCCTTCACAGCACATCAAGCTCCCAGAGTCATATAGCTTCCTCTTGGCAAGGGCATTTGATCGTCCACAGTATTCAATCCAAGAACTGGAAAACAATAATATAAACTACAAGCTATGAAGCAAAAAGAAAATAAAAAATAGAAAATAAAAGAAAAATTATATGCATTGTAATTGAGTCAGCTTGTTGAGGGACATAAAAATCTAATCAATTGCTTTTGCATAACAATCAGTTGTCACATTGGGCTCTAATTGAGGAGCCAGATGGAGCCTTGTAGTTGTAGACTGTAGTAGTAGTATTCCTGGGACACACAAAACCACATGAGGCAATGAACATTAGGTTCATCTTTCTATTAATGTGTAAGGAGAGCTCTGCTTTACAGGCAGAACCAGATTTCCCAAACCAAACATATTCCACTCAATGTGCTTCTCTCCCATATATGGCAGACAGAAACCTTTCTTTTAATGGATCACTGCTGGGCTTATAGGTATTGCTGAATATACTCTGAAGCTGGGGCTTGTGTGGCTTTCAAATGCCCAAATGACATGGAGTATCTACAGGAACTTCATCTCCTTTCTAACATTTTTGTATATGCTCCATATGCATGGCACATTTAAAAGGACACTGATGAGACTTTTTCATAAACATTCTGTGCCTTAGTGTTTATAAAAGCTTCTTGGGAAAACTGAAGCTGAAATCCATTTCTTGAGTGAATTGTTTTTCTCATCCATCTGGATACTTTGATTTACTTGGCTGTGAGCTTTCTGGTAGCAGCAGAAGCAAGTAGTAATAAGGAACTGAGAATATTTAACTATTTATCCCTAAAATTAACCAAAAATAGGCAAGTCCCATTTTGAGTCCGCAAATCTTGGCAGCATTCTGTCAAATAAAGTATTGAATCAAATATAGTCAAGAAATAAAAATGACCAAAGAAAGGTTTTTGCCTAACTATAACCTGTGTTTCTGTCTTTGTCTTGTTCCCTAAGATCTTCTTTGTCCAATAAACTTCATTGACTTTAGGAAGGGCTCTACAATACCACACTAATGTCTTGATTTTTTTAAATGTATCTACTTGATGATAAGTGGCCAAGTAGGGAAAAATATTGACTCAGAGAGCTGGGAAAAAAAATTGAATTTGCCAATTTTCTTCCTAGCTTCCAATACTGACTAAAGTTAAAATATTTCCTCTAGGATTTAGTGACTCTTCTTCAATGGAGGAGAGCTGCTAAGGGCAGCTGCCACTGCAAGAATTTAGCAGGATGCTGGCTGGGACGTGGTGCCTGGTGGTGACTTTGCAGAGACTGTGTGCATTACACACACACCACGAGCAGCCACCCTTGTGCTGAGGCTTTAGCTGGCTTGCCACATCAACCTCTGATGGGCAGATACCAGTCCTTGATTCTTTTTTGTTGATTTATTTGACCATAATTAAGATCTATGATCTTCATTGTGAAACCTTGTATTTTTTTGCAGTCTCCCTCTCAAACAGTCTTCAGACGGCATTTCTTTCTGCTTTTTCTCTTACTTTCACAGTTCTCTCTAATTTCCTCTCCTTCTGTCTTCTAATCTGACTCCTAATTTCATGGTTGTGCAGACTACTTATGAACAGCTGCCATATTCTTTCTCCTTTCCCTTTCTACCCTTTCTTGTAGCTGAAAATTTCAGCTAAAGATAGGTAGAATATGCTCTGGGGAGTTCGCAACAATTCTAAAGGAGCAGTACACAGGTTGCTTTCACTGCTGTAAAACACTGTTTGTTTGACAACAACCCACAAAAGCAAAGTTCTTCTAAAGATTCATGTCTCACCAGAAGCCACCTTAATTTTAATTCCTAGGAATGTCTCTATGTTACCTTTCACTGTAATTTTCTGAAAAATGAGTAATTTGAATTTTTTTCTATTTTATATAACTATTTATATACATATATATACATTATATATCTATATATTACTGAATTGTAGTATCTTATGGATTACCATTTTGTAGTCATTCTAATGTAATACTACATTGAAACAATGCATTGATAACAGAAAGCAATACTTAGCACATTTTCAATTAATAGCCTGTCTGAAAATGGATCTTTGTCAAAGAGATGAAACCTTATTATTATCTAGTCATTTCTTAATGATTGAACCAAAATGAATGAGTCACTGTTCTTTTGTTCCTCAGAGAAATAATGAAAAAAAGAAGTTCCTTCCTCAGATTTCAGCCGAGGACTTCAAAACTTCCACACACCTGCAAGCAAGATGCCTCCTTTTCAGGATCTCATTCCTCATATGCATTTCTGAAATATCTAAAACTACACTGAATAAGCATATTTAATCACAGGTACCAGAAACGCAACAATTTGGTTTTATGTCTTGGCCAATGATTTGCAAATGTGAGATGCCACAGTTTGGCTAAAGTACACACAGAGATTATGAGAGAAAATATTCTCTCTTTTGAGAGAGAACTGCTTAATTATTCCATTAATATTAAAATGTGCACAAAAATTTACTTTCTTATTCTGAGCTGGGACAGCCCTTCAAACTAACAGTGCTGGTCCATTGCTATTATGCTGTCATGTAAAAAAAAAAAGAAAAAGAAAAAAAGGGTTCCTTCCATTCTAACAACTTCTTGGCTTTTTACATTATAATTATAGATTGATTATGGCTTTTAATCTCACTTTTTAATGTGATTTTCATTGTTAAGGATGATAGGTCCAAGGGGATTTTCAGATACGAGATGACTCCTTTGGGAGTGATATGTATGAGAACTGCTGGATGCTGCAGATGAGCTTGACACATCTGGGATGCAATGTGTGTGGGTTTGATGGGATGTGCCTTTAGTGGCTCCAGCCACCACCCAGGGATAGTGTGAGCTCAGAGTCTGCTCAGTGCTCTTGACACTACCCTGGCTGGGTGTTTCTATTTGGCTTCCTTGGGCAGGTGTACCACTGAAAGATCATTGTGAAGAAAATTCCAAAGTGACATCTTCCTCCTAAAAATCAGTCAGCACTTTGCTGTCTGTGTATGAGGACACACATCCAGGAACCTCTGCTCTGTTCCTGTCTGAGAGAGATCATTCTATTGTGCCTGTCTTTTTCATCCTAGGCATATCAGGGTGACATTTTAGATTACATGTAACAATCTAGTGCTGAGAATGTAGTTATTTTTAAAGGGAAGCCTATGTGAGACAACCAACCTTACCATGGCTGGCTGGAGGGGTATCTGTAATTACACACAGTCTGTGAAGTGTCTGATGTCCACATCTAGGTTCATGGGACTGTTCCCCCTTTGTCATAACTATACAAGCTTTTTGCAAGAAAAGTGGTAATTGAATCCTAACATTCTTTCTGGTGTAGTTAGATTTGCCAGGATTATGTGTCTGTCCCATGCTCCCACATGGGCTCTGAACTCACAGCATCAGCCCTGGAGAATCTCAGGATTCCTTAACTGCCTACTCTGATGAGATCTCAAACCTAAGGTGTAGGCTTATGGTTCATAGGACTTGTTCTGGTATATTGAAAAAAGTTTTTTTCAGGTGTTCCAATGCAGATTTTTGTCTATGGGGTTTGGAATCACTTAAAATCCTCGATTTATATGTATTTGTTTATTACATTGGTAAAAAAATCATTCAAAATGCCTTGTTTTTTGGATGCTACCTTGGCATACAGTACATTATAAGAATAAAGTTTGTTAATATGGCTCAGGCCCTAGACCTCATCATCAGCCTGATCAGGCTGTCTGTGCCTTGCAACAAATTCTAAGAGTCTCAGCTCACCAAGCTTGGGATTGGCAGCTGGAGATAACCCATAGAAAAACACTGGTGAAGAAGGTTTCTCAGGCAATAATGACAGATGCATTCATAGGAATATCTTGAGCTATCTGGAGTCAGAAATTTTCCACTAACATGATTTTTTTCCCAGGAAAACACACAATTTTGTAAAAAAAAAAAATTCTCATGGCAAATTTTTTGTTTGTAGTTTCTCATTTCCTGGATGACAGCCACAGAGAACAGAAATGGAATTCCATCTTTGAGCTAAGGAAGCAAGCTGTGTGTGTGGACACCCAGCTGTTGACCTGCATCTGTCACATTTCATACACTTTGATAGTCAGTAGTGGAAGTGGCAAATCTGAAACATCAAAATAATATACATGCCCAAATTGCAATGCAGACTCCTTGCCAGATGTCTGATAAAAATCTTCCCAATTCATTTGGTCCAATGCTTTAAGCATGTAACAAATTAAGTGAAACTTCAGTCTTTTGTCAGTGAAGACCACAAACTGCATCTCACCACTACCAGAAAATGGAAATTGTATGTGCCTGTGTGTGGTCTATCCCTTATTCATCAACTTCCTCTCTATGGACCTGCTTTTTTTGATTAGGTTTTCATTACAAACCAACTGCAAAACACCAATTTTAATAAAAGGAAACGTTGTGTGTGGTATTGGTAGTTTTACTACTTGAGAAATATTAACTTGTGAGCATGGATTCACCTGAACTTCAGTTCCTGGACATTTTCTAGAAACCTGTTTTATTGACAAAACCCTACCATATTGACATTTTTATGTCTGCTGTTCTCTTTGTCAATGCCTTTTTAGAGTCCTTATGTGCTGCCTACTCCTCAGTCTTGGCCTTAGGATCCAGATTTATTTCACGATCAAAAATGTGTCTTAAAAAAGATGCCCTTAGGTAGATCAGAAACCTTACATCACTTTTATTGTAATATCATCCTGAAATTACTTTATCCCTAGTGTAACTTTCCCAGAAATTATTTTTACCTAAATGATCTAAATTGCAACAAATACAGATGTCTGTCAGGCAAAATAAAAAGTAATAGTTATCGGTTAGTTTGTATTTCTAGAATAATCCTAATATAAAATTAATGTAGTGCAACACATATACACACAAGAAGCAGTAAAAAAAAAAACAACATTGAATTAGGGATTCAGATTGTGTTTCCAATTACGTTGTTGTACACCCAGAGCAGTTCCACAGATTGCTGCATTATTACTTTTGATTTATTCCACTATAATTAAGAAAAACTTATGTCATCAACTCCAATGGAAGACACTGTCTGAAAATTTAAACTAGAGAATTTACTTTGAGACAGTTTCTGACTAATGAATTGCAATATAATTCAGTATCAAAAGAAGCAATGATTTAATATTAGTACTCTTTTATTGTCTTACCTAACTTTGTATTCCAGGTATGCATCCCAATTAGGAAAAAAAACCCCAAACCAAAGTACTAAGACTCAAGCAAAATAATTTTTAATTTTATTTTTTACATTATAAGTAATATTTGTCTGCCAAACATTAAGAATTACATTTGTGTAACAATCCAGGTCTCTAGCAGAACAGACTCAAAGCAGAAAGAATATATATTATGACCTCCTAAATTTTTCAGAGTCCAAAATAATCTCATTCTGCTCCATTTTTTCTTATCCTGTTACTTTTCATTTGTTCTGTGAGTTATGACTCCTTATACCTGCTCAGATCATCACTTTATTTGCTGTATATAGCAAGTTGCATTTATCCATCCCCCTTTCTGATAACAATTGATTTTTGCATGGATCCTAACTATCCCAACAATCTTTCAGGATTACAGCAAATCTGTCAAACTCATAAAAACAGATGTCCTTTTGCCATTAATTCTTTATCACTTGAGTCAGTTAAACCAGATTTTGAACTATGTCAAACACATGTGTACACTTGCTAAAACTCTGTCCTGACAGAGGTTACTTTAGATGGCAGTATAAGCATGACTTGGCATGAGATTTTTTTGGTAGTCCCGGAGCCTATACTGTCTACACCTCAGTTTTAGAAGCCAAATTAAATACTGCAGGCCTCTTAATCAAACACCATGCATTCTGCTACAAAATCTAGTCATAAGCTAGACAGAAAAGACCATAATTCTGTATTCAAGTTGTTTTTATTTTTTTCAGAGAAGAGGGGATAAATGTCAAATTCACAGAGAGAGATGGCTATTTCACTGCAGAAATAATTAGATGGACCTTTCTTGACTCCTCAGCTACAGAATAAAATATTTCAAAGTAATAGTGCCCTTTGTGCTGTTTTTAAGAGTCCGTGACTGGTGCTTCCTCTTGCAAAGGCGCACTTCCCTCTGTGATTAAATATTTACCACAGTGAAAGAGCAGCAGAAGGACTAAGTGCCTCCAACTCACTATTGCAGAGGTCCATAAGGGAGTACAGTACCTATATAAATATTTTAAAAGATCAGGTCAGAGCAGTGTCCATATCAGGCCATCTCCCTATAGATCAGGGTGTGCTGTTTGTTGGTAGGCTGATGGATGTTTGCTTACCAACAAACTAAGCCTCCACTTTACTTGCTGTGCCTTTGCTATAGATCTCTTGTTAAATTATCACATTAATCATGCATATGAAGAGCTCTGCTTTGCCTGATGATTAGAAAGGGAGAAAAACATAATTAAAAGTGCTACAATTGGTTTTGTTTGTCCTGGGTATTATTATTGTTTCCAGAGTTCACCCACAGGAAGAAAATTCACATTTAATTCTTTGGACCAAGAGGTCTCAGAATTTATGAGAATCTTAGCCACACAGGAGCTATTTGTCTCTTCTTTCCTTGAAAAAACAAAATGCAGGGCATCTTGCCCCAGGTCTGCTATCAAGAGCATTTGGAGGGAGTGGAAGGGAGTCAATAATGCTCTTCCAGGCTGGCTGCTGATCCAGGGTGTAAGCTCATGCTCCAAGAGGAAGGTTGGCCAGTCCTTGGCTTATATCTTGTGGAAATGGATATTCATTGAGAGGGTTTTTCAGCTCAGGGCTGCTCAGGGTTTTTTTCACCTTTCTATGGAGAACAACTCTAATTTGGGGTCCTTTTAAAGTCTGTGGTTGTGGCATTAATCTCATCTGCCAGTACTCTCAGAAGAGTCCCCTACAGAAGTCGGGGCTTGCAGACTTCTGTCTGCAATTCTCATCCTTCTTACCTACATCTTGTTTGTGGTAGGAGAATGAGCTGGGAGGGAAAAAAAGAAAAGAAGAAAAAAGATGAAACCTGAAGAAGTGACTCTGTTGCAACAGATTTGGGGAATAAGAATATAATTTGTTTTATACTGAAATGTGGTGATATAAACAAATACAGTTCTGGATGTGACGAGGAAACTAATTAATCAACAGTTTACCAAATATATGTCTGAAAATATAGTATGAAACAAGCATTTTTTATGCAGCCCTATGAGATTTGACAACACATATTTATAAGGTGTTATAAAATCTTGCAGCAGTTCAGGGTATGTGAATGAAACAGATTCATTGCTACTAAGACCAGGGCAAGGACAGGGGAAAGTTTCGGACAAGGGATTTCTATTGCTAGGTGTAAATATGTTTCCTTTCACAACTCTGTTTTCGGTTTCTCTATCCTAATCACACAGGCATGAGTTTAACTCAGGCTCTGTGCACAGAATCTCCTCAGGCAGACTTGTGTTTGGGGTGCCTCAGAACACATTTGAAGCAGCCCAGGCTCCCCTCAGCCACAATCTGGCCTGAATACACTGCTCTTCCAACCCCAAATGGACATTCTGTGATGTTGTGAAAGGCTCACTGTGAGCCACCATGGCATTCCCATTTTCTGGAAAAATCCCTTTGCCCAGGATTTTTCTCCTGGGAAGCTGTGAAGCCTCAGAGAAATGGGAAAACAATTCTTATCTCATTTGCTTCTCCTGTACTTTGCTCCTTTGGAATGTGTTTGGAGAATGTTTACCAACAGGTGGTTGTTTCATTGGTTTCTGCTGTGGATTATTTTCACTCTTTGGCCAATCAGGGTCAAGCTGTGTTGAGACTCTGGAGAGAGTCACAATTATTTCTTTCGTTATTGTCTTTTTAGCCTTCTGTAAGTATCCTCTCTGTATTCTTTAGTATAGTTTTAGAATAGTATTTTTTAGTATAATATAGTATCATAAAATAATAAATCAGCCTTCTGAGAACATGGAGTCAGATTCATCGTTCCTTCCTTCGTCTGGCAAGGAAGAAATAGGCCCAAATGCAATAGGCCACCCTTCTTCCCAGGCAGGAGCAAAATCCAGGAAGAATGGAGCAGTGTCCTGCTTTAGGGGGATATAAGAATTGTAAAATCACCCCAGGACAACCAGCAAGGCTTTGTTAGCCATCAGCAGTGCTAATGGCCAGCCCTAGGAAGCAGCAGGGATTCACTGAGATCCTGTGTGTGTAGGGAGGAGAGGCAACTGCTGTGGGCTTCTGGGAGTCCTTCCCTGTCAGGGTACAAAGGGATGCTTATGCTCACATGGCCTTTCCATATGAACCTGCCTTGCAGGCAGGTGTTGGAAGATGTTCCACGCAGTTAATTACTTCTGGTGGATAGCAGGTCCTTTGCTTCAGCAGTTTCTCTTGCAGGAGTACAGTAGGTTGTCTTTTTTTGTTGTTTGTTTTTAGGCTAAATGAAAAGAAATTTATGAAAGTTTAACAAAAAGTTTGTTTGATAAAAAGACATTACTAATGATTAGTAAAGAGAGGCCTAATCAAGGGTGGCACTACCTGAAGCAGGAAGGAAGTAACCCAGTTCTGGAGGCTTTGGGCAACATCTTTAGTAAACTGCTCTCCTTGGAGCTGAGGAATTGTGCTCCTCTCTCTCCTCTGCTTTGATGACTCCCAGGGACCCAGCAGTGTAGCTATGGTTGGCAGAGCAACACCCACTACTTTTTAGAAAACATGAAGCAGGGCAGGCAAGAAGTGTAGGGCTTTTCTTTTTGCCCAAATAAAACACAAGCAGGGCTGTAAACAGTGAAGGGTAGCACTGTATCTCCATGTGCAGCCTTGGCCATGTGCAGCCTTGGCCTCTGTTCTGCTCAGGCCTTCTGCAGACCATACCCAGTAGATGTTGAAAAGGCTAACAGCTCCCACCTCTGTTATGTGGAATAGATGAGATTTGTTTCTTTATTTTTAGGATGGAAAACCACCTCAGTTGTGGCAGAAGACTGTGCAACTCCAACCTGGAAAACAGGTTGCAACAATGTGCATGGCTGGTAAATAAACTTCTTTTTCATACTTAACACATGTACCCCTTGCCTCAAGGTTCAGATGCACATGTTTTAGTCAACACACACCAACCAAGATACACCCTCTTCATGGCAAATGCATTCAAAGATGGACCATTTCTGAATCATATTAAAGAAGATGGGACAAGAATTAGGTTGTTATTTCTTTGGATGTGTAGAGACATATTTAAAATTGTGCTTATCTTGTAATTGTTGTATTTGTTTTCAGTAGATCTGACAGAGAGGGACATACATGAAAACACATTTCAGACAGCATCTTGTTTTAAAAAATGTAATGGCTACATGAAACACCTTAGCAGATTCATTTCTGGTGAAATAAATAATTATCAGCACACATCAAACAAGGTCATCAAGCCACCTCTGACTGTCTTGGCCAAGAAAAATGAAAGCTTTCCTTCTCATTATGATCACAATAATGTCAGAATAATAATTTTTTTCTACACAGCAAGTACACAGCACTACTGGAATCCTACTTCTCAACATGTTGGTTATCTCAAAGGAATCATAATTTATCATTTCAACTCCATCAAATGTCCAGGACAGCATATAGCTACATTCTGAATGTGTTCACTTTCATTTAAAACTGTTTTGACTTCAGCAGTACCCAGAGATCTTACACAGGGCTGGATGATAAACATACTCCAAGATGTGGCCAAGAGCCAAGGAACAGTTGTTTCAATGCTTCATACTCCTGCTCGTTGACAGGGTCTTTAATAAAGCTGTGTCTCTCTGGATGGACCACAGTCTTGTAAATTAAAAAGCTCATGGTAGGGCAATTAACCAGGTTGAGAAACCCCGAGGGGACCTGAAAGAAATTTTTTCATTTTCTGGTCTTTTTTCCCCCATTTGGTTGAAAGGAAAATATTCTGTAAAATATTCCTGTATTCAATAAAAAAGATTAAAATTCCCCATCCCTCTTCTCTTTTTTTTTTTCTTCATAGACATAATGTTAAAGGGAATTTTTCCAAATAGGGGCACTTGTGTTAAAAAAGGTCCAAAGTCAATGTACCCTATTTTCAACCATAATTACTCCTATCCATAGTATGTGCCACCAATATATTTTTCAAATAAAAATCAGAAAGGAGATGGAGCTGCAAAACAACGAGTGTTTTCCTTTAAAAATTCAGAAGAATGAGCATAACAATTGACCATAAGAAAGGGAGTGCCCACAGTTTTCATTCTTATGAGTTTACAGAGAAGAATAAAAGGAAATGCTTGCACTTGCTGAAGAAACTTAGAGGATGTAGAAGCTTAATCCTGCAGAAAATTGAATGCATTGCCAGAAATACAGAGAATTCCCTTAGGTCTTACCTACATCTTTCATCTGGAGTTGTCAAAGCACTTCTTAAGTCTCCAAGAACTGCTTTCATGCTGACATCTGGGACAATTACTCCTTAAACTTACCTTCTAGAAATATTTTGGCACAAAGCATCACAGAAGTTAGGTCTTATAAGACTGGAGGTAGTCTTGTTCTTTTAATTAGAGGAATGGTAATATTCCACATAAAAAAAACAATTGTCTGAAGAGTAAAACTGTATATGACCAAAACTACTCACAAATTTAAGACGAATTCAGAAAATTCTCTTTGCACAAAGCTTTAATGACAATACACAGGGGACAACATAGCTGAGGAAACAGGTGCAGAAAATAATGATTATTCCATTGAACAGCTTGAAAATGTGGAACAAGTTCAGACAATGAAAATCTACTTCCTCGCAGAAAGAGGGGCACAGAAATGGTCCCATGACTCAAGTAAAGCCAAAGGCAAAGCAGAGGCCTGAGTGCACATTTAATACCTCTAACTTCAAACCTAAGTGCCTAATGCTGCCAGCTCAAGAGCAGGTATATATTCCATGGTATGAAATGCTGTGAGATGTGCAAGGTGCTTAACCTGCTTTTCTGATTAATGAGGAGACTTTAAGAACCATTCACATGTTTTAACTCAAGGGGACATATAACTGTATGGCTGTCTGGTTTAATTGCAGTGCAACCTGTGATTGGGTCAAAGAAATTATGCATGCAAAATAAAGACATAATATGCCTTGAATTTGATTATTATCTGTCCAGGTTACAAATGGGTTTCAAAATAACCACAGATCATGTCATTCCTAAGAGGAATTTGGAGAAACATGGGGACTGTGCTATGGAAGCTCAGTTGAAGCAGAGTTCCTCTTCAAACAAGATTAAGGATTACTTCTGAATTTTTGACTGGTAAACATACATGTATTTCAACTGGATATTTTTTCACATGTATCACAGATTCTTAGACTGACAGGTTGAGAGGAGGCACTCAGAGCTTTCAGTCCTGGCTTACAGCCAAGACTAAGAACAAGTGTCAGTACTTTTACTTTTACTAAGAACAAGTGTCAGTACTTTTACTGTCAGTACTTTTATCATACTGGCTATGATAAAAGCATGGAAAGTTGTACTGGATTTAGAATATGTTTGGAGGATGACAATGAGAGATTATGAAAATTATTGTGAAAAGAAAACAATGATGTTGCATATAATTTCATACTTTAGTATTCAGAATGTTTATTAGGTGTGCTTTCAGTGTTTGTGGGACCATTCCTGACAGGCAGAAGAGCAGATACCTCCATTGTGGCTTGAAGAGAAGCAGTTCACTGGCTGCAGAAGAGTTTGGGATGATTGAACCTTCTGGAATTACACCAGCCTGACTGAGAGAAGAACGAGGGAAGTGAAATGACTATGGGAGGACAGGATTATATATCATCCTGTATATAATTATGCAGGATGATCCAAGGAGGTACTACATATATTACTTCTTTACTACTAGAAATCTTTCCTATTTTTTATAATGGGAAACTTTCGTAACTTTCCTTGCAGTTTCTTCAGAAACAGTGGAGTTTTCACTTCAGTGGGTTATTTTTTAAAAATTAGTATTTTACATAGATTACAGCAATAAACTATAACTAAATATCAACATTTTTTAAATGAACACAAGGCTTCAGGCCTTGGTCTACCTGCAGAGGAATATATCAGGACTTTGTCACTTCCTTCTGGGATGGAGTTCTGGGCTAAATAATATACCTCCAGCACCCAAAATGAGATGCCCTTGCTAACACTGACATTGGCAGCTGGAGATACCTGAGCAAACACAGGTATCCTGAGCATGCTTTATACAGAGCTTGTGCAGTACAGATGTGGAGTGACCACCAATCTGGCACAGAAGTTAAAGAACAGGAGCACACAAAAAAGAACAAGAGAACTTCCCTTAAATTTACAAATGCCAGTGGTAGCTCAGGAGCACAAGGGACAATGGGAACAATCTGAAATAAGAGAGGCTCAGACTCCCCATGGGGGTAGCCAAGCAGGATCACAGAGATATTGTGCAGTCTTAGAGCAGAGTGTAGGGCTGGGTGTCCTCCTTCCAACTGATTTATCCTGTGATAATACACATGGATGGCACATGTTCATAGATGTTGCTAAAAAACCTAACAATAGCAACAATACCAACCTAAAACAAATGAAATAAAATTCAAACAAAATCCAACCAAAAAACTCCAAAAGCATAAAAAGGCTTTTATTTAATACAGCAGTCCTCTCTTGCTAACTAGAAAGATGGTGGTGTGGAAGGCACAGACAAAAATTTGCACAACAGCTGTTATATATGATATATGAAGGATAACCAAAGGAGGTTAAATTGCTCTCTCAGCAAGAGGATCAGTGAAAACAGAAGGGGTTTGAATGAAAAACAGGCTCAGAACTTGCATTGATTAGAACTTCACAAGTTTAGTCAGAATGAACTAATGTTAAAAAGTCACCTTGGTCAAGTGAAATGATTAAGTGGAAACATTTTTAAAGCTAGCAAAATACTTCCTAAAAGAATATGACAGTCTGACAGAAAATAGGCATCTGGTAGCAGACTGAAGTGAGAGCAGCTACACAGAAGAAAGAAAAGAAATGGAATATTTTAATTTGGTTTCAGTACAAGAGATCAATCACAGGGTTTGAGTTGATCTTGAAGCAATTTGTTCTACAATTGTATTAGAAAAGGTGCTTAAGCACTCTGTAATTTGAGTCTTGCTGTTCTTACAACAACACTAGAACTTAAGCTAAATTTTTTAAAACTCTTTGTGAATTGTAGTATTTTATTGCTTTATATAACAGACACAGTATTCATAAAGTAGAAATTTTCCCTAAATGATTCAGAAAATGATAGAGGAAGTTTGCTCACTTGATTGAACTCAAGGGGCACCTTTTAAGTCAGTTGGGCACAGAGAATCCTCACACCTGTTGTGAGGATAGGATCCCATCCACCAAGGAGTGCGTGGACCTGGCAATGTAGGCTATGATTTGCAGAGTTCTGCAGCACTGCTGGGGAAAATGGATGTGCTGAACATACCTTCATCCCTCCCAAAACTTCCCGTGATGTTAAGTGAAATGAGAGAAGTTTGCAAATGACAAAATATTTTGACTCTCTTGGCAATGTCAAATTTCATTTTGACATATCCGAAGCATTTCTATGAAACTGAACCCTTCCATGAATAATTTGAAAGCATGGATTTTTCATTTTAATTCTGGATGCAAACAAACACTGAAATATTTGAATTATCCATGTGGTGGAAACTGATTTTGGCCAACACTGTTCTGTAATCAGTTTAAGTGCTGAATGGATTTTAACAATTCACAAACTTCCTGTGATATGCCAAATATTTTTTCTTTTGTACTTCTACCTTGAGTATGGTGAAATAATTAATTTCTTCAATCCTCACCTGCAATGGCCCTGTGTAACATTGACACCTTTAGCTTTGTTTCCCTTGCATAAACATATTTGATTTTGCTTTTTAGGAGCTGTGAAGCACAGTTGTTAATAAAGTGTAGTTTTTAGACCTCAGATTGGGATTTATGTAACATTAAGAGTAAAGTTTGCATATAGTCTGCTTTATCTGCTGCTAAGACAAGTGCTTTTAGATACTTATTCAGAACACATTATGAAATTAATCCACTCTTCACTTTTCTTGGTTTCAACCCCTTTCCTAGAGTGATTTCTTCCTTTGCTGTCAGACCAGACCTTCTTTGGGGGCAAGGAAGGAATCGTGGATGAAATGATCACGTTTAATGAGAATTTTTTCTGCCTATTAAACTTTTCTCTCTTAATTATCAGCATTAAAATCTCAGGCAGCACACATGCTGAAATGTTTCCTGGGTTTTTAGGAATATATATCCTTAGAAACATGGCCAGCAGTTTCTATAATTTTAGCTGGGCACGAGGCCAGTGTGTGACCAGGCTAAGTTCCCTTGACATTAATAACAGCATACAGACATGGTCATTCTTGGAAGTTCACATCAAGCTTAAAAATCATCTGTTACATGTGAGTTTGTATACAGCATCAATGTACTCTGAAAATTGAAGCTGAGGATCTTGCTGTGAATAATGACAAGCCTAAACATGATCAATAGCTGTGTTCCAAGAAGCCTCTGCACAGCTGGTGGCAAAAGAGGCACGTTTAATTTCCTCATATAGCTGTTTAATTTCAAAATATGTTGTGTCTACATACACAGATCAGATTTTGAATTTGGTGCTGCATGCAGCAATTACAGCTGATCTTCAGAGTGGAATCTCAGAAAAAGAATAGGGAATAGGGATAGTATTCAAAAATTTACCTATTCCATCTCCTTTGTCTCCTGCTGTGGTAGAATTTAGATTGCTTGGCATCCTCCAACAGATGTCATAAAGGAAACATTGGCTATTTGGCCCAGATCTTCTACAGCACAGCAAAGGTCAGCAGAACATTAATACCTATTTTCAATAGGCTGCTCTGGATCTTGCTTCTGTTGGTGAATAGCAGAAACATTTGTTTAAAACTCATCTGACACTGTGTAAGTATAAAAGTACAACATCAGAATGAGAGCCAGGGGAAACCATTGACAAACATTTCTTTCTTTACAGAATGGTTTCTCACATTTTCAACCTGTTCTCAAAATGTAAATGTAAACGTTAACAGAAAAAATGACCTGAGCAAGAGATTGGATGTAGGTCCTGGCAGAAAAACACAAAAAATCTTGTGGATCTTTTTAAAGAAATGTGAAAAAATGAAACCATCTCTTCTCTTTTTGCAGAACAACACTATTATGAGCTATGGTTGTATTGATGAGACTGCGTTCAAAGTAGTGGCTTAGAACACAGAGGAATGTGCTGGTTTTTGTTTGTTTTTCTTTGCTTAATGTTAGCTGCTAATGGAAGGACTCCCAAAGACGAGTGATAAGTTGACCAAAGGCAGGCTCATTCACAAAGATCAATGGTCCAGCAGCCCTCATCTATTATCTTGGACACGTGTGCATAGTAATCGATGGTCATCCATCTCTTTCCTGGAGGTCGATTAATCTTTTAAATTTTGTATGCTTGGTACCTTGGTGGAGAGCTTTTGATAATACCTGCACAAGCTTTTCCTTTTCCTTTTCTATCAAAAAACCCCAAAAGTACTAAATTATTTAAACTATATAGGATATGGTTGCTCAAAATCTAAGGAGAATAACTGTTTGAGGTGTGAAGTCAGCTCATGACCATTTCTTCTTCATGTTTTGGGCCACACAGTTTTAAGAGCTTTTACTCATAATGATTTTTAAATTAGAGAAATAGCTAAGTTTTAGAACTGAGTTTATTGTTTATGAAGCAGAGTAAATTAATCTTGCAATATGGCATAAAAGATAGTGCTGTCAGATGAGATTGGTGCAGTCTTGAACTTGCAACAAGATTGATGTCTTACCAGGGAAGAAACTTAATCTACAATGGGTCTGAAATAGGAGAGAGAACCCTGTTAAATGTTTGTACCTCTGAACATTTAACTTGGCAATAGAAATTACCATTCTTGTGGTAATGCAAGATGTCGGTCTTGATCAGATGAACATAATAAAATATCCTTCAGGACAGACCTTCAGCTGGATGGAATAAGTAGTCACCTGACAGTTTATAGAATATCTTGACAAGAGATGAACAAGAGTTGTCCTTGGGATATTCCCCAATGTGCAAAATACTCAGAGAAAGGCAGTATCTTGCTGAAAACACAACCTATGCAGCCTTAACTGAAAGACTTCTCAGCTGGAACAAAAGTAGAAAATACATAGCTAAATTATCATCTTGCATAAAGCAAACGATTACTCTTACTTTTATCTATTTGTTTTTTCTTGAAAAAGAATTGCATCAAGAGCTTTATTATCAGCAGGAATTCTAAAATAAGGTAAAAATTAACCTTCATTAACATTAGTCTCATTTTTATTATTTTCTCTTTGATATACATTGCTTTGTTCTAATGCATCAGATTTTTGTAAGAACCTGTCCATATTTTTGTTTTCCTAAGTGTTTAATGCAGAATGAAGATGGATGAAACAAGATATCTTAGGCTGACAAGAAAAAAAAATTAAATCATAATTTACTGAGTGGTTTACATATGTCTATTCTTACAGTAATATATTATTACATTACTTTATATACACTTTTATTTTTAAAAAGTTAAGTTGTTCAAGAGAAAAATTAAGGAAATTGATCCAAGGTTATCCATATTTGTCTGAATTCTGTTACAATAAAATTATGCAGCAAACTGGAAGCAAAAAATATTAATGTTGAAATTATGTGAACTGATATCTCCTGAAGAAGATTTTTTTATTCAGACAACTTCTTGCTCCTGAAGAAGAAAACACTGGACCTTCCCTCTAGGTATATTGCTGTTTTCTTTAGTGCCTAACCTCAGATGTGTCCCTGAGTGATTAGTATGATTGCAAAATGTACACAGCAGGCTGATGCTATTCATCCAAAAATTTTTTATCCCTTTCTGAATTAAACTACTCACATAACTGAGGAGTAAGCTAATGCATAACTAAAACAAAACAAAAAAAAAAAATCCAACAAAAAATCCCTAACAACAACAACCACAAAAAAAAAAAAAAAAAAAAAAAAAAACACCAAAAAAACCAATAAAAACCAACAAAAACCCCCCACAAAACACAGACACAAAAATAAGTCTTGTATCTTGGTTAGTATCTCACAAGAAGACTGGCAAAACAAAGAACCCAAATGTTTCAGGTCTTGGTTCTGTTCCATAATAATTTTCACAGAAGACAAGTGTCACTATGCAACTGCCATTCAAGCTAAGTGGAGTCTGCATTTCATTTTGACTCTGAGGTGTCGATGTGCTGATTAGTTTTCTGATACAGCTTGGTTGTCAACATTTAAAACATTTCTTGGAAGAAGAAAAATAATTTTGAACAGAAGGCATTCTGTTATACCTATATTTATACATATTTCCCTGCACCCTCAAAACCTAGTTCTAAAGCGGTATTGGAAGAGCTGTCACCATCAGCTTGGAAACTGGTCCATTGACAGCATGTATCAATCAGTCGTCTCTCACAAGTATATAGGATCTTTTTTCCTTTGTTTCTTTTCTTATTTTTTTCAAACATGTTTGAATATCTTAATACTTTCCCTGAAAAAAAACCAAAAAAACAACAGACTAAATTCAGCATGGACATTTTGGGGGGTAGCGTCTCTCATTAAACAGAATAACTTTTTTTTTCTTTAATTGCAACTGATTTAGGTTATAAATTTGTAATCAGTGTGCTTGCAGGAGCTGGAGAAGTTCTGTGCTGCACACACTGCTTCAGTTTCATGGGAAAAATCATTGATGGTTAACCTCCTTAGCTGGAACCGACTTGTCAAGGCACTTTTACTATCTTCTTTTTTGCCACAGGATAGAAGAATACCTTCTTTCCTGAACAGATGGTAGCTTTAACATGCTCTTGGGAGAGGTGTAGCTGTGAATCCCTTCAGGCTGAGGAATACAGTTAAAGTGGTGGCTCTTCTGCATTTTTGGAAGGTGATTTATTTATGTAAAAGGGTGAGGCCATGTCCTACAGTAACTCTGCTCTCCAAGGGAAGGAAAAAGCAAGTTGTTCATTTTTTCCTGGGAAGGAAGGCTTTGCAGAGAGCAGGGCTTCTTTAGTTTGCGCTGGGCAGGGGCACCTGGCAAAGCACGGTGCTTCACACATGTGCCTGCCCACAGCGGTCCTGCTGCATGGGACACCCATCTCTGGGATGCCCAGGGGAGATCCCCAAGTACCTGCCACAGCAATACAATTCCTCTTCCAGAACTTCAACTCCTCCAGCTCATTATTTCAGTGCTCATCATTGCAGACTAAGGCCACTTTTGGAACTGGGCTATATTTAATAAATACGCGTGGATACAAGGCCTGTATCTCAGACCGGGACCAGCAAATACTGGTTATAATTTTTTTGCTTCTGGATAACAAAAATTAAGATATCTCCCTGTGTTAGAAGGACATCCAGAAAGATATGTAAAGAAAGATATGTAAAGATAACACATTTTTGCTAAAATATCCAAACTTTTAGCAGCAGAAATAGTACTGACTGGAAGTGGCATAAGGCCTATCATGAGTGAAGGTTCATGTTCTGTGTATTTTCCAGGGATATCATTAACATATGTTATGTCTGATTTTATTATTTTTTGTTGTTATAAGTAGCACTCACAATGTCTTCCAAAAAGAGGATTAAAGAAAATATATATTTTTGTCCTTTCTAATTTGAAAATTGTCGCTTGGCAGTGCTTTGTGCATGGTCAGATTTTGTTTTCACTACAAAGTCAGTTTCTTGATCTATCCATTTATGTACTGGTCTTTCAAAAGGCAACACATGAGGATTTTAAAATGTGATTGTAAACCCAGAGAAATTGTCAAGGGGACTGAGCAATAGGTAAAAAACTTCCAAACTAATTTTAACTCTCTGGTTTAGATCAGACTCTTTTTCAACTTCATCTATGGGCAGATCCTTGCCTCACCATCTTAATTTCCTATACAGACCCTTTCAAAGATGATTGTACCTGTGCATGAATATTTACATGACTTCAGCAACACACTTTCTCAAGCCATGGGACCCAATTTACTTCCAGAGCAGACAGCTTCTCTCCCTGCCAGGTGATTCTGGTGGCTTTTTTTGGCAATGTCCCTCAGATAAGGTGAACTGTGAAAGTGTCAGTGAAATTAGGCAATTTCCTTGTGCTCCAGGGTACATATGTCCTCTTTCTAGGATGTGTTTTCAGGGAAGTGTTTAAGGCCCACATGGATTCAACCAACTGTGCTACTCTTTGGGATGACAGGTTGCACACTGAAATGGAGTCACAATTGGAAATCACTTGACATCCTGTGCCAGAGGGTTAAATTCCTTCTCTGCAGGTTAGGAGCTCTGTTAGATGAGGTGTTCCACTCAAAATCAGGAATCCCAAACCTTTGTGCCATGAGATCCTTGTAATGAAGGTCCTTGTAATGAAATGATAATGCAGCCCTGAACAAGGGTCTTTCAGTTGCTCTCACTGAGGTGACAAGGAGGAATTATCCTAGAGGAGTGCAAGGGAAGGAGCTAGATCTTTCTGACTGGAAAACAAGATGCACTTGTCCTGCTCAGGGATTCCAGGAGATGGAGAAGTTCATTGCCCTACTCTCTTTACCCCCTCCTCCCCATTTCTGGGAAGGACAACATCCTTCAGACCCCCAGTGTGCCATGCAGCAGACAGCAAGCCTCCCCCTCCTCCAAAGTGGACAGCCCCCTTGGATACAGTGCTCCTTTAAGAGTTTCACTAAATCTGCACGTGAGCTCAATCTGCCCATGGAAGAATTTCCATTTGTGCAGATGGTATCATTTGGCAGATCACTGCGATGTTGGCAGCATCGCAGGGGTCATATTTGTGCACAGATGGACTTTTCTTCATCTGTTTCTTTATTGTAATAGACCCAAATAGGTTTTCCCACAATAGTACATATGCGCAGTACAACTCTCCTTGTTCCCTGTCAGACAACTTATTTAGTGAGAGCACACAAAAATTTCTCTCTCTGTCTCTTTCTCTTTGTTCATGCATCAAGTCCTCTTTGTTTTGGGGATGCAGGGTGAGGATGGACTTAGCAGAGCCATTAGGTATCTCTGCATTCCTGAGATTTAAAATCTAATGGCGTCACCCAGATGATATTCAGAGCACTGCTGTGAGTTTAGGGTGTACTCATGCATAGATTTCTTTGAGTGGTAAATATTTTTTGCATAATGCATGTATTTGCCGGAGCTCTCTCATAAAGCAAGAGCCCTTAGAGCTGATATGTGAATGGACAATTGGAGAGATTGAAGAGGCTGGGGAATTGATAATTCAAACCTGGAGATTTTGAATCCAGAGCAATGATTTGACTCTAGCAGTAATAAACAAAAGCTGTTACCATTTGACAGCTGTTTAGAAAATTATGTTAAATGAACTCATTTTTTTGGTGGTGAAGCTTTTCTTTTTGAGGCATTTATTGACACATTTGCAATCTCAGTGAGGCAGCAATGAACTGACAGTACAGTTTTCAGGAGCTGCCCTGCCAGTAGTGGTTTGTGCACAAAAGGACATTTTGGAAAATTTGCACTGCTTGTATTTTACTTACACACTCATGTGCTTTGTTAATGGAAAACTTTATTCCTGTATAACTTATGGTTAATAAATGATGAACCTGTCATCTTGTGATGAAACTTAAGACATTTTCAGTCTACCTGTTGATAGCAACTTTGGCTTTTCCTTCTCTCTTGCTAGTCTAATCAATTTAGTTTTAAACTTAGATATCACATGCAGTGCAAGTATTTTGGTGTGGGCACTGTTTGCTGTATACAGCCATGAGAGAAGTTTTCACTGTGTGCAAATGAGATCAAATTAGCTAGGAAGCTTGGACAGTGAACTTTATATACCTAGACTCCTAAACACAGTACCTCACTAAGGTCATTTTTATGAATGTTAGAAAACATATAGGATACCCTTTTTCTGAAGAAAAGTACTTTTTGAAAGAAAACTAGCTGCTTGTAATGGAAATATTATTGAAAAGGCAATCCCTTCTACAACTGCTTCAAAATGAAAAATACTTCTGCTTATTTACTGATTATTTTCAACCTTTTGACAGCCTAGTGAAAAAAGGCATGAACTGGGTACCAGATGAAGCATTTTGAATCAAATTAGGAAAAATGCATGAGTGAAATTCCAGTAACAACTCTTAAATAACTTCTTGGTTATAATGGGGAATGGGAAGAATAAAATTATGGACTGCAGCTAAATACAGGTTACTTGGGTAATATATAATAACTCAAAACTAAAAAAAATCCCCAAACTTCAATTTTATACCCACCTGGAAAGTCTTCATAATCAGTCCCTAATTATCTACTTGTTAATGCATTTCTGGTTACTCTGACACCTTAGAAATTTTTCTATGGATAGATTTCTTGCCCAAGGCTATGGAAAATTATACATGCTGCTATACATACTTGGATACAGCTGGTTTCTGCTTTGGGGTTATTTTCTTTTTCTATCACAGTTACTGAACTGCACAAATAGCTGCACTGAATTTTACTTTTTCAGTATGATTCTGGAGCTTGAAAAGCAGTTTAGGCCAGAATGTTCCTAGCAGAATTGCAGCTTTAGGAAGCAAAACAAACAAGCAAACAAAAAAAATGGATGCACAGCAATGTAGTTCTGTAGCATGTTATCATAAGATAACATATGGAAGAAGAGGTACAGATCAAAAGATAAAATGCTTGTGGTGCTGGAGGTTTTGGCTTGTTTTGAGAGCATTTAGTATTTTCTTCTTGAACAAGGGACAATCTTTCCTCTGAATTTTGAAAGGTATACAACATGGTGTTTCTCTTGCTGGAAGGTTTTCCCTCTCCTTAGATCTACCTGATGCAATGAGGCAGGAATTTCAGTCATCACATTGCTGACTGCTTTCCCCAAATTAACATCTGAACTTCTTTTGCAGAGTGTAAGGAGTTATGAGCAGCTTGTGATGCCACATAGGAGAGGACTTTCACAAAGACACTCATTACCACCTGTAGTGGTACAGTTCCAAGTCTGTTGTACTCATATTGTTGCTATCATATTCCAGAGTCCTATACCTTCTCACTGGCTTTCTCACAGTTCTCACAGCAGCTCTTCACAGCAGTGTTGCTCCTGCTTCTTCATCAGGGCTCCTCCAAGGCTCCCCCTGACTGGCCAGCCCACCCCCTTTTATCCCAGTTATCTTCATTAGCCACAGCTGCCACCCAATTAAGGACATCACAGCTGCAGCCCATTTAGAACAAATAGGACTGGGGCAAGGCCACTTATACAATACATAGATTTTATTAGGACTCCTACTATACAAGTAAACCAGAGAACTGACATGAAAGTCTCTCACAGACTTCCCATTTAATGAATATATTTTCAGGAGACAGATTCTAGAGAAGATTTTATTTTCTTCTTTTATTCCCCAAATACTGAAATAACAGTAGTAGACATTAATAACTGTAAATCCTAAAACCCAAAGAACACTACAATGTGTGAAGTGTACTGGCATGGTAAAATATTTTTCTGCCCACCAGAAGAGGTGGTTGAGAAGAGCTTAAGATCTGGGCATCCTTTTCTCTGAAGACAAGTTGCAGCCATGCTGAAAATGAACTGTACAATAAGTAAGAACAACCACAGGCTAATGATATTCTTAGCACAAAAATTAAGATGATCATCAAGGGACAGTTTGTAGGTCTGGCTTTATAAAGCCCAATCTCCAAAACACACCTGGCAACTAAGCATCACAAGGCTGCTTCCTCAGTCCCCTGTATATACCGCAGTAAACAAATCTGACAATTGAATATTGAACTGACCCTCTTTGGTCAGCTGGGGTCAGCTGTCCTGGCTGTGTCCTCTCCCAATTTCTTGTGCACTCCCTGCCTACTCACTGGCGGGGCAGTGTGAGAAGCAGAAAAGGTCTTGTGAGACCACTGCACAAAACCAAGTTTACCACTGGAATAAGGCCCATGGAGCAGTGTCACAGCCAGTCTCTGACTGAGCAATTAATTGAGTTATAAATAAGAAACCCAGCTTGGTTCTGTAGACCAGCCCCTGGGTTAGCACACAGGAACCTCAACCAATCACATTCCATCCTAAGCTGCAGACATCTCACTGGTCAGAGAAATGGGACGTGTTAAGAGTAGACCAATGAGCATTTTAAACTGGGATGTTTCAAACTCCCTGTGTAAGGCTGGGTTCAAAGAATAAAGCTCTCTGTTGCCACATGGACTTTGGGCGTGTGTCCTCTCTTTTTCTGACCCACTTCTCCAGATTACAGAGCAGCTGATGGTAGCTGGTAGTCGGTCAAAGCATGTCTGGTCTGCGTGACCTGATCAGGATTTGTACTTGGTGTGTGCCATGTGATGATGGGAAGGGCTGGAGCTAAAGACCTTGACTGCCAGGCTAGAGATGGAGCACTCATGATACAGAGAGCACCTGGATAGCACATGGAAGTTTTAGGGCATATGCAAGTCCACTCTTGGAAATCATTGCTGGTGAGGACGTTTCCATGGTCCCTGTTGAGCTGAGCAAAACCCTGCTGCAGCATGAAAATGTGACCACTGAGATTTGTCAGCAGCAGTAGTTGTGTAGCTCCTTCACCATCTCACTCTCCCCACAAAACGATAAAGGGACTTTGTGTAACCTGAGAGCAGCATTGCTTGTGGGCATTCACAATATGTGTTCATAAGAACCAGACACTCCACTTCTTATCTCCAAAAAGTGCATATATTGCCTGTATTGTCAGTGTTGCACCAGGCGGGGGATGGATGGACTCTGAAAGGCAGTGGAAGAGAAACCTCCTGCTTTACAGTGGCAGTAGGAGATCGGAAAGCCAGTCTGAACACACAAAAAAAGCACTTTTTGATTGCTACAGTCTTTGTGAAAACGAAGATAATCATGTGCTTAAATTTTGCCAATATGAGTTACTTTGTGAAAGGCTCCAAAATGGAATACAGGCCTGAATACAAACTGGCTTTATACACAGTAAGGTAGAGCCAAGTCAAAGTAAATGAGAAGTGATCCTGTGGATTTTATACTATAAAGGTCTGACACTTTCTGATAGACACCTAAGACAAGGATTTTAGTCAGCTATGGATATTTATGTTTTAGAGAGGGGGGAGAGAAGGGAAAAAAATGGAGGATAAATGTAAGTAGCATTATAATGGTGAGATTTGTCAGAATTTCCATTATCAAAGTCTGTTTACAAGTTGTAAATATTCCCTCTGGGCTAAGACTTAAAATTCAAGGTCACACACAGGAAATTATATTTATCTTTACTAAATTAAAACATTGGTTCAGTAGCTTTAAAAAAACTCTTTCACAAGAAAATCCTACAAAGTGCAAGAAATTCAGACACTTCTGACTTTTTTTTTTGTCAATCTACATTTTATTTCTGCCTGATAAACATGGCATATGCTGGATATGGCTTGACATGTTACTCTGACATTAGTAGTAGAGATATATTGAAAAGTAATGTATTGAAAGTCTTTCACCTATGAATGCACATTTTCTTGATGACATTTTCTGTTATTTTTCTTGTCAAGCTCCATAATGTTCAGTGCTCCTTCTTTATATTTATAAGAGGATTTTGTTACAAATAAATCTTACCACTATTCAAATAAAGTAATTATTTGGTTCATATTACTGTTGCCTTTCCTACAGAATAATAAATATATCTTTAAAATTCTCTATTTTTCAAGGTAGTGTAGAATTTAAAATGCACTTAAGGATTCCTCATTTGTGTGCAAATAGTTAGGATGAAAAGAATGTGAGTATATGCAAAATGGTATGCAATTTTCAATCACATATATATTTTTTAGTATAAATATCTTCCATTATTTTTGACTTCTGATAGCATGCTCCAATTATTTTTGTGATTTAGAATATAATTTCTGACTTAGATTAGCAAGGAATAGAGACTCTTAAAGTGTCCGGTATTTTTTTCCCCTCTAATTCCTAGTTGAGCATGAAATAATTCATCTGTATGGGGCCAGTCAAATTGTCTGTGAATAATTTTCTGTTAAATAGAATTCTGGCAAAGAGTTCTTCATTTCCCAAAGTATTTTAACTGGTGTTTACTGGAACTGATTGAATACTGTCCATTTACTATATTGACACATTTTGATGCTGTGACTGAATGCATTATTCAATTAATCATCTCTGTAATATTAGACCAGGAAGAGTTTTTGCTCTGAGTAATAGACCTGATGTGAATTCACTTATGTAGGAGCTGTATGTAGTTTGATAAACCCTTTTCTTTGACTTCTTTTGTTCAGATTAATAAAAAATAAGTTGTTCAAAACAGATTGTTGGATTTGTGATTTTAGTCCCCTAACACTGTGCATTTAAGAAAAATATCCTCTTTTCTTATAAATCTCTAAACACTTGTTCTGCATAAATACTAGAGATTTCTTCTTTGAAATAGGGGGCAGAGAAATCAGTGCCTGACTAAGTTCTTCCTCTTTATTGGAAATATTCCCTGATAGAAGGAGATAAATTAGGCCATGAATCAGAGAACCATCAGGATCTCGGACACAGCTTAGCACGCTGGCAATTAAGGATGATGCAATGAAATAACTTTAAAAGGCAAAGACCAGGCTTAAGGCTGGAGGCTGTGATGAGATCCTCACTTTAAATGGGTGTAACAAGTATGTATGGTCTAAATGCTATGTCACCCAAGTCTGCTTGGGGGCTGGGACATTTTAACAAAAAACCCGCAAACAAACAAAAAACAACAACAACAAAAAAACCAAAAACAAAAACAAAAAAAACCCCAAAAACAAAACAAAAAACCAAACCCAAAACCTAAAAATACAAAAAAAAAAAAAAAAAAAAAAAAAAAAAAAGCTGAGTAAGGGGGAATTTGAAGAATCGGGGAAACATTTAATAATGTTTTATGTGGTGATGATTCTGCTCTCCATCTTTAATGTGAAATTGAAGGAAGTTGCTGAAGGACATGCTAAAATTAGATGCCACATAGCCAAGTACTGGATTTGAATGAGGCCCTTCATCTCCTGAAGGCAGTTCAGAGGTGCCACCTTCCCACTGGTTCAGTGATAACCATTCCCTTCAAGATCTCTCTATGCCATGGAACTTTGGTGTCTCCTACTTTGGTGTTCCAGCAGTTGGCTGATTTTTGTCAAGATATTATTCCCTCAGCTCTAGGTGTAGGTGAAAAATATTAAAATGCCCCTAAAGTTTCAAGTGTTGTAGTTTAAACAGTATACATTTTTGGCAATAAATGATTTTAATTTAGTACCTGTTTGCTTTTCCTCATAGATGCTGACCTATCTGAGTTATCAATAAAGCCTCATCCGGCTTTCATACAGCTTACACAACAATATCTTGTTTAAAATAAACTCAAATTTCAGTTGCAAACCATGCAGTATTTTTATATATTCATATATTTTCCAGGAAGTGGAGAGGACAGGCCAGGTACAGTCATGCAATTTATAAGCCTTAGTTGTGACATTGTTTTTGTGTTTATGTTATAATAGATACTGAGTAGGAAAGGGTCTTTTAAAGACAGTTTTGTTCCCTCAGGTTAAGATTCTACTCTGAAGTACTATTCAGAGAAGACTATTTCTCTGTAGTGCTTGCCTACAGAAGCTACCCAGTTAACACTGGCATGAAGGTAAATCCTTGTGTTTAGGAGAAACTCTCCTCCCTCTGAGAGGGCTGCAAGAATCCACCATAGTGCAAAGGCAAGGGCCCAGCACAGAGCAGTGGGCACTGGTCTTAGTGCAAACTAAGCTGAAATTTCTTAAATATGAAAGCCATGGTTCAAAGGGGGCAACTATTCTAATATTTCAAGAATTTTTAATGGGAAGACAAGGAAAAGTTCATATGCTTTCTTTTTCCTTAGAACAGAATTGTTCTAGAGAATTCACCTTGAAATTTATGCTATGAGTGCTGTTAGCCTGCAATACATACTTCAAAAGAAAGTACTATGGAGAAGTGAAGATATATGCAAATGTGTTATTAAAGAGTAGAGAAAAATTGTTTCAGAATTACATGATGAAAACAGTGTGATGGAACAAAGGTCAGCTTAAGTTACATCAGACCTTCAGGTCTTGTTTCAATTCAAAATCAATTTCAAACAAAACCAAATGAAATCATGCTGAGAGAAAGGCCACAGTAATATTTCAACACCCCACTGTACTGAAACACCATAAAGTATTATCTGATCTTCCATATCACAGAAAATATTCAGTTAGTCTGTTTGGGTATTTAAGTACTATTCAATATTTAAAATTGGTGGACTATAATAAGGAAAATCAGCCCCTTTTAATTAAAAATTGTTAATGCTATTTCAACATATCATGTTTTCAAGGCAGTTCTTTGCAAAAGTAATTAAAATCTCCAGGCTTCTTTTAGTGTACCATGGATTTAGGTGGGCTTTTTTTTCATTCCTCTTCCTCCCTTCTTAAAAGTGAAAGAATTCTCTTGGTTTTTTCTCTCCTTTTTCTGTAACAGACCCATCTTTGGCTGTTTGTGTGGATGCCATACAACGACCTCTCAATATAGACCTACAGGGTAAGGAAATGCAATGGCTTCTTCAGTAACAAACTTCTGAAAGGATAGTAGGGGAATTCAAGGTGAAATGAAATACTACAGAAAAAATCCACTTCAAAGCTCCCATTGAATTCCTCTAAGGCCAAGATTTCATAGCTGTGCCAGGTTATGTCCTTGGCCTGATCAATGCTGAAGTGAAGCTTAGTTTGCAAAGCTCTTTTACTGTTCAAATGAACTCTGGAACTTTTGATATATGTAATAAGAAATTAAACACTGAGTAAAATAAAGTTCAGGAAAAAACCCCACCAAATTATGGAATTCTTTCCAGCAGCCAAAACTTCATTGTGTGTGGGCTTTTAAAAAATTATTATACACACAGAGGCAAATTGGCCCAGGGAATATATGACAAACCTGCTAATGATGAATATTGTAGGCCAGGCTCAAATTCTGCTCTAGGTTAACAATTGTTGTACCCAATGACTGGCATGGTGATTCTTCTGTGCAGAAGGCAGCAGTTTTTGGCCAAGTATTATTAGGTAATGCCAAAGCAGAGCAAAACCAGTGTGGCTGCAGTAGCCCACCTAGGCCACCTGGTCCTAGTGGTTTTATTGGAATAGCCTCACTCACATCTTCCTGGGAAAGAGAAGGCCAGTGTGGGTCAGAGAAGCATTTCTCTTCCTTCCAGCATCTTAATTAAGGAGTCATTCACTTCCACAGATCATTCTCAGATAAACAGGTTGTCTTCAGTAATTCATAAAACAATGTTTCTGGGAGAAACAGAAACTCTATTTCAAAGACAATAACAGATCTTTCCATCCGGCAGACAGATATCAGTTATTCTGATATCTGTGGAGGTTCTATAGATACAGTAATACAGGGGACTCAGCCTCTACATGATTATAAGTGTGGTAGGAGAAACTGTCGAAGGACAATCACTTAGATCAAGCAAACTTGAGGAAAGAAATTTTATGAATAGTAAAACCTGGAAAGATTTGAGCTAGTCTTTTGCTTTCCTGCTTCCCCCTTGTTATTAATAAATCCACACCTTAGAAGAGAGAGTTTAGGCTTTGCTACAACAAGAATTATGTTTCTGAGCAGTCCAGTGAGGACACTTGTTTATGACCTTAAAAGCAGCTTTGGGGGATGAATCACCAGTTAGTCAGCTTAGGTACACAGTTACAGTTCCAGAAAGTTGAGGAGCAGTAATTGCAGTTGAGAACATGGACCACTGACTTATGAAGGGTTTTACATGGAAAAAGTAGGTAATCAATGAATGAAAAAAACAGTAATATAGAATAAATAAATGTTAAAAAAAGTAAAAAAACCTCCTGGAATAAATATAACAAACAGAAGTAATTTTGTGCTTCTATAATGGGATTCTTTGCCATTGTCTTTTTTTCCCTCATAAGTTTTTTCCAAATAGGTTTGTTACATTTGTATGCCTCATTTGGCTCACAGATATCTGAACTCTAGGCCCTCCCTTGCTGTACTGACACTAACTGTGAAACTCTGGGACAGCAAACACACAAGCCTGGCAGAAAACGTGTTGGTGTGAGGAGTTGTGTATGTGGTTCTGGGAGTACCAGGTGAGGAAAGTTCAACTCTTCCCAGCTGAGCCAAATTAAGAGGGCAGGGCAGCATATGAAAGCAATGAAGGAAGAGGAAGCTGGAGAACCTGCTGGGAAGGCTGAGGCAATGACAGAGGTTTTTTTTGTCTCCTGGCTGAGGCTGGAGAAAGGAACTGAGGGATTCACCAGCTGACTTCTTTGAACAGGGAGGGGAACTTGGATAAAGTACCAGAAGCTGAAGCCAGAGAGATAAAAGACTGTCTTAACTCCTCAACTCTCTAAATGAGGTCTAGTGAGCCAAGGACAAGTGGAAATGCAAGCAAAGCTGATGTTTAGGTGTGGGTGTGGACTGTGCTGAGAGAATATGGAGCTGTTGGTGGAAAGTGCTTTTGCTCAGGGGTCTGCATGACTGTGTGGTCATGGTGCCCTAGGCCAGAGTCCTGGATCTGGGAGGGTGATGGGGATGCTGAGCTCTTGAGCTGGGCCCAGCTTGCTTTCTATGAGGGCATGTATAAAATGTGTATTTTGTAGCTTTTCCTGAGAAAAGTATTTATTATGTAGTTGAATGTTGTGACTGGGTGGTCCTTTCCAGTTCTCTTACCCATTTGGGATTCTGAAGGGTTATACATGTGTTTTATTTATATATATATAGCATATACACACACACACACATATGTGTGCTGTGATACTGAGGAAAGAAAAGAAATTCTCAGTGGGCTGTTAACAGATATGAGACATCTCAGAGAGGATAGGTAGATCTGCAAATGACACTTAGCCAGCTCACAGGAAAGCTAATAGTTTTGGGGAAAACTTGAGGAAACTAAGACTGGGCAGTTTCAGAAAACTGAACCAACTTTATTATGAAGTTTTTCTTGTGGTTTCATCAGTCAATGAAGTATATTCTCCCAGGAAAGATCCAGGTTTGCTATGTTCTCAATTACCTCATTATTAATCCTTACCTGACACCAAAATCCATCCTCTGTGTTCCCTATAGCCATCTTCTGCTTGGCTATGCACCAGTCCAGAGCAAAATTGAGTCCCTGCCCCAAAAGAATTTAAACCAACAATAAATATGTTTACTTCTGCATGTCCCTCTGTTAAATGTGAAGAAATGAGTGCATGCAGCACCTTAGGCAGCTGCTGGAAGGCTTCCAAAGCCTTTTTTGTAAGTTTTACAGTGAAATAGGAATCTATATAGGTCTTGAAAGCATAAATGTCAGCTGTTCCCCCACCCTCAACTATTAAAAATATTGAAAACAGTGTTCTAGCACAAGAACTATAAGAAACAAATATAGGCAAAAGACCACTAGCATGTCCTGCTTATCTTAAAGAAGTTACATTTTTCAGTAGACACTTTATCTTGCTAGTGTTATCCCAATGGTCTCTGCCTGTTGTTGTTTGTATTTATTCCAATGCATGCCTCTAGGTAATGCCGGCAGCACTCTGCGTGTGGGGAATATATGTTTGGAGAATCAGCCTGACATCAGCAGGAGAAAGACTCCTTTGCAGGGAAATGAGGAAGGTGAAAGATCAAATTTTACATCAGATTTTATAATATATTTTAAAACCTTGCCTAAGGAAAAAATGTTTGTTGAAGTCTATGATGACTTTTCTTTTGCAGTAGAGGTGAGATGGTTGAAGCAGAGACCCCCTTCTGCCCTTAGCAGAAGCTTCCAAAGGGTACATGAGACTCTCCTCTGGCAGAGGGGAAGAATGATGAACATTTGAATTTGATATTGACCTGACCAAAGCTACAGGAACTAGAAGGGAGGTAGGTCTAGTCCAGTGAGCACAGATTTTGGCCCTCACCCCTGCTGTGAGTGTAAGGGATGAAGAAGAGTCAGGTCATCAGCTGACTGTGGGCAGAGGATGTTAGCAAGGTCTTCACTCAGTAGCTAATTATGTGGGATTGCAACCCCCATGGTATAACAGAGTGTTACAAAGAGTCTCTGGATCTCTCCTGTCCTCGTTCTGCTTTGTTGTGTGTACTGCATCAGCGCTTGGGTGTTAGTGGGTAGCATTGCTGAGAGCTGCAGTGGTGTTTGAGCAAACAGCTTGAAAGGTGAGAGCCTGAACGTTTTCTTGCTTGTTTTCCTATGGTCTGACATCTCCTTGGGCTGATGTCTCCCAATACTGAATCACCTCATATTTCTGAAGCATTTTTCCTCACCTTCCTTGGAGTACCTTCTTGCTGTGGTTTTGTCCTCGCTGTGTGATTTGGAAATGCATGATTTAATAGAAGTCACACAGCACAAATAACACACATGAAAGTATGTGTGTTACTGTGCATCAAGCTATTTAATATTCTTCAGTCTGCTGCTGAGAGGCAAGCCAGTCAGAATATATCAAAACCAAACAGAGCAATGGCAAGATTAAACAGCAGTGGATTTGCACGTGATAACCTGCTACACTGAGTTTAATCCATGTGTAATTGGGAACAGATGAGGCTGGAATTGGATGACTGCACAGGATCTGCCTCAGATGGAAGACGGAGTGGGGCAGGAAGGCACTGCAGCCTCTGGTTTGTCATGCAGATGCTAGAATAAGGGATGGGTTTATGCTGTTTAATTGTGAAGGACATCAGAAAGGTAGTATGATGTTGATGACCTACAAGTACAGGAAAGGGCTTGGCTATTGGACTACTTCAAGTATAAACAGGTTGTTTTCCTCCCTGGGCTATGGGAGGGACAGTTCTAATTGGGCTTAGTGTCAAGAAATGTTGCTGATTGTTTTTAGATGGACTTTATTTGTCCAGTCTGAATTTAATACAGTAAAGTCAAACAGCAAGAATAAAATAGCTGCTGCTCCATTGTTCTGCCTTTTCCCCATTATCTCTGTTTTTCAATTTAGAAAAGAAAGACTTGTGAACAATCCAAACTCCTCCTTTCTCACTTCAAAAATCAGAGTACCTTAGCCAGTCTGTGTCTGTGTGGGCTTTTGCTCTGTTCCCTGATAACTGTTTCCAAATGAATGTAAAGTTTGCCTCCTTTTCAGCTTCCTTCACAAACCTGTTGGTATTGGTATAACTTTTCATGTGCTTTGAAATACATGAAGAGATGCATATACAACATTGACAATATTTTTTTCATTCTATGGGATGCATTTTTTATGTAGTTTCTCCTTCCTTGTTCCTCCATAGCCCTAAGTGTCTGACACCTTTTCTGTCTTTCTGCTTTCTCTTCTGTGATTTCCTACACAGTTACCACCAGCCCGCAGCAGCTCAAGAAAGGCATAAAATGCATGCATAGCCAATCTTTTCCACTTATACTTGATAGACCCTGTAGGCTTGTAAGGCTGTTGTTACACAGTAATGGAAAGATTCAATGGATCCTTTAATATGTTTAGCTGAAATCTAGCTAAACAGCTCATCCTAATTTTCATTCATTACAGAAGCTAGAGGATCAAAGGACCAACATTTATCACACAGGACTTTTCTTTCCTCAGTTGTTGTTTCTTTTGATTCAATTAGTATGGCCCACTTTTTGTGAGCTTCAGATTTTGCTGTGATCTAACATGTGACTCTGCAGTTTGGACACTTGTTCCAACTTTGTTAGCAGAAACAAAGGAAAACAGCAAAAGTGCAGTAATTCATTAATTGGTAAATCTGGAGTCATACTTGCTTTCCATCTCCTGGTCATAGCAGGTATGCCTGGACTGGCATAGGGGAATCTGCTGTTGCCTTGGTCTACTGCAGAAGCAGAAGATTTTCCGAGTAGTTTGATTATACCTGTGCTTTTCTATGTCTTTGGTTTTGTTTTGTTTTCCCTCTGGAGAATAATTTCTAGCTTGAGCTGTCTGAATCCCAAAATGGTGTTTCTAACAGGCCCTACTCAGCTACTGCTCTCTTGTGTAGGTACTGTTGATTAATTCATTTTGATTACAGAGGCATGCCTGAAGCATGGAGCTGTGCCTCTCTGAATGCAGTGGATAACCTCGGTCCAGACCAGGACTAAGAGACTCAGCGTCAACATGATATTTTCTGAAAAATCCTCTTTGCCCAGGATTTTCTCCTGGGAGCCTGAGAAGCCTCAGAGAGGAATGAAAATGATAATTATCTGTTTGCTGCTCCTGTGTTTGCTGCTTTGGAATGTGACTTGGACATTGTTTACCAACAGGTGAATGTTTGATTGGTTCCATGTGTGTGACAGCGTTCACAGGGGTTCTTGGATGAGAGAAGAGATGAGGATCTGACTCTGTGTTTCAGAAGGCTTGATTTATTATTTTATGATAAATATTACATTAAAACTATACTAAAAGAATAGAAGAAAAGATTTCATCAGCAGGCTAGCTAAGCTAAGAATAGAATAGCAAAGAATGATAACAAAGGTTTGTGGCTTGGGCTCTGTGTCTGAGCCAGCTGACAGTGATTGGCCATTATTCCAAACATCCACATGAGACCAATCACAGATCCACCTGTTGTCTTCCACAGCAGCAGATAATCAGTGTTTACATTTTGTTCCTGAGGCTTCTCAGGAGGAAAAAATCCTAAGGAAAGCATTTTTTATAAAAGTTGTCTGCGACACATGTGAATTGTTTTTTCTTAATGGCCAATCACAGCCAGCGGTGTCAGATTGTCTGAGTCAGTCATGGGTTTTTATTTTTCATTTTTGTTAAGCTTTCTGATGTATCCTTTTTCTTTCTTTAGTATAGTTTTAGCATAGCATTCTTTTAATATAATATCATATCACAAAATAATAAATTAGCTTTCTGAGAACATGGAGTCAAATTCTCATTTCTCACCTTGTCCTGGGGACCCTCACAAACACCACAGTTTGGTATCCTCACAGTCAGACTCATTAAGGGTGAGAAGGCAAAGCGATTTCTCTGCTTTTGTCATCTTGGATGCGTTTGTCAATCAAGTAGGTCTTCTCCAAGGTTGCCCAACATGCCAAGAGAGAACCAAGTGGCTTGGAAATGTACTTGGGACCACTACTTCCTCTCAAATTGTAGTTTCTAGTGGTGCAGCTTCAGGCCCTTATTCATTTCTGTAGTGGCAAAGCTGATGGGAAAGTTTCAGGATAGTGAGTGTGGATCTCTTGGCTGACCCTCAGTTTGGACAGCTGGGTTGCAAAGACCATAAAAAAGTTTGAAGTTTCAAAATTTTTTTGCCTGAAAATATAGAGTAAGGTTTTTAAAAGGTACTCTCTTCTCTTATGGTCTGTGTTTTTGCTGAAGGTTTGATTATGAGAATTTTTCAATCATTTTGCAAATGGGTCATGCTTAGTAACAATTACAATAAAATGTAATCCAAAGCCCCTGGATATGGCAGTTTATGCCTCTTGCTTTATGATTTTTATTATTTCACAGTCATATAATTTGTGCGTTTTAATTGGAGTGATGATGTCTACATGCCTTTGCCACAGGAGTCAAATGAGAAGCTTAATAAATGAATATGGGATTTACATGACTAAATTTGTTTCTTACCTCAGAGCTGCTAGCTGCTCCCTTCCCCCTCTTCCTCCTACCCATTTAGTCGTAGTTTCTTCCTCATTTATGTGTTTTTAGCGCATACAACTCTTATTGAGTGTCATGTTACAGCATGACGGTGATTTGGCTGCTGGTAATTATGTGGGTATTGTGGGTGAACAGGATAGCAAGGTAACTAAAAATTAAAAGGATAGTTTTGAGCAAAGAACCATTTAGAAGAAAGTGATTGTAAGTTTACCATCCCTGAGGCTTGGGGAGAAACAAAACAAAGTCAGCATTTCATCTGAAGCTGTGTCTCTAGCACTTGTGCTGGGAAGTATATAGTGTAGCCTAATAATTTCTTGTCTCTGTCTCTACCAGGATTGGTGAAGGGCAATGTGAGGTTGGTCCCAAGGCTCCTTTGACTGGTGCTGTGACCATGAGATCTACTCAGGCAGTATGGGTCATTACTCAGTATTAAATTCTATGTTCATATTTCTGCTCTAGACACAACTACTCAATCAATAGTGTTTGTTGAATGGTGAATACAGTAACAGTGTAATAGAGAGGGCTGGTTCAAGTCAGAGAAAATAATTTTGAAAGCTGATTTTGGTTTAAAGTGGATTTTTTTTCACTCTAATATACCTGTTCTGGTTTCATTCTTTCCATTTTATAAGACCACACAACACTAGCCCTGAAGTAGCTATTTTGTATTTGGCTACATATCAATATCACTACTTTAACTGTGTAAGCAGCTGTTATTTTCTGACAGAACACTCTGCTTGACCAGTGCAACTTGGGAAAGGTGGGTTACCAGACCAGATAGACTGATGGACTGATACAGTTTAGCAGTTCCTATTTAATTACTTGGGCTTGTTTTTCTAGGTTTGTGGTGTTTTTTCCCCTTTTACTTCAATTACAATACTGTAAACAGCACTTAGGTGTTCCTGATTACATTGGTTTGGCTTGGCCTGGTTTTTGGTAGAAGGGAGGCCACAAAAATTGCTCCTGGGAGAAGCTGCTGGAAGCTTCCCACCATGTCCAGCAGAGTCAATTCCCGATGGCTCTCAAGATGGGCAGGCTGCTGGCCGAAACAGGGCTACTGATAAAGGCTGGTAATTCCTCTGTGATATTCCTCTGTGTAATTCCTCTGTGATATTTTAAGAAGAAAATAAAAATCAAGTCATGGCCTTTGCTTATAGTCAGAGAAGAGGAGGAGGTGAGAACATGTGAGACACCAAGGTCAGTGAAGAAGGAGGGCAGGAGGTGCTCTAGGTGCTGGAGCTGAGATTGCTCTGCAGGCTGTGGTGAGGACCATGGTGAAGCAGCTGTGCCCCTGCAGCCCATGGGGATCCAAAGGGGATGCAGAGATCCACCCACAGCCCCTGGGAGAGGTGCCCATGCCAGAGATGTGGATGTCTGGAAGAGGCTGTGATCCAGTGGGAGACCCAATGGAGAGAGGAGCAGCCTGTCCTTGGAGGACTGCATCCCATGGAAAGAGAGACCCATGTCACAGCTGTTTTGGGAGGGCTGTCTGCCTGTGGGGGAAGTTCACGTTGCAGCAGGTATGGTTGGGCTGCTGCTCGTAAGAGTGGACCCATGCTAGGGAATTTCACTGAAGAAGTTCTCTTCTCAGGGAAGAGAGCTATCTCCTGTGTGAGGGACCCCACAGTCTCACAGGGGAAGGACTCCTCTTCTGGGGTAGTGGAAGAAATCCCCATACCCTGTCTCCCTGCACTGTCAGTGGGAAGAAGGGAGGGCCTGGGGGGAAACAGTGTTTTACAGGCTTATTTTAACTCTCATTATCCTCCTCTGATCCTGTTAGTAATAAACTCACTTTGCATCTAAAGTTGAGCTGGTTTTGCCCTTGAAATATTTCTCCTGGTCCTCATCTCACTCATGAAGCCTTCATTAACTTTTTTCCCCTTTTCCCTTCTTTGCCCAGCTGTGGCAGGGGAGTGGTGAGCGAGCAACTCTCATGGGTGCCTGGTGTTGGTCAAACCACAACACTGATCAAGCTTTCCTCACCTTTCAGTGTAACTTGGTAATTCTAAGGAGCAGGTTGTCTCCATTGTTTTAAAGCTTTTCCTGTTTCTTGAGTAAGAGAGTCCCTGTGTTTGCACTCAGCAATGAAGAAGCTGACAAGTTCTGGGTCTAAAGCTTGAGCTCCTCACCAGTTGCTTTGTGGAACTGTCTTAAAAATGGGATTCATGGGGAAAAAATGAGTGTGACTACAAGCAATAACATATAGTGATTATTAATTTACACTTTTAAAAAATATTTCACTGTACTTCAGTATCTTTTGCCAGATGGAATGAATGCATAGGCAGAGATGTGCAGAGCTCAGTTGAGGGATTAGGAATGGCTGAGACTTTATTGACAAAGAAAGGCTAGGTGAAAGGTGTTTAATTTGTGGTCTGTATAATTAATGTTTGCTGAGATGAGCTGTTTGAGTTTTTCTTTGGAATAAAAAAGTATATATTAGCACCTAAGGAGCATTAGAAAACCTAATAAACTATTTCAAGAGCACAAGGACCATTGGTGTTCACCTGCATCTTTAAAACCTTCAGTGAGGTGAATCAATTTCTTCCTTCCTAAAAACAATTTCAGAAAAGAAGACGTAGTTCTCTACACTGAATGAGGGACATGAAGCTTGTCTCTGTGTGTGGTGGGTATGTATATATGTCTGTTGTCCCCCCAACCCTGTCATTTTCAGGAGTTGTTTTGTAGTCTAAAGCAGAAAATATAATAGCTACATTATCAACACTTTTGCAATATAAGACACTGAAGCTAACAAAATATTGTAGTAAAAAGATGCTGCAAGTTTTCAGCTCCTTGCTGTTGGGCATATAGTTTTCACTGGTTTCAACAGCAAAACTTCTGCCAACTGAATTGTGGGTGGAAGGTACAAAATTTGTGTTGGCAAAAAAGGATATTAATTTATTATTTACTGCTCATATGGATATGGTTTATAAGTTGTTCTGCAAGGTAGTGCACAATACACTTATTTTTCTGAGTGATACTTTACATTCCTTATAAATAAAGGGTTTTTTAAATGTTTGTCACTATGATTTGGAATTACCATGTATCAGCAGTTACTGTGGATGATTAAAATTGTTGAGGAAAAACCTCCTTAGCATATTTCAGACTTCATATATGCACTGATGTCTAAGACAGTGAGATGTGTAGTGCATTTTAATCATATTTCAGTGCCTTTGTATCGTGCAAAACTATTTCTGTTGAAGTCTGAAATGAGTCTGGCATGACCCAGAGTCACTATGATAATATATTCTTGATATCTTTTACATGCTGATAACAGTTCAGCTGTACCAAAGCATTTTGTCAAGTTGTGTTCATTTTCTATAGTTGTTAGTATATTTGGCAATGAGAATTCAAATTGTTACTCTTAAATTAGTGTTGAATTTGGGTGCTCAACTCTAAATTGAGCAATTCCGCCAACTGTTGCAGGATGCTGTAGCAAACCTTTGAGTTAAACTGTGTTTGTGTGTGTTGAGTGTTGTAATTTAATGAGGCATGCTGTAGCTACTTGTCTTCATCCTGGGAAAAGATAGGAATATGTTAAGTTGATATTGCTATTACTTTAGAAGTTGAAATAGAGACAGGGAAGCCTAGAAGGACTGGTTTGTCCCCTGCTTCCTTCCCCTTGACTGTTGAGTCAAATCCTTACCAAAATTTTTCTTGGTCTGTTTTAGCATAATTTAACACAAATTCTATTTTCCTGGGTGTCTTCATAGTTTAAAGACAAATGCAAACCAGCAGTTCTCTGACAGGGAGACATGTTCCTCTGACTCTACATTAAACAAATTCCAGTGGTCCCACTAAATTCTTTCACAAAAATAAACCATTTTGTGGATTATTTTAGTGTGGGTTGATGGTTTGAAAGGGAGTGGTGTTTGGTTAAAGGGCTGATTGCTGGATAAGCTCTTGTAGGAGCCTTTATTTGTTTTTGAGTTCTCAGTCTTGGTTCTCTAAGATGATGCATTTGTGCTCCAGAATCTGCTTTTCTACTTGTTTCAAGATGCTGGTCAAAAGATGAGGTCTCCACAAAAAAGGAGGGTGAGAGATTCAATTTTCTTCTGTTTCTTCTTCACATGGACAAAACCCATGTTTTTTTCATTTGCAGAGCCTTACAGTACCAATTGCAGGATAGCTATGATGCGTACTTGTTTAATACAGCAATCTTGGTTTAAATTTCTGTTTCATTAAATGTTGTTTGTAAGCCACTGTTGTAGTTATAATTAGTATGAAACATGCAGGAATTGCATACACAACAACCTGTGGCAATCTTTGTCCAGGGTTCTGCTGGATACTTGCTGGTTCTATTGCTTCACTGAAACTCTTTGCTACAACAGCTTTTTTCATTCAGACCAAACGATAGACACAGACCTTGCAGCTTCACAATCAGCAGGCAAAGAGAAGGGCAGTACTTGAAAATCTGACTGTGTGCAACACAGGAATGGCCTAGTTAGGCCGCAGGCTTTTTCTTGAGTATCTGAATAGGTGAATGAACAATTTCTTTATGTATGTAGGAGGAGGGAAGAGTAGTAGAAATGTGGATATGTGTTGGAGTCCCTGCAGATATCCAAGGTCTGCATGGCACTGAATTATATTGCAGCAGTTGATCAGTTTGGACCTTTGCAAATAGTAACTCCTGCAGGCAGGTGGAAATGTAGGTAAGGGTCTGCTGAATACTGCTTCTGTTCAGTATCCTTGCTAATTTCAGCACTTCTGCTTCCCACTCCAAACTGCAGTGTAGGCATACTCAAAATAATATGTAGGCATACTCAGAGAGAAAATGCAGCTAGGAAACCAAGCCCAGGAATAAAACATTCTTGCATTTTTAAGAAAATCCTACAGCAAGATTCTGAGTAGGACAGTGTTTGAAAAGATGCTTGGAAGCAGAAGGAAAGGGACTGTTTCCTGCTGTCTGCCTTCCTGCTGTGCATGCATTATGTTAATAGATGAGTTTGGAGGAACTGGTTGGACCCTTGATTTTTCCTTCTTGTAAGAGCAGCCCCCAGAATCCTGCAACATGCTGAGGGCAGGAGAGCAAGAGCAATCTGCTTCATTCCCCAAATGTGTTCTGGCACAGACATTTTGGTCAATGTTGCTGACTTTGTGATACCCGTGATATAGGAGTTCCCGTGACAAACACATTCATATCTAACCCTGAACAGCAGGGTTAATCCCAATCCTTCAGGGTTAATTAAGAAGTAATTGCATGGGCCTCAATTAATCCCTGTTTAACTCAGTTGCATGTGATGGAAGGGCACTAGAGATTAATTTGGCATACTGCCTGATCAAATTCATTAATTTCATTAAATGTGAAAAAATATTTCAAGTGTGAGGTGACAGCTGTGACTCTTCTGCCTTATGACAAGATCTAGCAGCACTGGGCAAGACCTTAAATATTTGTCATAAGGCTATGGATATCAGTATGTTTGGCTGAGTTAGGGAACTGCTGTCTCTTCCTCTCAGTTGCTACAGAAAATCTTTAAGATACTGCAACATGCAGCAGTAAGGAAGTGGTCCAATGGAGGAGTACTGACTTCCTGAATCTTTAATGATTTTGGTGGGAAGGACAAATGCTTGCTCCCTCTCTGAATCAGGCCCATGATGGTTTACATGAGAGTGAGCATTCACAGGCAATATGTTACACAACATACCCTGCTTAGTCTTAATTAAGGTTATAACTGAGAGGATGCAGAAATCTTTTGTCATTACTCTGCAGATTACTGAAACCTTAGCTAATGAGATTTGACTCTAACATCTGCTGTAATAGTAAATTTAGAGCTAGATGAAAAATTCTTATACCTTCAATGGCTTAGTATTGGAAGTATGTCTGAAACAGCCCAATGTCAGTCTCCATAGATGGTACTTCTGAATGCTGAGTAAAAACCTGGCTGAGTGGGACAGGAGGGCTCAGATAGGAGGTAGGTTACTAGATTTTCACTGCTTGCTTTGGTTGCTTTTGCCCCTACAACCCCTGACATTGCCCAATACCTGCACATGCCACAAAATACTTTGGTTTTGCTGACTTTCTCAGTTAGGTTTCCCCCAAACCAAAAAACCTGGGTGCACTGTAGCTACAGTGTGTACTCAGTATGAAAGTTGACTCAACTTCTGCTGCAGTACACTGTACCAGGCAGCTCTCAAGTGATGCTGCTGCAATTTATCACCATAAACTGTTTCGTATTGGAACAAACAATACTCATGAGGCAATCTGGATTCAAATTAATTCAAAAGCGCCATAACTGAAAAGTGAGCAGTCTCTTTGTGTTGTTTCTTTTAACAAGATTTTATGATATGACTAGACTACAAATAGCTCTATTCATGATAAACTGGCAACTTTGCAAATTGTATATGCTAAAAGCTATTTGTTGTACAAGCTGTTCTGGAAAAAACTCTGAAATGAAATCTTCTCTGCCAGGGGCATGTGAGGCATCAATTGTGTGGGTCCTGCAATGGATGTGCCATTTCAGGTATCCCATGGTTATGGGGGCAGGGGTGAGAAAAGACCACCTCATCCAAAAACCTAGCTTCTTATAGTTAATCAGTCCAGGGTGTCAGAGAAAAGGACAGGTCCAGTTGGAGCCAGTTTTCCAGCCAGTTTTCCAGCCAGGTGAGGAAACAGCTGAGGGTGAAGGAAAACACAGAGGTGGCAGAATTGCTTTTGGTCTTAAACATTTGCATTTGATTCTCTGGAGCTCCTGTTGTATTCTTTCCCTTTGAAGGCACAGCAATATCATCTTCCTCCAAAATACCCTAGAAACATCTGCACTTTAATGTCCATTAAGACTCCTGCTATTATCTTTCAGAGATGTGCTGTATTTTCAGCATGATCCCAGGACATAGTTGTGGATGGACTTAGCTTAAGGAGAAATGAACGACTGGAAGAGACCTAGTATGTTTTTGTACCTCAATCAGTGTAATTTATGGTATGGTATGGAACAAGGTATGGTGTTCATTGTCCCTGTAGACATTACTACCGCAAATTACACCTGTGTTTGAAGACATATATTTCGTGAATATTTGTGTAGTCAACTCAAATAGCACATGACACATCCTACCATGCAAAGAAATGCTTTTGTCACCAGAAAGGGAGCATAAATTACCCTTAAAGGATAACTCCTATGAGATATATAAAGATGCTGGCTGTGACCTTCCAATAAAGCTTTAGTAGTAGCTATGGGAGTATCTCAGAGACAAGGAGAAGAATTATAGTTATGTTTTAATGCACTTATCAAATAATTCCAATTCCTAACTCCAAGTAAAATTATGTTTCTTGGAAAGTGAGCACTATTTGCTCTGGGTCTTTCTTTTCAAATTATTTTCAGTTTCATAATAATAATTATAAGTACATTGGAGATTAAAAGCTATCTGCAGAGCAATCAGAAGCTCTTGAGGAGAACTTGGATCTGAATGTAAAGTCATTTATAGGTTCCACTTTCTATTTCACATATGAGATGCACCTAGAAAATAATAGTACATGTGAAGGTGCAGCATAAGATGTGAAAACAGCTGGATGGAGGGAAGGACTTAGGCATCTGAAGTTGAAACCCCAAAATTTTCTCAGCTGCCATTTAACTCTACAATACCCTAGATCAAGAGGAAGATTGTGTCAACAGAAATTTGAGGTACCTTGCATTCTGTTTCTGAGTAACCACAGAAGTTGCCTGCTTTTGGTAGGCATAAATATAATTCAGCATTAAGCACTGCAGGAATCCACAAAATGGGCTGTTCTGTGACACCAGATCAGTATAATGAATGTTTTCTGGATGCTTCCACTGTAGTGAGCTCTCAGTCAGAGTCTTGGCATCTGTCGTTTTCAAACCCTGATGTAGAGGAGCTGGTATTGCTGCCTTCTCTGACTGTCTGAAAAAAGTATTTAGAGCACATGTCCAGAACATGGGAACTGGGGATTTGGCACTTGTGCAGCAGGAGGTCAAATCTGTATATCTTGTAATAAATGGCCTAATTATTTGGATAAAAAGGTCAGTGAAATAGAGAGTCTCTCAATTCCTGCTGTTATGTGCTTCTAAGTGTGAAAGATTTGAGCAGCCTGAGGTCCTTGTCCTGAGGCTTAATTAGCTCTTTCATTCAAAGACAGATTCCTGTAAGGAAAACAGTCCCTGACAGAGGAATGGAAGTGCAGCCATGTGCCTCCTGGTACAGTGGTTGTGGTGGCTTGGGGCTGTTTCTCTCCTGACCAGCAAGCCTCGAGGTGCTCTGTGCAATGGGGGCACAGGCAGCAGCACACTTGCCAGCAGTGGGACAGCTAATTGCTTTCCCTCCAAGGAATGGAAATGCAGCCTGGGTTTGCTGTGTCCCATGTCTGTGTTATCTAGCACTAAGCTGCTGGATAAAATATTAGAAAACTGAAAAACAACCTTGTTCCAACTCAGTTTTCTTTTAAGGTGCCCTCTGTCTAAGAGAGTACAGCTCAGGCTATGATACCTAAGCATTGCTTCTTGAAGATTATCTGTTCAGCTTTCAAAGGCTGACTGCAATCCCAGATGAAAAGCTGGGGGAAGGATGAAGTCCTCCTCAAACACTGAGCAGGTGCTGGGAAGAGTAGGTATAGAGTAAATTTTATGCTAGACTTTCACAAATAATGTTATTTGGTAAAGGCCAAGGAGTGGGTACTTCTCCTCCCTCTTCTCTTCTGGCCTTTAAGTCAGAAGGGTCTCACAAATGGGAGGTGCAGGGGATGTTTGGGGCACAAATGTCAGGGTGAGGAAAGGCAAAGGCATAGCAAGAGCTTACAGCACGAGTTGGGTGGCTCATGGAAACTGAGGCAGACACCAAGTGTCCTGAGCAGTACCTTTTTGGTCTGTGGTGCAGGCAGGTCTGGGGCTGTAGATGTAGAAATGTCAGTGGAATAGAAGAACACAGGTGCTACCCAGAAACTTTCTTTTTTCAGGTTGCAACATGGTTAGATGCACTTGGAAATCTCACTCTAAATTTGGGCTTACAGTATGGACTGCAAGAACAACAAAAATGGTATTCATTAAAGACTGAAACAACTTAACTGGAATCTAATTCAGTCCCTCAACTTGGTTTACCAATATATTCTGTGCATTTCATCTGTATGTAGTATGATTGTAATTATGATATCTTTGTTAGCCTAACTCCCCAGAACAAAAAATGCTTAGACATTAGCTGGCTATCTTCCTGATTTTTAAAGCCAAATGTCTAATTAGAGCACTTCTGTTTCTTACATTTATTTTCAGTTCTAGAGAGTGAAAGACAAGAAATCTCAACACAGCTGTGGCTCTTTTATAAACTTCAGCTTATTAGTGCTTCTGGGTCAAATTCTCTGGTGGTGCAACTCCACAGACTTACTCTCTGATGGTGTAACTTCAGATATAAATATAATTCTCTGTACATCTGTCCATATGTGTGTTCCTATGTATATACCAAACCCATAGCTGATATAAATCACTGTAGCTCTTTTGGCTTCTGTGAAACTGTAGTGATTTCTTACCAGCTGGGTATCCGGTCCACAGCATCTGGTTTTCCTTTTCCCTCCCTTAATAGCACTGATGAATCAGAATTCCTAAAGGAGGATAATACGAAACATAATTAGACAGGATATGTTCAAGAAGAAAATTTAATTTGAAGAGGTTTGCACAGAATTTTTATTGGCCTCAGGTGGAATGCTGGGACTTTATCTTAATGAATCCTTTCTACAGATCCATTTCAGAAACTGCATTAAGTGATGGAGTGTGCTTTAATGGTGCATTGCACATATGTTTATTCAGTTGGATTTAAAAGTTCTTCTGTAAATTAGTTTAATTATTCTGGGCTGTAAAAAAAGGTGTAATAACATAACCTGGAATTTTAAATTATTTACACATAGAGAAGTTTATTTAAACTTTGGCACCTACATACATTTTAGAAAGTCCTGTTAGACTCAAATATGAGACTGAGGATTGGAGCTTTCCTCAGAATTGACTTGATGGTTAAAAAATCAATTTTTTTTTCCCATGTTATTGTGTTCATCAATGTCTCACAATTCAAATACGGATATTTTATTATTGTGTAGTATTTTTACTTTTAAAACCATATCTAGCTGCTGTCTTTTTATTGTGATTGTGTAAGTACCATATCTTTTGAGATTATTTAGCTAAATCCTGTAAGATTTTGTTCAAGATACTGGGTGAAGTATTTACTTTTCCTTATTCCATTTAGTATCTTCAGAAGAGCTTGCTAATTTTTATTATTACAACAGGCAGTATCTAGTTATCATTTACCATTATATAATTTTATTCAAATTCAGATGCTCTGTTTGGGGCACTTGTATCAGAAACAGTGTATCAATTAAAGGGAAAAAAACACCACTTTTTTTTGTTGATTTTTTTTTTCCTGCAATGAAGATTTGTGGGGGCTGTCTTTGAGGCCAACACTAAGGGGGGGAAAGGCAAATAAAGGGCAAATTACTTCTGAGCTCAAAGAAGGGGGAGAAGAATTAGTGGAGCTGCTAGGTCTGTTTCTCTTCTTCTATAATTGTATTCAAAATGATGGAACTTTAACAAAGAAATATTGGAGCTGTTGTACAAAAGCAAGCTACAAGCTCCCTTTGTCCTGGCACTGAAAAATGAGATTTACAAGGTGATAAAGTCACATGGAAATGGAATGTCTTCCATGTTCCTGGTATTTTTTCACTGACTAATTACTGCTAACATAGGGATCACTATTTTTTTTCGTAGTTTCTCTGTTAACACTTCTTAAATGAAATTGCAAATCTGTGTTGTCTTCTCTATGTGCATAGGACATCCCATCTAGCTGGTGATTGAGTTCTCGATGAATCTAATATTGCAGTGAAAAATTACTTTGCAGCCGTTATGTATTCAGAACATGCCATCAGATAGCCAAATACAACTACTCAAAATATGTGATGAAACTTGTGGAACCCTGCTGAACACTGCAGGAAAACATAGTAGTAACCCATACTGTTCCATGTAGATTTATGGATTGTTTAAAAAAATGAAAATAATAATGAAGTATTCTTTATTTTAGAAATAAATTTTTAATAGGCCTTCCAAGGAAGGCACGGAGTTGGGAGATGGGGCCTTGTGAGCATCTTCTGCCCCCCAAACTGAGTAGTGTACATCTTCCTCTGGCTTTCCTTTCTCCTGCTTTCTGTACGAAGTTGGAAGTTTATTGTTAATAGCTGTTCCTTTTCTTTTTTTCCAACCACAATCAAAATAATCTGATATTTTTATGGGGAAGGAGCTCTGTCATAAAGGGTACAGCATCTCCAGCAGCAGAATTACATGCTAAGCTGAGGAATCCTGTCAGTCCTTAAGGGTGATTGATCCAACATTACAGGACTTAAACCATTTTTAGGAAATCACTTTAAATCAAAAGTCATGGAGTAAAATACACTCTGTTGGTGCTGCAGATTCTGCCTATACAATGCCAGACTTTCTTGGTTTGAGGAATTCCTGTGTGCAAGGGATTGTGACCAGAAATGTTAGAAATATAAAAAAGGCAGAATTTTATGGAAAGTAGAGATGTTTGCAAAGTGTTCCTCAATGGGGCAGAATTCTTCCTCAAAAATGTTCTCCTCTGTGCATTGTAAGTAGAGAGTTAAATTTGATTAACAGCATTCTTGCCACCTGAGTAGCAAGACTTGCATTTAGGAGGTATGTGCAAACACTGCAGAGTCTACCTAGCAGCACTAAAGAAAGACTAGTGTAGATTTTATCCTTGTGGCAGGACTAACGTGATTTTGGCTTACTGTAGTTGTCATGAGTGTTTGAGATGCTTTATTTATATTTCCTTTTGAATTCTTTTTTGTTGACAAAGCATAAAAAGGTTTCAATATGTGTTTCCATTTAGTAGCCTGGACTACTCAAAACCTTGACTTTCATGCCTCTTAGGAGAGGCTGCTCTGGTTAGCTTATTAAAACAAAAATTGCTTAACAAAGCATATACTAATGTTATTTGTTGTAATTGAGTCCTGAAATAGCATTCTAAATGATACACAAGTCTATCTATTGGGACAGTTAAGGTTTTTTTCTTGTATTGGAAGAACAGGTCAGCTCCTAATGCTCTTATTTATTTGTAGCCATCAGTGTGACTGCATTCATGGAACACCCCCCCCCCCACACACACACACATTTCTGAGTATATACTGTAAGTTCAGTTTTATAGCAAGTAACCTTGCAGTTTGAGCTGTAAGAGCCATGAAACCCCAAACAGAAAGTGTTAAGATGAAATTTTCCCTAGAAAATGACTGTCTATAATTGAAAATTCCATCATAACCTCCTGGGATTTATTGTAATTTTTATCTAGAAAGCTCTGGATTTTTTTCTGCTTGGTAAAAATCAGTTGCTCCACTAGAATCCTGTTTTTAGTTTTGAATTTTTCACAGGGAAAAGCCTCATGTGCGAAGGTGACTAGTTACATTTCACTAATGTATTTGATTTTGATTATAAATTGACACAGAAAATGCATACTTTATGATCAAGCTGCAGGAGGGAGACATTTTCTTCTACTCAGATCACTCCCAAAAGACTAGCCAGTCTCTCTAATGATGCAATCTATGCTCACAAAAATAGAGGAAAAGACAGACTACTTTCCTAAGAATAGTTACTCCAAAACTATCTGCTGCAAAAGCAAACCAATGGAGTTGCAATGACTATTTAGAAATGTTGTTTAGCTTAGAATCAAGCTAAAAACATGAAGGAAGCGTCCACACCAGGAAATTGATGAGCTTAATTAGATCGTGAATTTGCATGCAGTTTAAAGACGGGTTGGGCTAGTTGTTCTCCCTTTTGTGTGCCCTTTTTGCAGAGGGTAATTGGAAGGGGGCAATTGAGTTATTTCATTAATTCATTTATCTTCCCAGAATCTGAGTCTGCCGCTACAGGCTGTCAGCTACCAGCAAACAAGCACTTCATTTAAAATACTGTTGAAAAGTTGGGTTCAGTCCTGTTGCATCTGGTATGCAGATGGGATGCTACTTTTTTGTTCAAATAAACAGAAGAAGCAATTAAGCCCCTTTTGGAGTAAGATATCTGAAACAATAGGAGGCACCATCTGAAACACAAGCTCAATCAGATACTGAGCCATGTGGACAGCAGAGTTTTATAAAATGTTGAATGCAAGCATAGATTGGATAAGTGGGGTTTGGGCCTTTTTTTTCTTTTCCCTTGTTTTTGGAGTTATCTGGGTAGGAACAAATACGGCCAGGACAAGGGATGGCGGCAAGAGAAGAGAGAGAAAAATGTCTTGAAGTTCCCAGTTCATTATTCAGTTTCCTGTACTCCTCTGAAACACCGAAGACATGACAGCAGCCTTTGCCTTCCTCCCTGGCAGTGCTGTGTAGGACCCCAAGGCCCCACAGCCTGTCACTGCTGCAGAACAATTGCAGATGATTCCCTCTGCCTATGAAAAACCAGCTGATGCACAAAGATTTCTGATTTCTCTCTTCTGATTGCAAGCACCCCATTGACTCAGCCACACAGAAGAATGTTTGCATCTCTAAGTGTTTTTACTAAGAGTGATTACTCTTCTTTTTACACTTGCAATTAGTTTCAAAGCAAAAGCAATCCTATACCTTTTTTTTCCCTGTTTTTTTCTTTGTGACTGTTACTGACTGGTTTTGGCAGCAACAAAAGTGTGGTCTTTTTCGTCCCAGTAGAAGAGACAGCTAATGCATAAGAATATATGGACAGCACAGAAATAGATACAAAATACTCTTAGGAAAAAAAAACGGTCTTAAATGATACATTTGATGTCCTCAGGAATGCAATATGGGCATGTGAAGTGGCAAACATATGTACTCACAGTTTTGGAATTTGATGTATCTTGTTTAAAAATAACATTTTGCATGTGTCCCATTAATTTACATCTCAGTAACACAGATAAATTAGTCTTCATCTTGCCTTTTCTTTTTTAAAGAGTGTGTGCTATTTAACATGACAGCATAACTTTTCATGTGAAATGTGGAAGATTTTTCACCAACGGCTCCACCTGCCTCTCTTGGAAGAGCTGGTTATGAACAAAGATATGACCAGAAGGAGGAATAGCAGCAAGAGAAGATAGAGAAAAAAGCCCAGAAGTTCCCAGTTTGTTGTGCAGTGCCCTGTCCTACTGTTCCATTTAATGGAAAACAAGAAGTTTTCCTGGATGAGTCATTACCATTCATCCTCCAAACTCTAAGCTCATGTCAATGGCAGCAAATGATTGACCACTACTTTTAAGGTCATGGAGAAGCAAAGAGTTGACCTTGAAATAAAACTGTTTTGCTATTGCTAACATTATGACTTTCTTTTTTCAATTAAAAATACCCAAAAATATCCTTTCCAAAGGGAAATAGAACAAAGCATTTTAATATTTTTTTGTAAAATGTATCAAAGTGTTTGACATCGACAACTGCTATGAACGAAGTAAATGTAGGTGGTAGAAACTATTTACCTAATTCAGCTTCAGCCTGCAAATAGTTTTTGTAGTCCTGCAATTGTGTTGAAAAGCAGAAAAATAAGAAAATACCTGAAGCAAAGGGGTCCATTATATAGTAAAATCCCTGTTACTAAATCAGATTACATATGTGGTGAGGAAAAATAGGTGACCTTTCTGGTCAAGCTGCTGCCTGAAACATGGTCTGAGAAAAATCCTGGGTGTATGTCAGCTTCTTCTTCAGTCTGATAATAAGATGTGCTATGTCTCTTCTTAAAAACTTTGTCATGTACAATATAGTACACAGTTAAAATACATAAATCAAAATCTTTACATATGAAACTTGGCAAATAATAGAGAAAAAAGTTCAATAAAATATTTGGGATAAGTTCAGGAAAAAAAAACCCAAGAATTTTTTGAGAGTTTTGAGTAAAATGAAAATAAAAGTTTTCAATAAGTAAAATTCAACCTGAATTAAAACAAAATTGTTTTCTTCCAGTTTTTGGTAACCTTTTGCTTTATTTATACAGGTCCTGGTAAAATGAGTTACTCTTTTAAATTTAAAAATCAAGGCTTTTGCAAACAAGTCACAGACATTTTACTTTAAATGTCAAAGAGAAATGTTTCAGCTCCCTTTGTGGATGTTAACATTAGAATCATTGGTAGGAAACATACTCCAAACTTGGTACGTTTGCAAGTAAGATTTGCCTTCTCCATAGCAAAGTTGATGTTCAACTCCCCACTCCTTAAAACCTGTTGTGTTAGAGTTCAAACTGTGTAGGACTCCAGACTGTTAAATTATGCGTAAAATTCAGTGTTTCTGACATGCCTTTGGATTTCTATCTGTGTATATCATGACTTTGCTCTGTACTCTTGTTTATATGTTGGTGCATTTACTTCTGCTTTTGTTAATCTTGCGATACACTATTGAGATCTGACTTTTGCAAGCTCTGATGATAATCCCTGTAGGGGCAATATTTATCCTTAAAAACATTAATGAAGCCTGTGTTTTATTCTCATCTTAAAATCTTGATGGTGAAGGTTTCAGAATGAAGGGAGCAAAAAGACAAATGGACTCAGCTGGAGCAATGTTTAGGCTGAAAACAGATGTTCTGCAATCTTGTTCAGAATCAATTCCATTGATAAATATTCTACTGCAAAAATGAAGAGAGAGATAAAGGCAGAAGGATCCTTGAACTTCTTTAGTCCATCAAGCTGTTGTTTATCTGGTTGTTTTATTAAAGCATTCCATGTTTTACTAAAACATTCCATGTTTTTAATGCACATCACATCAGGTTCGTATAGCAAGTACTCCTGTGCTTACCTCACCTCTTGTGGTAGGTTTCCTGGGCCAGCCAAATGTAATATGCTTGCAGATGACTCCTGCTCATCTAGCAGCAAGTCTGTTTGTTTTAAATACTATTGAAACTCAGAGCAGAGCAAACTGAAGCATAAGAGTCAAGTATGAACTTGGTTTACTGTACTTTTCATGAACCTGTACAGCAGCAACTACTGAATTTCAAAATGGATACACATCAGCTAAGCCTAAGGCCATGAAGACTGATGTCATCCCTCCACCCTGATCCCAAGCCCTGACATGTGCTTCTTTCCAGGCTGTTTTGAGGTAAGTCATCTCCCAGGCAACCCGCTTCCACGGCAAAATAACCTGATCTGATTTTTCCCTCTCACAGAGTACTGTGAATAGTTATCTGAAGAGAATGAAAAAAAACTCAAGCCTCAACTATTATTGTGTGCTTCTTACTGATGTCCAACTAAGATCCTCATTTATTGTTGCCAGGAAGAGATTCAGTGAGCCAATGCCTCTCTTTCAAAGTGAGATCAACTTTGTACTCTTTGTAAACGAGGTGCACTTGCATGACCACAGTGTTGCATGAGTGCTGGTTGGAGTTCTCACTGGCTAAAGAGGAGTTTGATTAATGATCCTAGATCACATGACTTTGGTTGCCTTTATCAGATAAACAAGCCATGAAAAATCACAGTGGACACCTACATTATCTCACTATGTGGTACATTAAGAGGATACCTCTCAGACTAAATAACTAAAAAGGAAGAATATCTGTGAGGAAAAACAGCAACAGACTTGAATGTAATGAAATCAGAAAATTAGTCAGTTGCTATTTAAATTTTTCATATCAGAATTCTATGCCATTGCATGCCCAAGCTTTTCTAGCCTGTTGAGACATGATACTTTGTCTTAAACCTCTTAAGTTTAATCCCAGCACTGTTGACCCGCTAACTACATAATAGAGACTGATTTCTGAATTTATGTCTTATTAGAGAAAGAGGAGACATCATTTAGAGATGTTTGGGTGGAGTGAGGAGAGCTAGTATGGCAAAGAGAAGGCAGTCACAAAGTTTATACCTTGTCAAAATAGAAACAGCTGAGCTTTGGAGACCACTTGTCTTTGACACCTATCTCCATGCTCACATTTGCATTGCCAAATTAAATACTTGGAAATACTGGCCTTTCTAAAACAGAAGAAGCAAGAGGGATAACAGTAAAAAAGTAAAACTTTGGCAAAATAATAAAAGGAATGGATTATTTTTTTTCCAGTGTAAGAGCACAATGAAGGCATTGCTGTTCTTCTACAATGTCTTGAAAATAATTAGTAGTTACTTTTCCTTTTTTAATGTAAAAGAAGTATTGTGAACTACTATGTCCAGTAGCCAACTTCTAGTCTAGTTTAGGCGTGTTCTCAGTACAGCATTTGGGTTCATGGGGATATGTACCAGCAGGTATAAAACAAGTGGCTTTTTTACACTGAACGTAGATAACCATCTTTACTGAAAGACTAATAAGTGTATCTTTGTTTTCACCTATTTTCTTATTTCCACTCATATGGTTAAATATAAAGGGATGACTGGTTTAGGTGAGGTTGATGCAACTTAGCTATGCTTCAGTAAGCAAGGTCAGGTTTTCAGAAATGAGATTATCATTGATTTCCTTCTAAGTTGTCTACACTCAACCACTGAGTAGTTCTGGTTGTCTGGTTTTATAAGGAACCTAACTGTGCACAAGTCCATGAAAAGATAAATCCAAGGGTCTTGAGGGAAGTGGCAGATGGAGTTACTAAGCCATTCTGTCACATTTGAAAAGTTGTTGCAGACTAGTGAAGTTCTCTCACGGTTTACCCACAGCTGGCAGTGAGTGCCATGCAGCCAATTGCTTGCTTTCCCCTGGTATGGTCGGGGAGAAGACTCATGGGTTGAAATAAAGGCAGTTAAATCATGAAAGTGAAACACACACACACAAGCAGAGTAAAGCAAGGAGTTGATTCACCCCTTCCCATGGGCAGAGGGCAGATGTTCAGTCATCTTCAGAAAAGCAGGATTACATAATGAACAGTGGTTACCAGGGAAGTCAGAATGCCATCACTCCAGCTGTCCTCCCCTTCCTTCTTCTCCACCTTGCTTTTAATTTCTGAGCATAATGTCACAGGAAATATCCCTTTGGTCAGTTGGGATCAGCTATCCTGGTTATGTCATCTCCCTACTTATCATGCCCCCCACCTATTTGCTGGTGAGGTGGTGTGAGGGGCAGAAAAGGCCTTGGCTTTGTGTAAGCCCTGCTCAGCAATAACAAAAACATCTCTACATTCACAACAAAGATTTAAGCCCTAATATAAAACACAGCCTCATACAAGCTACTGTGAAGAAAATTAACTCTATGCCACCAAAACCAAGGATAGAAGTTTGCCAGGAGTTGCAAAATGGGGAAACATAACCCCCAAGTTTAAAGAGGGAAAAAGATTTATGGCAAGCAAATCAAGGGCGATGATTCTCCCCTTTACTTCACTCTTGTGAGACCATACCTCCTCTACAAAGATGACCAAGGGATCTCCTCTATCAGGATGGGCTTAGAGATTTGGAAGTGTTCAGCCTGGAAATAAGAATGTCCCAGGGACACCTCATAGCAACTTCCAGTACCTGAAGTGAGTCTACAGGACAGATGGAGAGGGCCTTTTTTTACAAGGGCATGTAGTGATAGGACAAGGGGTAATGGTTTTAAACTGAAAGAGGGTAGATTTACATTAGGTGTTAGGAAAAACTTCTTTACTGTGAGGTTGATGAGGCACTGGAACATGCTTCCCTCATAAATTGTAGACATCCCATCCCTGGAAGTGTTCAAGGCTTGGTTGGATGGCCTTTGAACAACCTGGTTTAGTGGGAAGTGTCCATGCCCATGGCAGGGACTGCTAGAACTGGATCTTTGAGATCCCTTCCATTCCAAACCTTTCTTCAATTCATCTCAATAATGAAATTCTGGGCTGGAATATGAAGTTTTATAAAGATGAGGTTTTTTTCCTTTCAATGCTAGAACTGAGGTCAACTTGAAATTACCTTGCGTTAAGTCAGTGGACTTTCAGTAACTACTGATGGACATAATTCAATGCGGCATTAGTTTCTAAGCAATTTTGTCACATGGCAATCCCTCCATGAATATGCAGCTTAAATGGAAGAACTAAGAGCTGAACAATGTAGAAGCTGTAATTTTATCCTAACTTCAACAGCTGGAAGAGGATACTTTAAATTTTAAAAGCTCATATAGATTAATAAAGGCAACAGTGGAAGTACCACTGGCTGCTGTCAGTTATGACAGCTGTCAAAATTTATTTAACAGCAGTAGCTTTGCAAAAATTATTTTTTCACCCAAAAAATGAAGCACTTTTTCTCACTTTTAGAGTTTTCACAGAAATGATAGTTAAACTTTTAAAATAAAGTTATTTATATTCACATAAATTATATGTGCATTTTATATATATGCATTTAAACTGAATATTGTAAGTAAGAGCTACAGTCCCTCCCAAAATCTCAAGCCAATTAGGGAGCATGAAAAATGTTCAGGAAGGATGGGATTTCTAACAGTTTCTCTGTAAGTGCAGCTGCAGCTGGAAGTGGCACTGCTGTGCTGCCCTTTGGACATGCACTGTTGTTTTGTCCTGCTCCAAGTGGGCAGATGTGTTTGTACTTGCTGGCTGCTTATTTTTGTCCTCATTGTGAGAAATGGTTACTCACTTCTCATAATTTAAAAAGGTTTATTAAACCTTATCAAAAATACAACAGAAGACTGAACAGAGAAAAAGGCAAAGTATTTTCCCACCATGGGCTTGCTCACACAATGGAGCTTTCACCTTTTAACCCCTTAACCCCTCTCAAATTTCTGTCCACCACCCCCTTCTTCACTGTCCAGTGGTGGAGATTGCTTCCTCAAATCCTGATTGGAGGTCAGATGTTGCCATAGTGACAATCCAGCCCTCCCAGATGTCCAAACTCCAGCTGTCTCTTGATAGCTACACAAGGGGCTAAAACATAACTATAAACCTATAAAACTTTTCTTAACTCATAGACATGATATTTGTTAATTGTGAACATCAATCATCGCATTACTCCTCTATCACACTCATTCTGGACAAATCTTGGAGTTTCAGGGTTTCTGTGGAGAAACTTTTTTACACTCCAGACTTGACAAGGTGTTACATTAGGTCTCAGCAAAGATAAGGTTTGAAGGAAAAGATGGAACCAATCATTCCCAAATCCAAAGCAGTTTATACTGGCCTGCTGAATTTTCTTCACTTTCTGAAACAAAAAAACAACAAACAAACAAACAAAAAAAAACCGTAACAACAAAACAATCTAACTATAGCCTGTAGAAACAAGACACAAGTGTAATGAAACGAGACACAAGTATAATGACAACAACCTGATGAAACCAGCTCTGATAGTGACAGGGCAAACCTCTTCCATGGTACTCAGGACCCGGACCCAAGGCTGGCTGTAGTAAGGCTGCCACTGTGAGACAGCCCATTCAAGGGTGGGATTAGTCCTAGGGAGTTACTCAAATGTTGGACCAAACCCACTGTGTTTCTAAAACACAGGTCAAGGTGCACAACTGAGACTGACTCAGACCCACAGGCATTTAATATCATCTCCTAAGGTCATTATTCTGGGACATGGTCAAAGCTGAGTAGCTTTGTTTTAAGGAATCTCACAGATTGTGTGCAGATGCCTTCATGTGGAGTTATACACCCTTGTCCTCTCAATCCACATGGCTGATTCCTCATAGCAGTGTTGGTCTTTAGCCACTTTACATGGCAAATAGGGACCTGGCTTTGCCCTCTGCACTTCTCTGCTGGAAGCATTAATGGTTTCTTAGACAAAACTTAGCAGGGTGGAAGATCACAGATTTTCTTCTAGACTGGTGCATCTGTGCACTTCATTCCACTTTGCACCACTGTAAGGAAGGATAAAATGTAATTATAATAATAATAAGTGGATATTTTGGAAGTTTGGTGTCCTGGTTTAAAAAATGTCTACAGGCATTTCTTTGAAATAGAGTAATCCTGATAGTGGTCACTGATTGCTTTCTGTTTGTAGAGGCCTCAGTCCTTTACAAAGGCCTGAACAACATCAGTGATTGGAGAATGTTGTAGTCTAGACTCTTTCTTTCCTGAAAAGCAACTCCAGTTTCAAACCACTCTCAAGGCGCTGTCAAGCTAGCACACAAACAGCTGAGAAAAGTCTTTGAGTAATTAGATCTCAAACACAAATAAAGAATGGTGTTTTTCTTCATGGATACACAATTACTTTGACATTTTCTCTTAAGTTGGATAAAAGTTTACATTTCACCTATCAAAGTAAAAAAAAATAAATAAAAAAACAATCCAAACTAAACTGTTAGTTTTAGATTGAAATGTAAAACTGCAGCTCTGCCATCACTTTAGAAAGAGCTCCTCAGAGGCTTTAGTGCCCGAGTCAGGAAGCCAACCAGAAAGCTGACAGGGGCTAGAGCTGCCATGTCTGCAAACATACTACAGACACAGGTAGACAGCAGAGGAGAAACCTCTTGTAAACCTCCCTTGTAAAAAGCACTCTCAGCAAAGCATGCTATGGTTTCAAGAAAATTAGAAGATTCCACCTGGCTAAGTAGGTCAGCAAGATGCCTTCATGTGATGGTAGGACCAGGATGCCCTGATTGCCGTGCTTGTAAGCAGGGGGTGTTTTGTTAAGCAAAGTTATTTATGCCTTCTTAGGTGAGGAAATTGAGGTGAGCATAAGGGAACACTGTTCATTAAACAAAACTTCTAAAACTTTTGAACTTTTTAGCTTTTAAAAAGAAGTGAAGCTCCAAGCTAGATAACATCGCATGGAAAATTTTATTCCACCTGGGGAAGGTTTTATAATATTTGTGTAGTTGCCAGGTAACAGGATTTTATAACAGGAGATGCTGCCCATTTATGACTGGAGAACCAAGCTTGTCATGTAGTGATGAATTGGTGCCTACTCTCAGATGGTCTCATTCCAGATGTAGTATGAAGATATTTTTTTTTTACTTCTCTGCCTTCCTTCCTCTTTTTTTTTTTTTTTAATTTTTTTTTTATTTCTGTTGGTTGGTTGATTAGTTGGTGGGTTGGTTGGGGTTTTTTGTTGCCAGGCAGCTTGCAAAGAATTTCAGTTCACTCCTCCTCCAGCTCCCATTCCAGAAGAATTCAGTGTGCACCAGTTTTCTCACACAGTAGCTTTAGGGCAACACACAGCTAGAAAAGGATAGGTGGACGGTCGTAGGAATAGTAAGGTTCTTTTCTGAAACCTACTCAGACTATTAGAGTGAAAACTGAAGAATTTTCTTCTTCACCACAATACCTCAGAGTGTTTTCTGTGCGCACATCTATTTACAATCTGTTTCCCAATGCCCTGGAATTGTTTTGCTTAGAACTCAGCGGGGCGATGACTGTAGGTGGCCCTCCCAATCTAGGAAAAGAGAAGAAAGAAATCTTTCTTAAGATTAAGAGAACATGGGATCAACAACTCTTTGGTGAAGGAGGTGGTATATGTGGAAGCAGGAGATCTCAGAGTTTTTAGCCTTCTTTGAAAGGAAAAAAAAAAGTTAAGAACTATAAAACATCAGTAGTTTGAAGGAAAAGTGGTGGATTTCCTAGGAAGGTAGACTTCTATGATTTTTACACATCAAATGGGATGTTGGGAAGATAAAGTATTGTATTTGTTTTAATTTTGAAGCATTGCTAAGGTATATAGAGTTTCAGGATTTTTCTCATTTGTTGCTTTTGTGTATGTTTTATTTGTTTACAAACAGAAACTGTGCATCTGAGAAAATGGCCTATTTCACTCTACATAGAAAACAGACTTTTGTGAGTAGTTATTCTAGTTATTAGAGAATTTATAAATTAATGTTACTTGTTTGTTTGCTTGTTTGTTTATTAAAGCTGGAATTTTTGTGTGTACATCAAATACATTTGGAAGGCAGAGAAATAAAATGTGATTATCAGGAAAGAAACAAACATAATTATGGAAAGCAATGCTAAAATACTAGAAGGAAATATTCTGATTTACTTTTTTGTACATACTTCTAAAACGGCTCTCTCCTCTCTCCCCCCACCCTAATCGTGACCTGGAGCCTGAACCATTCAAATAATGACCCAAACACACACACAAAAAAGAGTCAGTATTGATACCATGTCACGTCTGGCAAAAGCCAAAATTAAAGTAAGTCATTTACCCCGTGGTGGCATGAGGATATCAGGTTTAGATAGATTTAATTTATCAATAGGGTCAGGCTGCACTGAATATAAAATCAAATTACACAGAAGCAGATGCTGAAGTCCAAGAGGAGAAGGTGTAGATTGATTGGAGAAAGGCAGCCCATCAAAGGGGCCTTTGTCCGGGGTTGACTTGGTGAAGCAGCTGACAAGTGGCCATCAGATCCTGCAGCCAGGCAGCTGCATGATGGGAGTTTGACAGCTGACTTCATTAGGGCCCTTAGGACACGTGCAGGGATGAATTTGTCCTTTAATTGAGCTGGACAAGGAAATAGCACTGATGGGGCAAACGGCAGTGAAAAGGGCTGAAATGAACCCAGGGGCCAGATAGGTAAATTTAATGCTCTTGTGATATTTGACATGTATGTTCTGTTTGTATGTATGACATTTGTGTATTTATCACCAGTCTTAAAAGCCTTCAGAAGTCAAAATATATATGCAGCATAGAAGTCATCAGTAAAATTTCTGCCCGGGTGTGGTGGAGGGTGAAAACTTTGCATCGATCAGGGACCCCCAGGGGCAATGCCTCTGAATGAATAGACTTCCACAGCCCTCCGTTCTGGGAATAAATCTTGCCTTTCTGTTTGCATTAATACCATCATTTCCTGCTTACTTAACAGATAACAAAGTCTGTAAAGCAAATTCTGCCACTTGTGTGCAGTTTTTCTGTTTACAACTCAGTGGTGTTTTCTCCGGTATAGCATTTCAGGAACCGTTGTAAAAATCTAGATTGAGTCAAAATGTTAATACAAACTCTGCATTAGTCTGCCGTGCCTGGCTTTTCATCTCATCTTGCCAAGAGTCTGAGTTGATTTTTAAACATGAAGTGGAGGTGATGGAGGCTCTGTAGGGGGTGGGGGGAGAAAGTCCTTCAGTTCATCCTCAGGCAAAATGTTAGCAGAAGGCAGGGCTCCCATGGAAGGAGACAGGAGTGTGGTTGTAATATAGGCTGTATGCTTTAAGGATCCCTATCAAAACAGCCTTATGCAATGCTGAAGCTAATTAATATACAAAAAGGACTGTGGTGCAAAGCTGCAACTGGTAATCTGAGTCCTCTAGCATCAATGACACTCAGATATGTCTATCAAGCACAGAATAGACTCCTTTATGTTCTCTCACCACATAAATATGTGATCAAAGAAATAACATGCACTAGAGCTGCCCTTAGGCAATGACCCTAACCTTATGCCTCTCTTCCCATCACCAGTATCCCCAAAGCACTCAACAGATGTCAGATACAGTTAAAGTGGAACATATCCATGCATCTAATTTGGAGGCAGAGTAATTGCTGGCAAAATTGGCCACATTCTAATGTGCTTGTTCAAAAGCGACCTGAATTTACATACCTATGAGCAATGGAGTTTGACAAATTATTAGTATTGAGTAATAATCAATAAAATTTGATCGGTGAGACATCAGTGATCAAATGAGGTACTAAGATGTGTAAAAGCATCTCCTCTCACCCAAAATGTGGGAGATATCTCAGCCCAAGAAATATATTGATTCTGTGTGGGTGCAACTCTTAATTTGGTTGCCATCCCTATAATGTACTGTGGTTCATGCAGTGTATGGTAACAGCAAAATGTTCCAAAATCTGCCATAAGATGAGGAGTGATTGGAAAGGACATATCTGCCTTGTATAGCATACTTACAGTGTGTAACATAAACAGTGGAAACCAAAACCAAATACCACAAAAAAAGAGACCAAGCTAACCACAAAACACCACAAAAAAGCCCAAAAAATCAAACCAAATCTCAAAAAAGCCAAAACCCAAACAAAAAAAAAAATCCCCTAAACAAAAAAAAAACCCAAACACCAAAACAAAACTCAAACAAAACCAAAACCAACCAACTAATCAAAAAACACACTAACCCCAAGATCAATTTATGTATTAATACAATTGAGATTGCCCTAGTGACTTTGTGGAGCTTTCTGTCTTCCAGTCAAGAACTTTGCTTCTGCTGCTTGGGACAAGTAAACAAGTTCTCAATTTTATTTCATTTCTGGTACGCTCCAGTAATCTTTTCTGTGAGGCTGGACAGGGCTGGCATTCAAAGGAACAGACCCCCCTGAATCAAACAAGGAGATACTTTTTCTCCCTTAAGACACAAAAAGATATTTAGGCAACCAGTGTCCATGGAAACTCTGCAGGAGCTGGAGACAACTACAGAAATTCTCTCTTTGTTTTATAATCTGCTCAGAAGGAGAATGGGGAAGGGAGAAGGTCATAACTTTCTGCTCATAGAGGTTGTTTTTCTTATCGTAGTGGGTTGGAGGTCTCAATTCCCAGAGGCTTAAGAGCCCATTTGTCAGAGAAAGCAAATATGATCCTATGCTCCTTTTCTAGTGTCATTTTCAGCTTATGCTGCAAGAACAGGCACTGAAAAATCTCCTCCATGCTGAAACCTGTTGTTATCCAGAGAGCTTTCCCTGGCGTGCTGGCCAAGCATTCAACAAATTAATGACTAACTTTTAGCCAGAGACCTAAAGTAACCTCCAAAAACTGTGGGCCAGGAAATTTTGTTCCAGTTCTGATCTCTGTGATGATTAAGTAAGGTTCCCTCCATGAGACTGTTCAGGTCCAAACTTTTATATAAATTGTTTTGGGATCTGGTTAGGCCTGGTGCCAGCCATGCTTCCCCATGTGAGGCATGTTTACAGCTTGAGTAGGACCTGGAGAAGGGAAGGAGGATGTTTTCCCTAAAATCTGGTTTGATGCCTGGAAAATAGGCACATTATGTATAAAGAAAATTACATTCACTGAGATTGCTCCGAAGTGCTTTACTTTCTTATCCCATTATCTGGAGAAACACTGAGTCAGGACACAAAAACATCTGAGAAAGATTTGGGGACTATGCACTGTCTTTGGCTTCTTAGAACAGGAAGCCATGCCCCATGTCTAAAAGACTCAAAGATTAAACTGAAAGAAAAATCCACAGGACAGCTAAAACTGACAAATCTTAAATATGCCAAGGGCTTTTTGAACACGGGCTAGCATTTCTCTTTAACATAAACATCAGCATTTCTTCAATCTGTGCCATGAGGGGATTTCAACCAGCAAGCACAGTTGGGCCTTGCAGAGCTGATCTCAGCTTGAGCCTCTGTGACTGGCCCTATGCAGCCCCTCTTTTTAAAGAGTTCTGGCCCTTCTCCAGCTGGTGCAATTGGGGCATCACAGACCAGGATGGCCTCATGCATGGCTGCTCTCTCCTTGTGGGGAATTTGCTGCTGTAGATTGCATATTAGCGGCTTGGGTATAGTAAATGTGGTCTTTGAGAAGTGAGTATAATCAGTTTCTGTTGTTATCCCAGAAATGGGCAAATCTAGACTGAGCCCAGTCTAATGGATTATTCTAACAATGGAGTAATTGCTAATGTTTATTTTTTTTCAATTTTTTTTCTCCTGCTCCACACAGTCTTTTCCTGTATTTTCCTTCTGTGTGTCATACACTTTTTCTATTATTTTCAGTATTTCTGCTTTGGATTGCTACACTTTTATGCATGACAGCCAGAAGCAAGGAGTTACAGAACACTTTTATGAAGAAGAGCAGGCTTATTTTGTTTAATATCCCTCCTGGCAAATAAATATGCATGCTGCCATGAAGTGGTGAGCAATACCTCAGTTCAAGCTTCTCCTGACATTCACAATGGTGGTTAATCTGGTTCAGAATAGGCTGAGCTGAAAGCACATGCAGACCTCTCTGCTGCAAGAAGTGGAAAATTCATGCTTGCCTTAATGGGTCTCCTTGATAATTATTTTAAACACCCTTATTTCTTTTTTTCTATAGTATTTTGAAGGTTTCTTAATGAGATCTGCACATTTTTGTGTACAAGCAAATTACTGAATTTGATACAGAAGCTTTTGGAAAGTAACAAGATACATTTTTTAAAAAGCTTATATTTAGCTGGATCTGGTGCAAGTGGTGAGACAGCTGGTGAATTGATTAATAAAGTCACTGTTTAAACCTAATATAATAAACATTTGCTCAATATTGTCTGATTCAGTAATCCTTTGTAATGGCACAGAGCAAGTCAATATTTCCCAAGTAAGGGCATTACTATACAGCAGATTCATGGTATGCAGACACCCAGTAAACTCCCAGCAAAATCAATCACTATGTTGTATTTTGTCAAAGTGAATGAACCAAGACCCGTGAAAAGAAAATTAGGGGGGTTAAACCAGGACTGCTGATCTCCTGGGATGGGTTTAATCTGCAATTCTAAGATGCAGGTATCTTCCACTCAAAGTGCAAAACCTCTGAGCCTGTGCTCCCTTGTGCTGGTACCAACATCCATGATCAAGTAAGTGACCAGGAGATACATTTTTTTGTTAGCCCAGTCTCTTTGTGGGGAAACTCAAGCTGCCTAGCTCCAAAATAAAAGACTGAGGAAACTGGATTCTAATTGCATTTTGGAAGTAGATATAGGATCCAGAAAATTATATCAGTGAGGCAAATTAATTCCTACTGTAATTATGTTGACGTCAGTGCACCTAATCCAGGGCTAAATTTGGCCCAATGACATCAAGTATTGTTTGCACACAGGAGTCTAAACAACAACAAACCTCTTGTGCTGAAACAGAAAGACACCATATTTGTTGGAGTTCTTCCTGTTGAAAGAAAAAAAAGACGATGGGCCAAAACCTTCCAATATTTGTATTTGAGGTGAAAGTATAGTTACATGCTTATATTTGCTGAAATATTAAATTCCACAGTGTTTATATTTTGTTTCCTTAATACAAGATTCTTAAAATACTCTGCAAAAGGACATATTTCCTCTCTTGAGGGAGATTCTCTGAGTTTTGCCTAACAAAATCAGTGATGGAATTGGAAGCAAGAGACAAGTAGCTGTCTGTGAGAAAAGGTTCCCACGGTGCTGTCTGCATTAATCCCTCTGATGACCAACTAGGAAATTGAAAACAACAGCTGATACAGGACACAGCAGCTACACTTGCATCATTTGTCATGATCCAGAAGCTCAGGAGTCTCCAAACCAACATCACCAACCACCCAGGCAATCTCTGGAGCAAGCCAGGGGTGAAAAGCTGGCCCTACCCTCCCCTTTGGAGCAGACCCACGTGCATTGGTCTTGTTGTCCAGCTGCTTTCCTGTTTCCCCACTCCCTTATCAACAATGAGGCCTTTCTTGGGTGGACAAAGTGTCACAAAGTCTTTCCTTGTTCCTGCCTGCAAGGGTAGCAGGTATTTGCAAGGCAATGCAGATGCATGAAGCCAGCTCAGGGCTACATGCAAGATTTAAGCTTTCCAACAAAGCAAATTAAAGTGCAACAGAGAAATGCTTTACATTTAACTTTGTCAAGTCTGAATGCTTTGGTACAGTTTACAGGAGAGATCTGTATATTTTATCAGGCTCTTGGTAAAACTCTAAGAAAATAGACCTTGTTCCAATGGGGCAAATCTTTGGCTTCTTGATGCTGTTAATTTATTGCCCATATATGATTGCTATGATAATACAAGCCTGCTGTGTAAACAGCCTGTCACCTCTTCATGTAGACACTGATTTATATGTCTCATCACCCTCTGAAGATAAAGCAGGGAGCAGTCCAGCCAAAAAAGATAGCAAGCTAACTTCTTAGCCAGTAAAGCACATCTTTTGTTTGGTTGATCTGCTGTTTGGCTCAAAAAAAAAAATAATAGATATGCTAATAAAAAGGATTATCACATAAATTTCTTCAAGTTGGTATAACTAAATGCAGTGCTGGAGCCAGCAGTTCCTAAATTAAATTCACCCTTCTGTGATGGAGTCAGTAGATTAGTGACTAGACCTTCAACTTTCCAAAACCTAAGTTAAATGATTGTATTCATACAAAAGAGGGTTTGGAAAGTCTTGCTTTTCACTTGCTAATTTATCCTTGTGAAGTAGAAGGAGTTTGGTCTGGTTTCTTTCCAGCAATATATATTTCCTAATGTGTTAAACATTTATTAGGGAGCAGAATTTATATGTAAAAGTTGGAAGGCAGATGGTTAAAGTAAAAACCCCTCAGGCTCTCCATTCTAATATATAAACAATGGGATCTTTATGTTTTGCCTGTTCAACATTTCTTGAAAATTGTTCTTTAGCAAACTGCAGCACCTGCAGTAACCAGAGGCAACTCTCTTTCACTCACTTCTCTCCTCTATTGCCAAGGTTCGTAAGGTGCTGAGTGCCCAGTTTCCATTGCCCTTGCTTGCTTTATATGCCTGCTGCTTTCAGAGGAATTAACAGGTGTTTGACAGGCACTCTGACATGACAAAGTCTATGTCCCGTGTTTGATAACACGACAGTGAAAATAAGCATGTGCTTCAGACTTACTGAAAAGTAAACATCAGCTGAGCCTTGGAGAGCAAAGGGCTTTTAGGTGCTGAATTCTTTCTGAGATATAGCCCATCACGAGCTTGCAACTGGCTCAGAATTTATAAACCCATTTTATAATACAAGGGAAGAAACTGTGTAATAAACTTTTCAGTCATAGAACGAGGTAAAGGGGTAAAATGTGCACAGATCAGACTGATCATGTTAGCACACAGTTAACAGTCCTGTTTCTATTTAACTGGAATGGCAAAATGCTGCAAGAGAGGCAGTAAACCACAGAGCACCCATGTAAGTACCAAGCTGCAGAGGCCACCTGTGTTAGCTCTCTCCTGCCTGAGTGTACTGAAAACAATATGTTTGTTAAAACACTGCTTCTACTGCTGCCTTAGTGCACCCAAATCTTTTCCATTCCTGTAACTAACTAATCAGCTTTTTGCAGACTAGGAAAAACAAAAAAAAGAAACAAACAGACAAAAAAAACCACACACACAAAAAAATAAAAAACACCCCCCCAAAAAAAAAAAAAAAAGAAAAAAAGAAAAAAAAAAAAAAAAAAGAAAAAAAAGGAAATTTAAAAAAAAAGAAAGAGGAATTCTGCCAGACAGTCCTATCTGAGCTTAATTCTCTGAGTGTCGTATGTCTATCACATATACTGGGTCCCTTGGAATAATAATAATTGAGCCAGGCAGCTGAGTCTTGCTGTGGGTATCTGCAGGGAGGGGGGATGGGGGCTGTGATAAAAGACTCATCAGTTTCAGCTTAGTTCAGTAGACATCTGTGCAGCAGAGGACCTCGTGATGATCCTGGCAGCAGCTCTTTTCATTTGGGTTGGGCTTTTTGTGCTGAATGCTTTTTGTACTGAGTCCCCGTACCAGCCTGTCTCAGCACTTTCAGAGCCAGAGCTTTTTCTCTTCATAAGCTCTAGGTTTTTTTACAGGCCACTGAGTCTGAGTGGAGCTGTATCCAGAATTACAGAAAGCAGCAGCCACCTGTCACCAGGACATTGTGCACAGTGGAGGGCAGAGCAGTGGCTGGGGGTGGGGAGCTGGAGGGAGCCAGCTGATTGCAGGGCATTTCTGAGAAGCAGGGCCCTGTGCTTATCCATTTGCAAACACGGGAAATGATGACAGTGGTTGGAAGCTTTGAAGAGACTGGGGGAAGGGGAAAGAGAGAAGCCAGAAAGAAAAGGATTGGGGGCTAAAAGAGACCTTGTCCAGAAAAGACTGATAAATTCTTCTTTTCAGATTCCTTGATCACTGGTAAGATTTGTTCTACATGTGAACATTCTCTTAGCTTGACAGAATCTTTATGCAGTCCACGTTTTTTTGCATAATTTGGCAATAAATGGACAACTTTTTCTTTTGACTCTTTGAAGACTATTGCCTACTCCAGTATTAGTGTGGATATCAGTAAGGAAAAAAATACTCAATTGCATATGTCTCCTGATTCAGTCACATTAATTGCACTTCAGATTTTATGGTGATGCAGATTCAGTAGCCTTCTAACACAGAGGAATTAGCATTACTTTCTGACTTGTGGGGCCTCTGTTCTCACTTCTTCCTCTTGGAAAGCATTTACAATGGCTGGTCAGTTTATCTGAAATACTCCTTTGAATGGTGCAACCTGTCTTATCAAACCAGAGCATACAGGTTTACTGCAACCTGTGTTATTAAACCAGAGCCATTTCTGTGGAGAATAATTTTATTTTTTAGCAAATAACAAAAGCGCATGGAAATTTACTTTAATAGCTTATTTTGAAGTAAAAACTGCATCCATGAAAATATCAAGTCCTTATTGGGCAGAATAACATTCTATTCTATGAACTATGGAGAACATTATGGTCCCACAGCATTACAGAAGTGTGTAATAACAACAGTCAGATAAAATCCTAATGTCTTTTGCCCGAAAAAATTCCACTGGTAACACTAAAGGAGGTTTTCATTGAACTGGAATGTATCCATCTGAACTACACTACCCACTTTTACCCCTCATAGCTAATACAGAAAGTGTCATTCCAGAGGTTAAACCTGAGATCAGTTATCTTAGAACAGGACTAATTGCCCTCTGGAGAAGATGGTGGCTCCTCCTGGCTATTCTGTGTGCTCTAAAACTGAGCTTTAGTTTGGCACTTGACTTTTAGGTTATTGAAGTTAAATGATGTGAATCCCAACCCAAAAGACATGCTTCTGTCCCAGGATTATTTTTAAAAATGCATGGCAGAACACTGGGCTGACATTTACTGTGTGTGTCATCTGTGTTTTTGGATCATTACTGTGTTTTTGGATCTTTACTTAATCCTGTATATTTTGTAAATCTTTCTGATGTTTTTTTTTTCAAGTGCTGGAACAATGACGCTCGCCCTGAAGTCTCCTGATCAGGGGCCACTGCTCTCACAGGGACCAAAGGAGAAGGGAGAAGTCTCCGCCACAGCAACTGTGCTACTTGTCAAAGGTATGTGTCCTTACAGCCCTAGACCTGCTCTCACTCCTGACACGTTCAGTGAGATGACTGGGACCTTTTTGACCTTAAAATGGAGGCATGAACAAGAATGTAAAACAGTGTGCTGAGATTAATTTGTTCTTCTCTAACTCAGTAATCTTGTGAGTGATACAAATGAAAGAACATTCCCTGCTTAGGAAAAGCTTCTCCTGCACTCTGATTGTTCTACTTTAATTTTCTTTGTTTCATTACCCCATTCCATACAGGACATTAAGAGTGTGGTATAGAATAAGATACAGAAATATACTCAGTCTCCAAAGCAGGAATGTAGTGAATGTCCTATATCAAGATAGCAGCACTTCTCTTAGCTACTCATAGGGATATAGATTCACAGTAATGAAGAACTGGGTCAGTCCAGATTTATTCCTTCTTGTAAAAATACAAAATACATATAATTACTATAAAATGTATTCCTTTCATGAAGATACAGAAGGTATAATCTGTTTATAATACAGAGAGTTATTTGTGTCTCCATTGGGGACTTTATTGTGCAAATGACTAGTTCTTACCTGATGTCAGGCAACTGATGTAGTTGTCATAAGGCTGGAATATAATTTTAGTTTTTCTTTGGTGTGGTACTTAAATATTAATGTCAAAAAGTAGAAGAGGTAGTGTGATATGTAGGGACTTGATTCATTTCAATTCCTGTTTTTACTTTTGGATTTTTTCAAAGATTCCAGAGAAATGGAACTGTAGATATGTACTGAGAAAAGCAGAAAATAATAGCTGTGTCTCTAGTAACATGAGGCTCTTGCCATGTAAATGACCCTTCACTGCATACATGTTACAGTTTTTCATTTACTATCAGTGTCATACAACATAACGACATGCATGTGTTCCCCAGTTCAACTACAGTTCTTGGATGGTTTTGGTAACTAATAAGCCCAAGAACCCAGGAAGGACCTGGAACTTAGTTTATTCCCTGTAGAAATAAAAAATTAATTTTGCAAAAGGTATGAAGGAGAACAGTATTATTAAGAAGGTGGCAGAGACACAAACACACTACTTATGACTTACTTATCAACTGAAAACAGCTATTTTTTGAGAGGTGACATTGTTCAAACCTCTTCACACCATCTTCTTCTAAAAACTGCTTGATGCTGTGAAATATATCTCCATATAGCATCTTCCTGTCAATGTTGCACATTTGGCCTTAACTTGCAAGTTAGAGGGCACTGATGAGCTCATTCCCTTCCTTCCCTGCTATTTTCTATGTGAGCTGTACTAGGTCACACAGTAAGTCAGAAGTTTGCCCTTGGTTTCCATCAAAATACATGGCAAGAATTACTCAAAATGTATTAAAGGATTTTGCTAAATTCACAAGTAAAGTCCCAGTTTTTACTTTATTTTAATCTTTGAAGGATCTCTCGCTGTGCATTTGGTTGCTAAAAATACTGAAATCATTCAAACTATCCCTAAAGCAAGAAGATGTTTCATTCCTCATAAATCTTTGTGGATTTAAACAAGAGGAAAAGGGAGATGTATGTGCATCAGGGATGGCTGGTATTAGAAACTCCTATTTGTTGCTGCCACCTGCCCATGGCCAACTTTCAGAGACACTGGAGGAAAGAAGATTGCTCCCTCTTTCTTAAGAAAGGCTTAAGGTATTCTTTAAATTACTCCTATTTAAAATGTAACTGGAATAATTTGAATAGCTAAAATTGCCTAGACTACCCTGAGTTGGAAGGGACCCACAAGGATCATTATAAAAAAAACTCTCCTAGTCCTGCACCAGACCACCCCACAAATCTCACCCCACCCCATGTGCCTGAGAGCATTATCCAAATGTCTCTTGAACTCTGGAAGGCTGGTGCTGTGACCACTTCACCTTGACTGAAATTCACTGAATGATAGCAATTCAGTTTGGATTATTTGCTGATATTTTTTCTCATTCTTCTCAGAAATTACGGGAAAAAATTGACGCAATGGTCATGTAAAATTTTATCTTCTGAATGAACTTGTTGGTGTGCAGCATTAAAACCAAATTTTGAAGTTCTACTAATTTCTCTGATAATTGTCTTCACAAACAAATGTTAGATCAAGATATTTTATCAAGGATGGATGAAACTTACAGTTTCTCAGGGAATTGGAAAACACTTGCCTTGAACATGAATATTTGGAATGCTTTTCCTCTTTCCAATAAATCTGTCTGCAACAAATAGGATTTCGGAAGTTTTTTTAGGGGGAAATAACCTATATTGTTGCAGATATATTAACAAATAAATTCAGAGTTACAAAAATCCCTTTTTTCAGTTGACCATAAAAGTGGCACTATTGATGATGAAGATTTGTATATCTCTAAGAGACATACCAACACTGTTGCAAAAATAAATTGAGCTATCCTTCTGCTACAACAACCAAACTGTGGTTAAAAATGAGATTGCTGACTTGAGCATGCCACCCCTCTCCTTCAGCACACACCCAGCAAAAGCCTAATGGCCTCAAAGGCTCCCTTAATGTTGAATTGAATTAATCTGGGTGGTGCTGAGCCTTTGCAGAAGACAGCATGTGACTGTGATGAGCTTGCCTGAAGTTCTAGGGCTCAGGAGAAGCCAGAAACTGGTATGTCAAGCTGTTAATCAGAAAATTCTGGGCAATGCTAAGACATTGTGGGAGAAGCATAGAGAGGTAAAACTGGCTTTAAAAAAATATCAAAGAAAGATCTTTTAAACTTAGACACTCCCTGTCATTCTTCAATACTTTTGTTGTTTCCTTACAGGACACTATACCAAATTTTAGTAGTGCATCAGTCAGAGGTTTAGAGAATTCTTCAACATTGGCTGAAATGTGGCAGATGACGGTGAAGATCTGCCAGATGACCATACAGCACACGCAAATCACACCACACTAATGCCACCTTGGTACAGGAAATAACTGGTGTATGTGCACTCTGGGTCAGAGCAGTTTATGTGTTCTCTGCATGTTCATACAGGACATACATTTCAGCAGCATCTGTTTCTTTCTGATGCTTCTCTGAATCATAAAAAAGCAAAAGTGTAGAGAAGGAAATTGTGTGCTTTATTTCTAATTGGGGATGGATGTTGTTTGGGTTTTTTTCTTGCTGGGTTGGTTGGTTGCTTTTGGGTTTGGCTTGTTGTTTTCACTATTGATATGTTACACGTATACTTAGAAGATTGTTCTTTGGCAGAAGACTTGACTCTAGCCCAGTCAAGATGGGGTTTGAAATAGATTAGGTTATGGCCTGTAGAAGTCCAGGGCTTGACTGACATACTGAATTCTCAGCATCTCTCCAAAGCTGCTCCCATTAAAAAAAAACAAACTAGACGCTATGTATCCTAAGAGCTCTTGTAAAGTAATATTTATGAACATGTAATTAAATGTATAATCAAATAGCACTTAAGAAACCCAGGTAAGGGTAGTTTCAGCTATTTCTTTCTGTTTCATTTTCACATCAGCTTAGAACCACCTCCCTTCTCCCCTTCCCTGGGGAAACAAGCTGTTGTAAGGTGGGTGTACAGCTGCAGGATAGACTCTGCACTTAAGCTGTGGGAACACAGGTGTGGTGGATCCATTCTCAGGAAACTGATCCGCTTGTGGTCTCTCAGTAACTCCAGACTGGTCTACCCAGCTAGATGCTCCCCTATCCTCTCTCATGCCACATTTGTCCTGCTCCTTAACTCTCCTGCTTCTTCCTCTGCTGTGGAGCATGGATCCTAACAGGGGGGAGAAATCCAAGAATTCATAACAAAACATGGGGTAAAAAGACCATCTCCACTGAAGTTAATAATCAGCAGGGTCCAAATTACCTCTTATTAGCATTTATTTTACAAAGAGGCAGGGTATAATTTCACGATAGATTCAGATTTGGAGAGGGACTATAATCAGCCTCCTGAAGAGCTCTGCCTGAAGTACATGGCTGCTTATTTCTTTTCCAAATTGCACCGTTCTCTTTCCCCCTCTCTCGCTTACCCCTCCCGCCCCGTTCTCTTTCTTGATCTCTTTGAATAATGCAATCACTTTGAATAGCCCAGACAGGCCTGAAGATTAGGGAGCCTGTTTGTGGAGCGGGGGGCCAGCTGAATAGGCGCAGGAGGCTGGCTCCCCGGGAAAACAAGGCGCTGGGAACTAGGCCAACTGTGAAGAGCATGTGCTGGGAGGGACTGAATAGGCAAGCAGCCGGCCAGCCCATATGTCAGGCTGTGCCACAAAGACTTCTCTGCACATCTACCATGACAAACAGGATTACCGAAGACAATTAATCTGGCACGCTTTATCAAAATCAAGCGCTGACCCCCAACCTCTCCCCCCAGCATGCAGCAGATGCCACGCTCCAATTCAATGGAGCTCAAGTGTTCCCTTTTTCACTGCTGAAAGGCATCCAAAGCCTGAATAAGGTTGGCGTGGACTAATTGCAAACACTGTCTGATGGTGACAGTCCTAATCAAATGAGATGAGCTCACCTTTTCTGTAAACTTCTAACGGGAAGGCTGGTGGCAACTCCCCATCAGCTGCTGGCAGAAAGAGAAACGCATGGGGATGAAGGGCTTTCCCCCTCCTTTCTCCCCCTTCCTTCTCACTGTCTGATGGAGGAAGAGGACAGCCACACACATCCTTTCCTGTTGATCCTTTTGGGTGCTGCATCACGAGGGATGGAGAAGGGAAAGCATTGGAGCCACCTCTGTGCAGCAGCGTCTCTGCTCTGCAGATGCCGCAGAGCGGCCAAAAGGCAGCGTGCCGACGCTTACTGCCATGCTAGAAACCAGGCTCCACTGCCAGGCTGAGCCCTCAGCTGATGTCAGTGGGGCTGTAAACATCCCCCTCAGTATCTGACCCTGCCTGTGGGATGTTCCTGTCGGCTCTGTAGCGCAGAGTATAAACTTACACTCATTAGGACCAGTCATTTCTTTTCATGTCCCTCCTTGGTTTATTTTATTTACATTTCAACATACAGGAGTTTCAGAAAAACCTGCCCAGTTGACCTTAATAGAAAATGAAAAGTGAAGTTCAATAAGAAAGGGGGGGAAAGCAGTGAAAAACTAATAGTATTTTGTCTTATTGCTTTTGTATTTACCTTACTGCTGTTCAAATAAGCAGGCCAGATTCTTGCTGCTCACCCTAGTATGCATAGGCATCTGTAGTACAGAAATGCCTCATGGGCAGTCTTCTCCTCACAAAAAACTGTTTGTCCTCTTAGTCTCACTCAGATTAGAGCCAAGTGCCTATGTTTCTATATTGGCATCCTCTTGCTTTTTAGTGTGGATGGAGTGAAGGTTTGCATAGGCATGGATGAATGGTTCTTTCAAGTATTTTTTCCCCCAGGTTTTCAAATGAAAGTTCTGTTTATTCAAGAAAAATTTGGTAGAACCTCCTCAGTTTTATTAAGTTAAAACCCACTCAAAAACAAATTAAAAAAAAAGGTAGTAGCAAGTTATACAACACAGAACACATATTTCAGGAGAGTCATCCATTTTGTAAAATTTGCACAAGTGAAAGGCTCAAAATCTTTGATTTTGGAAATACTGTCAAAGGTTAGCATAATATTTTAATACAATATTTTTTTTCAAGCTTAAAAAAAAATCTCCTTTCTTCCCATACATGCTTAAGACAAAAGATTAAGTTTAAAATAATCTTTGTAACTTTGTAATTTTCCTTTCAAAGTTCTTTCCTGGCAATATGGACAGCATTTTGGCCTGAATGCTATCTGTGTTCCATTGCATTTCTCATCTGTTTTCTGTCAGAAACTTGACATCTAGATGTTACTTCCCAACCTACTTTCATGGCTATCCTCAGCATAACACCTGATTCTTCAGTGATTTGAATGATTTTAACTTTTCTCTTAAAGTAAGGGCAGTAAGGGACTGACACATTCCATGAGCAGAAAAGGCACTGAGGAGCAGGAGGTGACTGATTACCTTGATTTCTGCAAAGAGGATGAAAACAACCTGGTTCACATTTTGGCCCACGAGGCCATGTCCCTTTGCACACAAACCTGTGATGGTGGCTCCAGGTTCACACATGTCCAGAAACTTTGATAACTTTGATTTTCATTTTCTAAGTATGAATTCTCAGTACAATGTGTCCTAATTAAAAAAAAAAAAAAAAAAAAAAAAAAAAAAAAAGCAAAAAAAACGCCAGAGCTGGAATGGGCTGACACCTGCAGAAGCCATGGCTGTGGGAAGGGACCTCTCCCTGGAGCAGTGCTTTCCCACCTCTAGCTGCAATATGCAAGGAGTTCTTATCAGCAGTGTGCTGCTAGCGATGCCCCTCAAATCTGCCAATGTTTCTTCTTCTTGCATAGCAGGAATGGGATGTTGAAATGATAGTCACAGATGGAGGAGCAGCTGATTTTGGTATTGCAATGTTTGCACTCTAGCAACATGTTCCAGCATTTGAGAAATGCAGCACCCAAAGAGGGTCCAAATGGAAAATCAGAAAACAGAGCTAATACTGCTCAAGGCACTGAGCAAAGGCTGGCTGCAGATCACACAGCAGTTCATTGTTGTGGTACTCTGACATCCCATAGAACAGCACTTTCCAGAAATCAAAGGCCAGGTTGTGTTTTTATTCAGAATGCTAAGGTTGATTTCTAAGAAATCTCTGGTAATGAAGTGATAAATGGAGTTAGGAGAGAACTACACTGAAGGTAACCACTGCTGTGAAAGAAAGGTGAAGGAATGAGCTAAAAATACTAATTAAAGAAAAGAAAAAAGAAAGGGATGAGAAAGCACAAACACCCCAGAAAATTCACTACTGCCTAAAGTAGCAACTGGTGAATGAAGTGACAAGGTATTGATCTGAAATACCAGGTGAAGAGGAGAAGATATTTGTGTCTCCACATTGTGAAGAAAGGAACTGCCTGAAGGATGTGAACTCCTCTGTGGAGGCTGGCTGAGGGGTGATGGGCAAAGAAGCATCCCTGAGGCAGTCAGAGGCTGGCTGGCATCCGAGCTCAAAATGATCACAAAGCCCTGGTGGAACCTCTCTTTCTGCCTCATTCAGACTGATCACTGGGAAGGTAGAGAATAATTTATATCATGGCTAGATTAAGAAATAGAAAGACTCTGATCCATTTGACTGTAGTTAATTAAAACATTTCTCTAAAACCCAGGGGTATCTATTGCACAACTTTTAAACTAGTTTTGTAGCAGCTCTGTAGGTCACAGCACCATATATTGCTGCCATAGGTACCAAGATGGCTAAGGGTCTGGAAGGTGGAGCTGATATGATAATACTAAGTGACATGGGTGGAAATTTCTCCCAGCCATTAGCAGAAGGAGGAACTCACTCTTAAAAGAAAGACTCATGTCAAATCATATTTCTAAAATGTCATCTGCTTTGCAGTGGAATAGCCACCATTTTTCTAAACTACACAGTTTGTACAATTGAAGTGTAATTCAGAAATGACATAGCATTGACAAAGAAAGGGTCTCTCCTTCTCCACTGACCCCAAGGAATTGCCATAGCCTGCAGAGAGCAGTAGAAATTTTGACCTACTTTATCATGCCTACTCATTGCTGTCAGGATGTTTCTTATATCTGTGAAACAGTAATCACTGACTTTTATTTTGAAAACATAATTTCACAGTGATTTGGATCAGGATACAGAAGTTCCTACATTCTCCTGTTCTCATACCATGATAAGATCAAATTTTTTTGAAGTTCAAGTAAATATGCCTCTCTTATTTTCTTTCATCTTTTTCTCTTGGACTCCAACAGGTGCCTTCATTTCGGGTGACACAACATCTCTTAGAATGCATCAGAGAATTTTTCTTCCTCACTAGTTCTCTGTAGTTGCTGTCAGGTCTCCTGCTTCAGTTCTTGCTGAAGGCTTTCCTCCAGGCCAGAATATGGAGCCTAATTCAGATAATTCACATGCAGAAAAATCATTATATCATTCTGTGCTGCACTGCCATTAAGTGTGGAGTTTTGGTCACTGTGGTGTACTTTTAATGGGGCCAAAGAAATATAGCCAATACATGAAAGTTTGTTGTCTTGTTTTGCTCATGATTCTGTTAATACCTCACTACTTAGGAAAATTAACCACAAGTGGCTTGAAGAATGGATCAGTTTTATCCAGTAGAGTAGTGAAATGAATTATAACATCACAGAGTAATGTTTATGGTAGAGGAAAGAAAGTGTTGAATTGCTGGAGGAATGAAACATTCATGTATGAATGCATAAAGACACTCTGGCAGAGTTTGGTGTAGTGAGCTTTGTTTAACTCACATGAAATGTTTTTTTCTCCACCAGAAACACTTTCCAACATGAAATGAAGCTGAACTTTCTTGTCTTAAATATCAAAGCGATTGGCATCTATCATAATAAGTAGCTCAGGCCAGTAATCTGCCACTCCTTTTGATTTATGGGCCCCTAAATATAGAGGTGCAGATCCTGCCTAAGTAACTTAAGCCAAATGACATGGGACTTGCCCTCCTCTTTGGGTTTGACAAACCTCTTAGCAGTAGCTTAAGGAACACTGCAAGCCCACATTCCAGTTTCTGTTTTAGCCCCCTTTTTCCTGCACACAGCTTTGAGGCACCATGCTGCCTTTGGCACCTCCTGACTTTGTCTTTGGCCATGTCACGCCAGCCAGAGAGGGCACACTGTGGTGTTGCTCCCATCACGTTACTTGCTTTGGAGTTTTCTGGGTTTGGGGATGTTTTACCTTGAAGCCACTAATTGCTGATAGTTTCTGGCCAAGGTGATTTTGAATGTTCAGTAGGAAACAACACGGTTTTTTGGTTCAGCTGGACTTTCAGAAAACAAAAATGAGAATTTCAGCGTAACTGGAAAAAAACTTTCTGAAGTTTTAACAATCTTTGAAAACTAAGATTAGCAAATAATTGTAGATTGGTAAATCAAAGCCTTAGGTTTAGAAAATGCCCAAAATATTCTGATTATTACAACAATTACTTTAATTATGAAGCCAGAATAATTTTATAAAATTTACAAGAGTTTACAAAACATCTTAGTTGACTCAAATCCTTATCTCCTAAATAATGCATTTAAGCTAGAAAAGTTTACTTATTTGCAGATAAATAAGGAGAAGGATCTTTTTGTCAATTTTGAAATTTGAGAATGGTTTTAGGACAGTCTTGGCATTGAAACCAGAGGTGATTTCTGGTCTACAGAAATATAGTGGAGGAAAATATAATCTGCTCTCCTGAGCATAAAGCTGCAAAAAACAAGGAGTAAGTGAGAATGATGCTTTCTTGAGATGGGGCTGTGCATTGCATCACTGCAGCAGTCATGCAGCTATTGATTTTGTATCTTCTAAAGAGGTTCAGAGAGCAGGACACAGGCCTTACAGAGAGGCAGATGGGAAACTCAGATCTGTTCCTCACTGGTTCAGTTTTGAAGCCACTGCCTTGAAGATCCCACACAAGATATCTCTGAGAAGATGCAACCATGGGTGGATTTTTGAAGACATAAGATCTTGACAGCAAATGACAAAAAATAAACATGATCTACAACTATGTTAATTATCAGCCCACTGATATGTGTGTGCTCTGAAATGCATTTGGGAGCAAGTACAGAATGGATCTAAAATTCACAGAAAAAGTAATTCCACTTTTCTATAGTTGGAAAAAAAACAGGTTTTCCTTTTATTTCTTTTTTTCTCTCTCCCATCTTTTTAATCTTTAAATTGTTATAACACCAAGTGAACATTGAGATAAACTGCTGTTCAGATAATTCACTGTCAAAAATATTGAGCATACTTTAGTTGGATGGCAGCAGTAATGGTCTTTTCAAGTGCCTCTGCACAAAAGCTGAGCCTATCAAGATTTTTTGGCAGGCACTGCGTTTAACTTGTCATGTTATATATTGCAGCAATGCAGTTGAGGATCAGTATAAATCAACTTACAAGTCTGGAGGAAATGGGGGAATGTGCTTCTGCAGCCCACTGGCAGCTCAAGTGTCTATCAGAAGGTGGCAGCATCTCAACATCGTTCAGTCCAGTAGGGGGGGGAAAAGAAAAAAAAAAGGAAAAGGAAAAGAAAAAAAAAGTCCCCTCAATCAACATGTCCAGAATGCTGAAAGCTCTTTACATTCAGACAGGATGTACACACTGCTGCCTTGAATTTATGGGTTTGATGAATTTATGCGGTTATGGACAGGCAGGAAGGTGAAGTTTTGATAACTCTTCAGTCTTCTTAATGTAAAAGTGGGAAACAGGCTAAGTAGGTGCTAGAAGGAAGGGAAGTGAAAAATAAATGAGAAAATATGGCCATCCAAAGGGTCAGAAACAGCCCACCTTCCCCCCAAGGGGAATTTTGTGGTAGCTGTGAAATATTGAGCAACAAAATATGTGGTCCCTAATAAATTTTTGGGATTTTATCTCCTACCAGTGTGACAGAGAATAACTCTTTTTTTTTCACAGCTATCACACCCCGTATTGTCAGATGTCATGATCTCATCACAGGCTTTGTGGCATTTATTATTGTTTTTTTTAAAACTTCAGCCTTTGAAACTGGGCAATTGGATAGGATCCCCAGTTTTCACTTAAACACCACTATAACCAAAAATAGCATTATTTGAACCCTTGTGGTTACTGGGAAAGTCAAAAAACATCTGCCAAATGCTCTCACAATGTTTGAAAACCAGAAAGCAGAGTGGAAAAAATAACAGAATTTAAAGTAGAAAAAATAAAAATGACATTTCGTAAGGTTAGCAAAAAGTCATGCATACTGATTGACAGCAGAGTGTTGCTGATGGGAAGGCTGGGCCCAGCACATAAAGCCAGGCATGTCAGTGTGTGCTCTGATAGGGCTGGGATCAAGTGCCTGGCTTAGTGCACAGCCATGAGCACAAAATGGTGTTGCTCACTTCAGTGAGATTATTTGCTGATTTACAGCTCAAGTCATTGCTGAACTGAGCTCTTAACTTGCTTAAGGATTAATCCAGTGCCCGGTGCAGTTTGATGGTAAAAATCTGAAAATGGGGTCATCAGTGTCCTTGTAAATTTTTGGGGTTATTTTAAACATGGAACTGCCTCAGCTAGCACTTGATCCACCCTGTATAAGGGTGTGGAGTACAATAAGAAATATTGTACTAATGGCCACCACAAGGAGTCCATATGTGGCCAGAAATTGCTTCCCTAATACTCAGAGGACCATGGCATGTTATTTTCAGTCTTTCTATTTGTGGTGGGTTGATCCTGGATGGACAGCAGGTGCCCACCGTCACCACATTATCACTGTCCTCTTCACTGGGCAGGGGAGAGGAAATAAAATTAAAAGCTTGTGGGTCAAAATAAGGTCAGGGGAAGATCTCTCACCAATTACTGTCATAGGCAAATCATGCTTGACCTAGGGAAAATTAATTTAATTTATTACCAGTCAAATCAGAGTAGGATTAAGGTAACTAAAACCAAATCTCCTGCACTCCTCCCTTCTTCCCAAACACAGCTTCACTTTCAGATTTTCTACCTCCTCTGGCAGCTGGCTCATCACATCATCTGTGCTGCTCCCTCTCTCTCCGGGAAGGATTCCTCACATTCCTCCCCTGCTCCAGCTTGGGGTCCCTCCCACAGGGAACAGTCCTTCCCAAACTTCCCCAACAGGCTGCATTCTTCATGAACTGCTCCACTGTGGATCCCTTCTACAGGGTACAGTCTCTCTGGAACAGGCTGCTCCAGTCTGAGCTCCACTCAGAGCTGCAAGAGGAATTTCCAATGTCTTCTCACAGAGCCCAGCCCTGTAGCACCCCTCCTGCTACCAAAACCTTGCCACAAAAACCCAGTTACCTGGCTCCAATGAGTTTGTCTCTGAAATCAAGTAAAAAGTGGCAAAACATCTCTGTGAAGTTTAAAGTGGAGCAGTTTTAATTTCCAGGTTTTACATATGAAAGAAAAATGTTAATTTTGAACATACCTCCCAGTGTATTTGCCTTGGATGCACATCTGCAGTGCAATTGAAACAATGGACAGATTACCAGGTGGTGAAAAATTATGAGCAGGGGACTTCATCTTCAGAGGGGATACAAAACCTTGCAGAAACTGAGATTTTTGAAGGCTTAGCACAGATAACTCTGGGCCCAGGCACAGTCATACTCTCAAAAATGGCATCAGAGATTAAGCCCCAGAAAGACTGAATGCCTTTTTTGACATCCCAGTGAGCTGATAGCATAAATGAGGACAGGATTGTGGCAACTTCTTGGATCCAGGGAGAATTTTGTCATACCACAATTTCACATCTCATACTGAACACTCAGCTACTGTACTTGGTAGACTCGGCCAAATACACACAGGTCAGGAAGAGAGCTGGCAGGCAGAGTGTGCTGATTTGATTTTGTTTGGCTTTTTGATGTGCCTTCCTGGAGTTCCTATTTGCTGTGTTGTGGGTTAAATACTTAAACAGGAAATCAGCTCAGAGGACCAGCTGACCATTTCAACCTTGTGGAAACATTTGTCCTTGCCTGCTTCCCAGAACAATTCAAAGAATGCCTTGTTTCTGATACACACAGCCAAAGCAAAAAATCTGTGGAGAATAATTTGTGGACAGAATGATTCAGTAGGGTGACAGCACTCATTCAAAGACCTTGCAGTAGAGATCAGTACAGATAGCTGCACACCTAAAGGCGGGAAGTTCTGCCTAATTTTTGTTTTGTGCTGTAGACAGTCCTCTGAATGAGTATTGTGTCTGAATGGTTATATGAATCTATTAGCTAGTCATCCATTAGAGTGATGCTCTCAAAATTAATCTAGCCAAAACTTGACATAAATGATCTAGAATGACAACAATTATAAAAATCATTTTACAAAAGAATGACCTTCAACAGAAGAAAAAGCAAATTTAGACTAAATTGATTCAAATTAAAAAAGGCTATCAAGGAGAGATATTTGTCTTGTTGTTGTTGCAATAAAAATTTTTGCAATACCATAGTTCCATCAGGCTTACAAATGCCATGTTTCCTATTTTTGCCAAGATTTTTTATTATTTCTGATGTTACTCCATGCATAAGGAATAAAACTTTATGCATGACTTCTAATGTCATTCTGAAGATCTTTATTAAAATGCATTCCATCATAGCAGATGCATTGTAATTGCCACTTCTTTTAGTTCAGCTGTGCAGGACTGTTTATATTGCTTTAAATTAAACTCCTTCCCACTAATGGCAAGATCTGTTAGTCTTCTAAAAGGCAATGCATGAAAAATATCAGGATTTGTGAATTAGATGGAAAAAAATCAGAACTCAATGAAGGTGAAAGTATTTAATCAAGCCTTGAAGAGGTGGTTATTTCATGGCCCCTGTATTTGAAATGTCAAATAATTTTGGTTAAAATTTCTAGTGATTTCAGGATAGACATTTATCTGAGAAAGGACTGTGTGAACCCTTCAGGATTTTGTCTTACATGAAAATAATTGCCTTAATGATTCATAGATATTTCCCTCCAAATCAGTGACCTGACCTGAACTAAGTTAAATCTGCATTTTGGTTGCTTGCAGGTGTCAATTGCTGTAGCTGTATATGTGCTAAATCATGGCACCGGAGGACAAGCATTAGGTGGGGCAACCTTCATTTCAAACATCATGGTCCTCTATGTTTTCTGAAAAGCTTGCAAAATTTCCATAAGTTGTCTATGGAAAGGACAAACCCTGTAGGAAAAAAGGCCTCTGGTAATTCCTCGTCATACGTCTAGAGTGAATCTCTATCTTTTGGGTTTTGTTTATTTTCCAAATACTTGATGCTTTCCCCAGGAGCTCTGAGGGCTTCACTTATTATCCTAGCTTTTGCACTTCCCTTGGCAGCCAATTTGAGTTTCATAGTCCAGATCATTTTAAATGAGGTGTGACTCGGGTAGACTTTTCTGACAGAATACACAAAGAGCCATTTCTGTGTCACTGGGGGAAAAGAACTAAAATATCACCCTTCTCTTTGAGCATAGGCCTTTTTGCTCTCTGTTGACACAAGAGAGGCAAATTGTTGCATTTTACTTGCTTTATGACTTGATTTTTTTAGCTTCAAGTCAAAAGCAAATATTTAAAAGTTGCTGGCCTATTTTGAAAAATGGGACTCCTCAGAGTTGCACAGAAAGCTGGGGTGTGAAGATCATAGTTTTATAGCCTGGAGCAGGTAAAAGCACAGGTAGTGCACGTTAGTGTGAGCGGAGCCATCCCATCTGTTAATCACACTCATACTCAGGGAATAGACAATGCTGCAGCAAGCACAAACATTTTTGACAATTTTCCTACATATTTTTGAACATCTGATTTTAAGGTCTGACAAATATTGCAAAGGTCACTGCTAGTCAGTGGTAGGGGGGGAAAAAAGAGAAGTTTATCAAGAGGTACAGGGAAGAAAGACTCTCAAAGGAGTGCTTCTCGAGCCTATGTGGGTTTTGTTTGGTTTTAAATGCCTGCATTGTGTGCCTATGGATCTATCACAGGATGTGTGCTCTTGGATTTAAATTCACAATGGCTGTTAGGGGGCCTGTCCAGAAGCACCAGTACATGATCCTACTGAGTGAGCACCATAATACTCACAGAATCTAGTTTAGAGGTGGAACTCAGCATCACCAAAGGCAGTGACAAAACCTTCTGGACGATGTGGAAGAGAGTGACTTTAATGTAAATGCTGAACAGTTGCATTATCTGTGCTCTTTGGTGGTGCCCTGAAGTGAAAGCAAGCTGAGGCCTCCTCCAGGGTGCCCTGGTGGGCCGCTTTGAGGGAGCTGGCTTTGCACAACCGTCCTCAGCTCCTGATTTAGGCACTGCAGGTGAGAGGTTGGTTTTTTTACTTCACTTGGGGTTTAGAAAGAGGGCTTTCACACACTCTGAAGTGTAGCCAGAAATGGCAGCATGGTGTGTCTTTGCTCAAGAGCTTGGCCTGCCCTCAGAAGGGGCCATGGTGGCAAGAGCACCAGGTTGTTCATTGACAGCTGTGCCCCTGGGCTGCAGGAGAGATTGCTGGAAGGCTCACCTCCAGTATCATTGTGGGTTGTGACTTTGACAAAGTCCTTCATTTTGAATCAATGTATACAACAATGACCTTCATTATCCTTCATCTCTGGATAGAAATGTGACTAACATCCACCAGGACAACTTATCGCCAAAAAGCTGTTCTTGTTCTCCAAGTATTTATTGACAAATCTAATTTTGAAGCTATTTTCTGCATGCCTAATCTTGTAAGTATACTAATATTCTGCCTAATGTGTTGTTTATAATCAAACAGATCCATTTTTTTCAGAAGGGCATGAGAGTGGTAAATCTATAAGCTGAAGATGCCTTTTTAACCTGGGCAGTAATACTTCTTAAAGCTTCCCAGAAGTTTCTTTTCTACTGCACCTGGTTTTCACTTGGGTAAAGCTATTTTTTGGCAGAGCTGTGGCTGGTATTCATGAGGACAAGTAAAATGCAGTGAATACCTACTGTGTTCACTGGATGGAATTGATAAACAGTAAGAAAGACTTCTGAAGGAAATAAGTAAGTTTAACTTTCCTAGGCTGCATGCCTTAGCATAAGAAGTACAGGAGGGACACAGGACAGCTTCATTCAGCTTTGCCATCCTTAGGTTGGTCCTTGGCTAGTAATGTCCAAGAGTTGTGCCTCCAATCTACCTCAGTAACTAATATGAGGGTAAGCCTCCTTATTTCCACAGCAAAGGGCTGCTGAATGGTAAATTTACCTTAAGGAGGGTGAGTTCTCCACATGGTAGCCCCATCTGCACTGCAAAGTATAATGATACTCAGGTTTCAGGTAGGAGTAAGGTTTTGTAGGTCTGTGTATTCTCTGATTAAAAGTGACTGAGTAGAGCTGCTGGCCAATTTGCAAGACTTTCTGCCTGCTGTGTCAGGAGAAGTCAGAGGCCATCCACAGCCAAAGAGCAGCCCCCTAAAAAGGGCAGTGTAATCTTCAGCACATAATTCTATTTGCATACATTGAGACGGCAGGCAGAATTGCTATAGCATGGGAGGCATTACTGCAAGCACAGTGTTTCCCACCCACTGGGAGAAAGATCATGAAATATGGGGGACTGAAAAGCCAACAGTTTCTTTACAGAAGTTGGAGTCTGTCCGTAACAATACTGGTGGGATTTGCTCAAATTTATTTTTAGAAATTCATGTTCAATCAGCTCAATATTTCCACTAGGAGAAAACAAAGCAGCATAAATCTGAATTTTTTCTCTCTTTTGGCAATGGATCCATACACTCATTATGATTTAGTAGGCAGGGATTTTATTTCCAATATAGATGAGAGGACTACTCACCCTCTTTTCCAAATTCTGTGTCTGCTGGTTTTTTTGCTAGGTAGTACACTTTTGTGAGCTGAGAGGATAAAAGCAATAACTCAGTGAAGTGGGCAGCAGCAATGTGGTTAGATACACAAATATTCCCCTTCCTTGAGGGGAAAAAAATCCCTCTTGATCTGTCTGAGATACAGAAGAACCAAGTATCTGTAACAGTAAACTGTATGGAAAGGTGATATATACATGTAGTATGTGTATATACTTTCTATACACTCTGTGCTATATTAAATGTGTATATGTATATCTGTATTATTGAGGCAACTGAGCAAAGCCAGGAGTCTAGCGTGGTTTCTGTCTTACAACAAGTTAACTATAACAGGACATCAGTGCACGGCCCAGTGCCTTATAAAAGTCCTAAGCTGGATCAAACCTCAACTAAACTGTTCTTTGTGAACAATCCTGTGGAACTGTCTGAGGTACAAAAATGCCTGGTGGCAGACTTGGATAAGGAGTTTGGTTGTGCCATGACAGCTGCCCATTTAAGTGTGCTGCAAGAGAGAGTGAGGCATATCATTCTCCAGGCACATGGCTCAGCACCATGCTCCAAAATTCCTGGATTTTATTTGAGAAGGGATGTTTTGTGGATGAATGAAACTGCTGCTGTGGGGAATATAGCATTCTGCAAGGGGAGAAAAGGGAGCTTTATTATTGCTTAAGTAGCAGTGGTTTCAGGGTGCCTGGGGACCTCTGGAGGATAGGCTTCAGGCTGAGCTTGAGAGATCATTGCAGATATAAACTTGCAAACAGAAAGCAGTGGGTAACCCTAATGATGTTGCTTTTATCAAGTCATGGATGGAATAACTTCCAGAATCAATGTTTGGGTTAGGCACTTTGGCCAGGAGGGGTTGCATGTCAATTCTGGTCTGCTTGAAGGAGGCCAGAATAGCTGGAGAAGTGGTGTACAAAGCCTGGGAAGCTGCTGTCTCTTCATGACCAAGGCACAAAGTGCAGCATACTGCCAGTGCTCTCTCCTTCTGGGCCCTGGTTCTGCCTTCTCTGAGTCACTCTCAGGGCTGTATTTATTTACTGTAAGTCATCTTTGTCCTTCATGTCTTAGAAATGTTTTTATCATCTGGAAAGGCTCTGTGCATGATTTCTGGATGACAGCTCCCTTGCAAGAATTATGTTTTATTTACAGCCACTCCCAAGCAGCAATAGTTTTATACAGACTACCTACCTCACAACAAACACAAGCTCGTTATGTTTTAATAGCAACAAATCAATGTCCTAAGAATAAACTTTCAAGGAGTTCCTTGAAGAAGACATGAGCAGCTGTCAGAAAGCAGTTTAAGCTTTTGAAAGTTAAGATGCAGCTTAAAGCCTGTCCCAGGAGTAGAGAAAGGATTTGCTGAAGGGAAACACCAAATCACCACATGAAATGTTGTCCCAAATGAAGGCCTGGTTTTTGTGGCCTCTCAGACCTCATAACATCATTGGGAAGCTCATAAGGTTTGAGCACTTGTGTTTTATGCTCAGTTCTCTTCACACATGCAGATGAGTTTGGGGGAAAGGGAAAACTGGCCAAACTAAGACCACAAGACAGTAACTTTCATCCAACAGGTTAAGGTTTCCACTTGCACCTTTTCTCCTGCATTAACATTTTATTAATTCAACACAAACTGCTCTATCTTCAGGATGCCTAAAGCACAGTACATTTGAACACATGATTAAATGTTAAGGTGCCTCATATCACTATCACTGGCATTCAGAAAATGAAAACTTGTGTCTAAAGGGATTAAAATTATTCCCATTGATTACTTTCTGAGTGAACTTAGGAAATATGTTCTTATAAGAGATTTGTCTCTTATATTGTTGATATTATTATATTATTTGTCTCTGCATGGCTCAGATCTTACACATTGGAAATGCTAATGTAAATGTTAGAAATGGTGTTTCTGCTCATTTTACCTCTTTCTCCACAATCACTGATGCCACAGGGCCCCATAATGCCCCTCTGTCGTGCTGTACTCTCTCTGTTTTCAAAGCCCCACAATGCTGCTTGTTGTGGGCATCGCACACTGAGCAGCAGCAATGTTGATCCCATGGCATGACTGGCTTTAGTTTAGTCTCTTTGTGGTCCTGATGTGTACATTCCTATTCATGTGCTCTTTCTCTGTCAGACTCTATTCTTCATGGTCATAGCCAAGCCTCCCAGCAAGCAGATATCGTACAGGTCTGATTTCAGCCGCACAAGTTAAATAAGATTTTTCTCTTTTCTTCAGTGGTCTGTCTCTTCACCAGCAGTAACAGCAGACTATTCTCTTCTGATCAGTTGTTGCATTCCTGACAGTTTCTTTCCCCTTGATTAACTGGAGCAAATGTCTCAAGTTACTGGGGAATAAACAGTTACCATTTGTCATAAGGGCTGTCATAATGGGTCCTGTGTGTCACTTAAGCTGATGCATTTTACCTTGCAACAGAGGCAGATTAACTGCTTAGCTAGACAACTTTACCAGGTTCATTGACTGACCAAACTTTGTTAAGCTGCTGTAACTGAGATGTAGCTCATTTATGTGGCAGAGTCCTCAACTCCAGTGCGAGTGTCCAGAGATGTGTGGTTAGCACCAGATAATTTTGTTCAGAGAAAGCATCTCTTTGTATATGTGTGTGGATGCTGTAGCTGTAGCTCTTTCCACAAAGTTAGGATAGAAAGAAGAGGCTTGAATTATTATTATTATTATTATTGTTGTTGTTGTTGTTGTTGTTGTTGTTATTTTAACTGGATTGGGGAGAGGGGGAAGACTGACAATAAGGAAGGAAAGTAACAAAAGTAGAAGCAGTAAAATAATTATACACCTGCCAATTCTTTTCTTTCTTGTTAAAGACTCACCCATCTTTTTGTCTGTGAAAAGTTCATTTAAATCTGTCTTTCCCATGCAATAGGAAAAAACCCAGTTCATTCAACAGTATAATACAAATCCCAGAATGTTTTCAAATTTCCCTCTTTTGTGTGTTTTAAGATTGACAGCTATATAATTAAGCATAACAAAGACAGAAAGGATTTACAAGATTTAGCACAACTAGAGCTACTTGGGGTAGCAGAGAGAAGGAAAGTCAGTGGCAGATGCTAAATGAATCTGTGGAGTCACTCATAAGAGGTGTGCAGACTCAGTTTGAAGCACTATTTTAAGGAAGGAAACAATCACAGCCATATGAACCAAGCATGGCCAGCAATCAGGTGCTGACGACAAGATCCAAAAAGTGACAGTGAGTGGAGGAGTCAGCCTGGTGATCCCGGTTTGCAGAGATGTGAGCAACCCCTCTTCCTGTACCTGTAGCACAAAGTTCCAAAGCACTGGTCAATGCTTCCAGGGGCATTTTGGCAGTGGCTTCTCCGTCTTTGTCTTTCCTAAGCCACAAGGTGTGTAGAGATATATTGAAAACGTGTTCTGCTACATTACAGTCTGTCCTGTTCCATGCTATGCTTTCCATCTTGGGTGGAGAGGGTGTACCCATCCCATTAGGCCATATCAAGATCCAGCTCCAGATTAAATCCAGTGAAAAACCTGCTTCATGAACTTGCTTTAGAGAAAGGAAAAAAGTCACTTGTCTTCTTGTGTCTGTTTCATTCCCTTCAGAGCCTGAAGTAGGTGATTAAACAAATCTGGTACATTTTCAGAAGTTCTTCTACTTGACTGAAAATAAAATATGTAGGGATTTGTGGCCAAAAATATAAATATGACAATAAGAATACAATTTTTAATTATTGGAAAACAACCTTTTTGTTTCCTGACTAGACTAAGTATTCTGTTCCAAAGATGTTCTGTCTGTTCAGTGTTTTTTGAAATAGCGAAGTTGTGAACCCAAATTAAGGTGTCATTCCTGCTTCTTTGTGGGAACTTTCAAACTGTTATTTTGCTATCTGAAAGTCCCATTGAGTTAATAGATATAGTTAAATCCTGTCTAGACAAATTTCCATTGCTTTAAATTCCATTTGAGCTTAATTCAGTTTCTAATGCTGTTGAAATACAATAGGGAAAGCACAGATGAAAACATGTGGCATATCTTTGCCTCTGTGAAAACATCTGAAACATACAAGACAGTGGAAATGCTGAGTTTTTATCTGGATATCCATGGATGCTGCCCAGAGTAAACAATTTTTGTTTCTTTTCTTATTTTCATTGTCAGGCATTGATTCCACCTCAGAGTAATTCCTTTTAAGTTCAGAGGGGAAGAGGACCTGAAAAGCTTAGTAGTATTTTCCCTATTCCTTTCTCATTCCTTTCACATTGCTGTCCTCTTAACTTTATATCATTATATTTTTTTATGTCCTTCCTATGTACCTCAGAATCAGGCACCTGTTTAATCCCCTTACAACTGCTGCTACACAAATTCCTGTGCATGGAATGCACAGATGCCTGCGTGCTGCCAGGATGGATGGGCTGCAGACACAGAATTGTCATCCCATGTCGTCCTTGGGAGCTCTCCATGTGCTCTGACGGCCTTGGCTTCTTGCCAGTGCTCAGCCGATGTTGGGAAGCAGGTTGCTCTTTCTCTCTCTCTTTAGGATATTTTACCCTTGCCACTTTTGCCATTCTTCCTGGGACTTAAATAGTGATGGGACAGATCTGCTCTCCTGTGTTTCCACTGCTCTGGGGCTGCAGCTGCTTTGGTGTCTGATAAGAGAAAGCAGCCATGCCTGTGGCAGAGCCTCATTCCTCACCTGCCAAAGGCACTGCAGTGAAAGGACTGGAGGAAGAGCTGGCTCCACTGGCTTTGCACCAGGAATGCTGAATCCAAACAGCTGCAAATGGATTTGAGGCCTTTTTCTACAATGACCTGTTACTGTGCCTGTTACATACAACTGATGTAGGCAGACATCTCCAGAAACTTCTTGGCTTTATCATTTAACTTGATTATGATATTCTGAAATTAACATTTTGCAATCATGCTTTATTAAGATCATTATATCCTATAGCAGGCCAAATACTCCATTAAAAAAGAAAATCCTTTTCAAATGACCTAATGAATTCCCCAACATAATTAATGTTTCATTTGAGGCTAGCCCAAAATATTTCCAATACTTAACATTTCCATATGTCAAAAAAAAAGGAAAAAGAAAAATTAAAAAAAAAGAAGAAAATTGATCCATGTAGCTGCCAAGCACTGGAATAATCAATTCTATCTATAAGGATCTTAACTTGAAGACATCATTTGGCCATGGTGTGTGAATAAATAGAGATTGAGAAACTTACAGATTTTCTCATAGGAAAGCTTTGCTTATGGTGATTAATATCAGCCTCATTACTTTTTCAATAAGGCTTTGGCTGCAAAGTCCCAGGCACATTTGATAAAGTTGTTATGACCTATTCTTCAGAACCTCAGAAATTATTTCTTTAGGAGGAAAAGAAGTGATACTGGAACAAGATGTTGGTTACCTCTGTTAAAACTGAGGCCTTTGTGTACTCTGAAATGCGAGATTTGCTCTAAATTAAATGTGTATTACTTTATTCAGTTCCAGCTATGAGTTGCAGTCCAACTGCTTGGGTAATCCAAAATATCATTATTTTATACACAGCTATATTGCTGCAAAGGAATGCACCACAGCTGCCAGGTCTGACTGCTGGTGATTATATCTGAAATGGTAGAATTGAGTCAGTCATAGCTGATAATTGATATTGTAGTCAGCTCCTTAATCAAACAGCATGTCTACACAAAATTCTTGTTCACCCTCAACAAATCTGCATTTTTCTCCTAAATTCAAACAGTTGTCTGTATCAGTCACTAGAATTACAGTTTTATCATATTGGGGAAATGGGTAGTTATCTGTCTTTGACAGAGCAGAGGAAACACAATCTGTGGGTTTGCAAACTCCGTGTGTACCATGCGCAGTAGCATGCACGTGTTGTAGAAAGTTCTAGAATCCAAGGATGACTCGTGAAGAGCACCAACACAAACCTAATTAATGCAGAAAGGAGAATCTTCAGTCTCAGTAGCAGAGAGTGTGTTCTTTGATGCCAGCAGGACTGTCTGTTTTCTGCTGTACTTGAGCCTCAGCAGAAGCTGAGAGCAGCAGTGGCCTTGTTCCTCATGATTCTGAGAGAGCCTGGACAATGTCCTACAAGTTGAAGAGTGATGGGCTTTGTCAAGAACATTGAAATATGAAGAGCTTTTAAACATGTTACCGTCATGCCAGTAGTACCGTGACACATAATAAAAAGAAACACAGACAAAACAAATCAAGCGAAGAATGAAAAATAAATTTTAAAGCTCCATACTTGCAAACACACAATGACCAGTATGTCCAAGCTGGCAAGCCAAACACTCTTCATGGCAAAAAAGTAATTTTATTGTAAATAAATTTTCAAAGTTTTACTTTGCGGCCTGAAAAGTTCTATGTTCAGTGGACCCAAAAATCTATTATTATCACTTCTTATGATTATTGTTCTAATGGAATGCTCAGGCATTTCCTAGAACAGGGCTAGGGTAAAATCTGTTGCCTTCCCTGCTTTGCCCGTGTGTTCCTTTTAACAATTGTTATGGCACAGAGCAGAAGTTTTAGTTAATCTGCCTTTCCTTCAATTTTTAGTTAATCTGCCTTTCCTCCTTTCCTTACACCTCCATGTAAGGTCATCCTGAAACTCAATATGTCTTTAGAAATTTTGTGGGTATAAATGAAACATGTTTTTCTGGGTACTTCCTGCAAATTAATTATGTTGAAGTTTTCTCCCACATTAATGATAGTCCAGTGGTAGCTGTGGGTGACTGGCATTTATCTTGTGACCATAGTGCTACAAGGTGCTAAAAATGCTGGAATGGGCAGAAGCTGGGAATGGGGCAAGAGAAAGGTCTAGCAAGAACACTACAATTTGAATCTGAGGGATTTCAATCTCCTGGGAAAAGAAATGGGCAGTTAGCCAGAGGCTAAAGGTGTCTGATCTGAGAGGGTCTTTCAGTATGAGTATTCAAAGTATTCAAAGAAGCAAACTAGGGAGAGGAGAAGGCAAAAGACATTATAAAATTTGAGAGGAAGAAGAGTATAGCTAGGACTGAAGTGGATATGACCTGTAGGACTGGAGAAATCGTGTCAATATTGGGAGGTTAAAAGGAAAGAAAAGCAACCTAGTGAACAAGGACCATGGGACTGGGATGTCTGAAGACCAGACAATTGTCTCGGCCAAGTCCAAGAGAAGTGGAACAGTGAGCAGAAGGCAGAGTGTGGGAAAACCATTACAAAGACAGAGAGCAGGAAAGACTGCTCTCCTGTGGGAGGGTAGCACTCTAACATCTGGGTAGGAATTGGTGGGGGCCAGAGGAGGAAAGGGCTGTCTGGAAGGGTCTGTGATGTTGTAACATTCTTTCCTTCACAGCCCTTGAGGTTTGGAAGTAAATACAGCATTTTTCTTTCAAAATATAACTTCATTTTTTCCCAGATAGAAGTAATGTATGCATTTATATGTATATGTTTACATACTTGCCTTTCATAGAATGGAATATCTGAAATGCTGTAGTCGTCTGGTGTTTCACCTGCTCACCTGGCAGGAAATTTGAATCTGGAATTTCCAAGACCAACTTGACTCTGGCATGTCCGAAATTGCAGCCTGATGTACTTCAATGTTGGTTTTATGCAGGTGTGCACGTGTGTGTCCTAGTCACCAGCCCAAATACACCTCAAGCCTTTTATCAATTCCATAGTGCCATGCCTCAGCAAAATCATACTGATTTTTATCCATGTATGATTTCTACATGAATTTACATCAGAATGAAGTAAAGTCCAGGATTTTTTTTGATGGACATAATTTACAAGACACAAGAATTTTTGTAAAGAGTGGTAGGTTTGTCATGATATGGATACTATACTTAGTTCCTTATATTGTCATCTGTTTCTGAATTGCTAGTCTCCAAACAGACTGAACTATCTTTTCTTGGCAACTAGCAGATTTGTTATAAGTCTGTAAAAATATTATTTAAAATTGGGAAAGTCTTTGAGTTTCATAAACTGAGAGATGGATTCCTGTATTTGAGAAACCAATGTTTTAGCAGCAACTAATAGCCTTTTAAAATACATGCTTATACCACAGCAGTTCTTATAACAACACAGAAACAAAAGGCTTTCTTTAGCCACTGTGGTTAATAAATTGCATGTGATTATGGGAAGGGTGAGTTTTATTACTGTTTCTGCATCCAAAATCCTGATTAGAATTGTATTATCTAGGTTGTTGCTTTCTGGATATTCCTGTAGCTCTTTTACCCAGGACTGTGGCCAACATAGTAGGTTAGACATTAGTCGTTCATTTTCCAGTATCCTTGGCTTCAGCAAGATTTATTTTAGCAGGAGCTTCACTACCATTTTCTTTCCAGCCTTGGAAACATTCACTTCCCAGCAAAAATTTAACCACACTGGATGGTGAAAAGATGAAAATCTGGAAGGAAATTTGCTGGGCAAGAATCCACAGGACAGGTGGTGGGATGAAGCTGGGTAATGAACTTGGACATTGCTAAACCTGAAACTGAATTGGATAGTGCTGCCTTAGGAAAAGGGAAGAATTTATTATACATTAGCCTGGTAACAGCCTGTAGGAGCAACATAATATATTTAAAGGAGGTGTGTTGCCACTCTGCTAGAACAGCACTACCCATGTTCCCTGCCTTCCTAAGTCCTACCTAACACTGGTGCTTCAGCAGTTATCCAACAGCCACCTGAAAGAGGAGCGGGTGTAAACATTTAAGTGAGGTTTGTTGCCTCCCCATGGCTTCCTTGCTAAATTGCCAAGCAGTACAGATTGCATTTGCATTGCTGTGTTTGTGAAACTGTTCCTGTAGAAGCTGAGCTAAACTCTTTCCATAGATGTCTGTGAATTCTCATCAGGCGTTGCATATTAGGATCCATTTTTGAACAAAGTGTATTGAAAGTAATAACTAAAATGTAATATAATGTCTGGTCAGCAATTGTGCATCAGCTGTTAAATGTATTTTGCATATTTCTGATTTTACTAATAGTAAAATGAAAAAGTAAAAAGTTTACTAATAGTAAAATGAAATAGTAAAATGTGAAAATATCAATGTTCCTATATTTATTTCAAACAATTCTCAGTAAAAACAGGTATCTGTGAATCACATTCTTTTTCTGAATATTTGAAGTTGAAATATTAATTCCCAGGCTGTGATGATTCAGTGTACAAGCTTGTTCCTGGACAGAATAAATGTATCCTATTCCCATATCCAAAGCATATGGTACAAATTCTCATGTGAACAAATACAGAATTGGATTTCTTTGACCAGTTTTCCAGTATTTGTTTAAAATGAATCATATTTATGAACTTGCCACAAAGCACATTCACTGTGACAAGGGTGTATGGCCTGGTTGATCCATCTTCCCCATTTACAGCATCAGGCTTTCTATATTAGGCAGTGCAGATTGGGAACCACAGTACTAAAATATTAGTAGAAAATAAACACAAGCTAAGTGAATTCATTAAAAACATTGAACAAATATTTACACAAAATCTTCTGCAGTGTTTGCCTACCTCTTATTCAAATCACTGACCTAGAAGAAAATGCTCAAAGCCAAATGAGACTTGAAACCATTTGCATCATTGTTCTTGTACTAATAACCTTGTGGATTTATTACTTTTGTAGCATTTTATTGTTTGCACACTACCTGGGGCTTTTCAAACTTATTATAGTTGTTATTATTCTATATTCCTGTATGAGAAATGTTCATCTGCTTTTCTGGCAATCTTGCAACATTTTTTTATAATATTTCCCTATAGCCTGTATTCCATAGTTTGTATTATAAATGAATGATATAAATAATAAGCAGTAAACCTTGTCATTCATTTTTGTGAATAGCAACCATTCTGCATTTGGAAATGCACAAAAAAAGTGCTAATAATCACTTGTGCAAGCCAGACATTGGGTGCTGTTAGTCTCCTTTGTCACAGAAGACATCCTCATTTGCATTTGTATCTTCTTTCTTTGCTGCCTGCACAAAGAGTTGTGCAGACCCTGTGATTACCACAACTTCCAGTCCTACTGGAGGCATGGAGGCTTCTCAGATCCTCTCATGTCAAATGGCTTTGAAGCCAAAAGGGCACTCTGAGCTCACAAGGAGCAGATATCTTCTGTTTAGCACAGGGCTCTTCAGTTTTACCTTCTTTTTGGGCTGTGGTGCCATCCTTGGGCATGACATAAGCACAATGCCAGCAGTTTGCAGAGCAAAATAACTTAAGGAGAAGCATCTTACCAGGAATTGCTGGGCTGTGCTTAGGCCAACCTGAAACTATTACAGAGCCAGACAAGCCCTCTATTGATGCAGTGTGGCTGGCAGACCTCAGTTGGATGTTTTGGGACAGAACACCTATTTATGTGAGCAGAGAGAGAATAAAGGGACAGATTTTCCTGATTCCCTTATGTAAGGAATGCTCCTGAACCAACCCTTTTCTGCTCTGTGAGGGTGGAGGCACCTACAACTGAAGAGTCAGCTGAGACACCATGTAAGGGAACTGACAATTCACACAATCATTTAGCAACAATTTCTTTAGAGAAATAAACAACTACATTACCATTCTATAGATAGATAAGGCAGTACAAGAAGAGAGCAAGGAGAGAGAGCAACCTCTACTGTAGCAGAGCCTTTTGCACACTTTCAGTGGAGATATTATAGACATGGATTTTTTGTTTTCCTTCTCCATAGAAAATGTTAATACATTGTTGAGAGAATTATTTTGTTTCTAGAAAATGTTCATTTAAGAGCCACTTATTTTCTACAGACCTGCATAAAGCTTTCCATAATGGGTATAAGTTGATACTTACTGTGGAACACGTTGGACACTTTCTGCTGGCTGATATTTGGCCCCATTTAGTAAATAAGAAAGCAATGGTATTTGCAGGAGGGAGAATTAAAAAGAAAATGTCTTTTACATCAGAAGGAAATTACTTTTCAAACAGATTCAGTCTTGGACATCCTGCCTCTGGCCTGAGACTGGAAATATTCTGCAATTGTTTCTTTTTTCCTTAGCACAGGTTTGCTAACATCATTGGCTATAAAGCATGCTGGCTTTAGTGTTGAAGGATAGTTGTTAAAGATAGCCAAGCTGTCATGTGTCTTGCTAAAATCCGATTATGGGACACCAACTTCCTTTGACTGCTGCTTCAAGAAGTGATGAAGAAAAAGCTTGTACACTTCTGGAATTTTGCTTGTACTCCAGTAGCCTTGTGGAAAGACAAGCTGGCTTAGCACCGTTGTCCTTATTTCAAAGGACAGAATGTCACAGAAGAGCTGCAGAAGCAAAAGACCTTAGGATGTCATCCAGTCTGACCTGGCTGCACTCAGCAGGGTCAAATGCAACAGGCTGCTCAGTGCCACATCAGCTCAGGCTTTGAATATTTCCAAGAATGAATACTCCACAGACTCTCCAGAATACCTCTTCCAGTGCTCGACCATCCTTACAGGAAAAAAAAAAAAAAGTTTTATTTTATATTTAAGTGGACTTCTTTGTATTTCAGCAAATGTCCACTTCCTCTTGTCCCACAAATAGGCACCACTTAGGGTCTGGTTCCATCTTCTTTCCTGGCAATTTTCCCCTTCAGATATTTTTACACTTGCATAAAATCCCCTCTTGAGCCTTATTTTCTCCAGGCTGGAGACTCCCAGCTCTCTCAGCCCCCTCTTGTTTATATAAAATGCTTCAATCCCTTAATTATCATTGAGGTTGTTTTGCTGGACCCACTGCAGTATGTCAAGGTTTCTTTTCAGACATAGAACTAGAGCTAGCACCACGAGTATATCTCAGCAGGGCTGGGCAGAGGGGAAGGATCTATTACCTTGACCTAATGGCTATGCTTTTGCTAAAGCAGACTAGGTTGCTTTTGATAGCATGTACTTAAAAGCTGTGAAGAGCAGTGCACGTTCCCCACTCATCAATGGTATTTGATAGAATTTGGGCACCCATTTCTGGGCTGTGTTCAATTCCTCCTGCACCTTCTGATCATTCCTTCTTTTCTAATACAGTCCCATAAATACCACTGTTCCAACGGTAGTTAACCTCACTGAGGAGCAGGAGTCTATTCCTGAGGAATGGCTGAACAAGTAGATTATAGGCAGGAATTCTGGAGAGCTAAGGAGCTATGGTATCCATGAGATACTTTGTGGTGGACACTCTGGAATATGCTACGGCGTAGGGTACCCAGTGGCATTGTTCATAGCAAGAGGAATCTCTGTCCATGTGTCTGCACATGTGCTAGCATGCTGTGGGAAGGCTCAGTAATGACTCCATGAGGGAATTCTCCAGAAAGTTACTTTTCCACTCGTATCTGATGAGTTTTTCTTGGTGTGTGTACTACAATGCTATTGTCTGGCAAAGCCTAAACTCTCATCAGTTGTCTCCATGACTCCAGGCCTGCATGTAGAGTACGTGATCTCCTTAGCAAGGAACCCTGCTGCTTGTCAGGGCAAAACCCACTGCCAAAATTCCTTCCACCAAGTCTCATACCCTTCATCTCCCTCTTTTTTCCCTTTTGCTCCCTGTCCCAAAATCTGACTTACATTAACAGCTGGAAGAGTTCATCTTCTAGAGTAGGATCTGTGTCTTTCCACCAGCAGTTTAATTTACTGTGCTGGCAAGCAGAGAGCACTTGCACACAAGGGCCTACGAATAACAGGCATATTCTCCCACAGTCGGCCACAAATGGATTTATAGAGCAGTACACAAAGCAATGCAGCGTGACGAGCCACCAGCCAACCTGCTGAAATCCATACTGGTGCAGTTCTAATCCAGCAGTAGGACTTTGCTCTAAGGCCTGCTTTACCTGCCCCAGATAAGTCTCAATTCACTGTACAATTAAAATATACCTACAGGTAATGCCGTGGAGTCACTCTCAGGGACTGGCATCTGCTCTGAGGACTTGGGTTGGCTGTGATCAAATATGTGACTTCAGCAAAATTCAACCTGTTCCTGCATCCTCCCCATCCTGCTTTTTCTGCCTGTCTCATGGATGAGATATCAGCAGTCTCTGCAGGACTGTCTCTTCATTGATGGGTGTAGTGGAGCACAGTCAAAAAACAAGAGTTTTCTGCCAGCCTCCTCATAGCTTTCAGACTAAAATAGAGTACAGCAGAAGCCTTTAGCCTGTACTGCCAGTCTTGCAAGTAAATGAACAACAAAGTATGTGCTGAGAGTGCTGTGATATTATGTCTAGGAGAATAGTCCAAAAAGTGCATCTTGTTCAGTTTTAGTCACATTTTGATAATGCCAGCTTTTCTTCTCCTAATTAAAAAAAAATATGCAAAGTTTCTAGTAACATATAACATTAAAGAATATGGTTTTTAGGCCACAAGGCACAGCCACACACATGTATAGACTCAAAATTATTTGACCTTTGTGGATCCTGATTAGCAGCTTCTCACATGCACATACTTGCAAATATTGTGGTGAATGAAAATTGAGGACTAAAGCCAGTCCTCAGAGTACTATGCCATCCCTGATACAGATTTATAAACCTGAAAGCAACAAATGTTCCCACATAGCTTTCGTGTGTTTGTTAGCCAGGATTGCTTCAGACAACCTGGATGAGCTTTAAAAGTCTCTTAATAGCAGATGTGCTGTGAATGAAGAGTGGAACAGCAGTGAAAGACCAACAAGCTGCCTCTTTCAACAGCTAGAGCTGGCAGGTCTTGGTGATCTTCTTAATTCGTTGCAAATGGATATTTGCAATTAAGCTATATTTTTTTCCCTAGAAGGAAAACCCCTTATTTGTTATCTGTCCAAAGATCGGGTTCAGTGAAGGGTAATGATTACTCTGAGGCTGGTGATGGACAAAACCACCAGGAACATCTGAGCTGTGCTGGGACAACAATCTCACTTCTGATCTACCATTGTCATTTGTTGCCTGCCTGAGGTGGGGTGTGGGGCAGGTAGAATAGAACAAAGTTCCATTCAGGAGGCATTTTCAGCTGTAACTTTAAGCAAACCAGCCTTATCATGGCTGTGGATCAGTCCCAACCATTTTATCTCCTGGGTCAGCTGAGTAGAATGCAGTTTACAGGATGTGGCTTGTTAGAGATTTAAAACTGGACATCCTGTTTGCTTTGCATGGATGTCAGTCTGTGGTAGCACTTAAAGGCGGAGCTTTCTCAAGAGTCTCTGGCCAAACTGTTGTCTTTTCCCCTGTGCCCATGCACTTTCATTGCTTTGGGTGGCAAAATGCCAGATTACATCAACTGAGAATCAGGCCCAGGCCCACTTTTTCCAGTGAGGAAAAAGAAGTGAAAATGGCAGTCAGTCCTGCTCAAGAGAAGTTAAATACAAATTCAGACTTTTTCTCTCACAGGCACGGAAATGCTGGAATTGCATACAAGAAGGTTTTTTCATACCATCTATCAGAGAATAAAAAGCACCTGGCCCCATTCATTGTTTCTGTTAGATCCCCTTGCTTGGTTTAGCAGACCAAGCGTGCCCATTTACCCTTCTGCCACGTGTGCCAGGCAAACAAACATGACTGGAAGCTTGCAGCACTGTGGTCCTCCTGTGTCACTGCTCTGTACCTGTCCCTTTACATGGGTCTCAAGTTTGGGGGATGTTGTGCTCTGGATGGCTGTCAGGTAACTTCTTACTAGCAGAAACATAAAAAAAGTGTGGGCACGCTTGGTTGGTATTATCCCTCAGTAACCAAAATGAAAACAAAAAAGATCTTCAAAATGCCAGTGACAGTGTAAGAAAACCTGTTTTTCAAGTGATATGCTGAAAATCTGAATTGGAGAGAGTGTAGGGAGGCTATTTTGTCTAGAAGACCATCTAACAGAATGAAAAACTAATCTCTGTGCTTCAGAGGTGCAGTTTCATTGGTGGCATTTTGTGCAAACATGCTGGTGGCTGACACTAGCACTGACTGTTCAGATCAGTGTGTCAGTGGGATTTATGACTCAGACAATAAAAGATCATTAAGTGGACTCGCTAAAAATCTGTAAAGTATTTTGCATGGTACCACATCTGTCTGCTGTCCAGAGGTGCTTACCAACTGTAGTGTCATTTCTTAGTGCTAAATGCCAGTAATACCATACACTTAGTCCTCACAGAAAGGCTTTCAAAACCCATGCCACAAAACCAGCCTCTGTTTCTTTCTCTTTGGCTCTCATCCATCCCCTGTTTTCTTCTTTCCCCCATTCCCCCATATTTTCTTTTCTTTTTTCTGACCACTTATGCTTTCCATTTGAACCACATCTTCATGTTTCACTCTGTCTTGTGCAGCAAAATTTCTCTTCAGCCTCTGCACAGAGCTGGCAAGGGGACAAACTAATGCAATGAGCTGTCTTGGGTAGAAAAAGTCTGCTTGCAAGGATGAAAGTTCTTCAAAGAGACAGAAAGTCAATGTTGTGTAATGTCTGAGTTCCTGGCGATCCCCTTGGCAGAGACTGGGGAAGAAGGATGAGCTTGTGATTATGAGGCTAGTCTGGGGATTTGGTGGTTCTGGTTCAAGTGCCTTCTCCAGTGCACAGTTCATCTCTATAAGTCCCTTATAATCCTCTGTACTTTAGGACAGGTATGCAGACGGGGGACTTTTCAAAAGTGGATGATGAATTATGAAAATCTGACAAGAAATCATCTGGCTGGCACCAAAATGGTCTTCAGCTGGTGGATGTTTCCTTCTCCTGGTTCCTCCATTCCTTTCTGAAAAACAGTGATTTCTTGCCTTGTAGATGAGACAAAAATATTATTGGTGTTGGAGCTGTGCAGACAGTGCTGCACTATGTGGGTGCCGTAAGACGAGAGAATGTTTTGCTATATTTGGCTCTAGGGCATGGAGACACTCATGCATAACTTATTTAAGATCTAGTCTCATGAGCCCCCACTGAAATAAATGAATGGCCCTTGTATGTGAAAAATTAGCATTATGTAGATTTGTTTAAAATGAATAGATTCTTTTTTGGTGATGAGAAAAGAATATATATTAAAATACCCAGGCACAAACACTTTTTAATATTTTTTTTGGCACCACTGGGTTCTTTTTTTAGTTGATTTTGTCAGCCACATTTCCTTTCTGAACAGAGGTTACATACAACAATTGGATGAACAATTGTTGAAAACTCTCAGGGGGGCATTCTTGAAGACATGCCTGCATGAGATCATGTTATGAGTGTGGCTTGGCTGTGCTTTTATTCAGTAGGTGATCTCATTCATTTAGACTACTAATAATTTTTACAGCTATCCAAAAGTATAGCAAAAAAGTGATGTTGCAAGATTTCCTGTGAGTTTTGCACAGAAATATCCATTTCTTTGCTAGCTGATTTGACACAAGTTAGATATCACTGGTCAGATAACAAATGTCAGTTTAATACAAGCAAATAAGATTATTCACTACAGTGACGGCTTTACCAAGTTTATTGTTTTTCTCTAAATATGCTTTTTATAGGCTTCTTTTAGGTTGTTAGCTTTCGGGAAAGAGAGCGTGTAAACATCTGCATTTCTAAAATTTCTATCTCACTGGGGGTCCTGCTGGGGCCTCTGCATGCTATCATGATAAAAACATTAAATATGATCTAACAGATTAAGTATCCTGGGACAGGTTAGCCTATGATTAGCTCTGAAATGCCTACAGAGCATTTTATCCAGTGTTTCTCAAGAAATCCCTGACTGGGCCAATTATTTTCAAGTTCAAGAAGCAGTACAGGCTTCTGGCTAGAAAACTTTCTTGGGCACAATCAGTTAAAAACTTTGAACTCTCTCTCAGAGTAAAAAAATAAAAACGTTTACAGCCAGAAATAACAAGGCTGGGAAGTTAAATTAGAAGCAGGGACCAAGAAAGACTTTGGCTAATTCTGGTTTCAATCAGTGACTGCAGCAGCCATCAGGAGGAGGCACTGCTGTGGGTTTGAGAATAATGACTTTATTTTAAGTAGACAGAAGTTGTTGGCTTGACCCAATTGCTGACAACCAGTCTCCCCTAAACACCCTACATGAGGCCAGATCCTGAAGTACTCCTGTGGTTTCTATCCAAGCCTATTCTCACTGCAATCAAAACTTGAGCAGACAGACACTCAGTATTTGGCCTACACCTATTGTAGACTCTTTTTGGTCTCTTAAAACCACCATAGAAAAATAAATCCCAGTGTCCAGTTTGCATTTTCAAGTCTCAAAACCCTCCTGCACTGTTGGCCTGGTTTTATTGCAGTGAGTTGAGAGTGGGATATAAATTACAAGTCTCTCCACTGTTAGCTTTTTGCATCTCCTGCATTTAAATTTCTACAAAATAATAGATTAGCCGCCTTGACCTCGTGCAGCAGGAGCAGCACACTGTATATGGGTTGATCCTGCCAGGGGTGGAGCAGCTTGGGAATATGCAAGGTCTCCTTCACTGAAAGCTATGAAACTAGATGTTACTCAGCTTCTTGGAAGAGGAGACCATGCTGCCTTCCCTTGGGCAATCTTCCCAGTCTGGCTTTCCTGGTGCCTAGGACCAAGGCGTGCAGGCAACCAGCATAATGTTAACGTTGAAACATATGATTTAAAAAACCAACCAGGAGGTGAGCAGGGGGAAAGGGGGAGCAGCCTTAGAGGAGAGAGGCTAACAAATTCATGCACACACTCATCAGACTACAAAAGACAAAAATAAAAACCAACACAAGAAAAGTTAAAATTGCTGCTTGACAGCAAGAGGAAAGGTTGCATCATCTGTATGATTCAGCCCGAGTTTCTAGTCATAGCATGGAGGAGAATCAATCCTGGGGGACTAGGCTGGGATTTGGAAAGTTTGAGTTAATCAGCTTTGGTTTTGTTAGCTTTCTAGCATTTTGTTCTCTGTTAGGGCATCTCACCTCAAGGTGCCTCAAGTTTGCCTTTGTTTAGATACATCTATAGGGTGGCTATTTCCTACTAGAAAGGCTGGCTGTCCTAGATGTTAGTGAAATGTGAATAATCTCTGTCATGTGGTGTTTAATGTCTCCAAGTAACTCAGTGGAAATGAATGATTCTTTTTTCTTTAATAATGACTTCTCAGCAGACACAGAATGAATTTGAATTTTCAATTCCCACCTGATTGCTCTATGTTATTTCAATAATTTGCATCTGAGCTTCATTAGGTATCACAGTGTGATGTCTCTCCTAAACAGCAGTCAAGAAAATATTAGGTTTGTACAGTAAGTAGAAGTATTTTCAGACAAACTTTAATTTGAACCAATTTGGCTTCTCTTTCCGTTGGATTGAACTAGTTCATTTAGAGAAAGTAATAATCTGTTGTTATGCACAGATCTATCCTTGTGAAGCTTTCTCTCTGCTTGAAAGTGACATTCCACAATGGTAATACATCTACCTGTCCAGATACAAGGAAAGTCTTTGTCAAATCTTGAAAACAAATTTCAGTGTTAAATGAAATTTGCCTGAGTGCCCCCACAGATGATGTCTGCAACATATTCAGCTGTATTCTTCTAAAATCCTTCTGTGGATTTAGGAGCCTGAGTGTAATGGAATTGTATTGGGCTGTAGGTGAAGGAGTTTAAAAGCAAAATAGGCTGAGCTGTTGGAACAAGTACTAGGGGATCTTTTAAAGACAGAGGTATTACTGCCAGCTTGATTCCAAATTACTGCAGCATAAGTCCCTATGCACATTCCTTTTCAAAGGAGCAATAATTAAAGCTGGTTTTGTCTTGTTCACCCACCCCCATCTGTTTCTCTTGGTAAATGAAATATCATAGGGCAAATTTATTTGCTTTCCCCAGCAGTGCCCAGAACAGCTTTTTTTTCACATCCCCCCCTCTCTTTGGACCAAGCTAACCTCCACCTGAGGCTGTGGTGGAAGTGGCCTGGCCCTGTTCAGTACAATTGGCTTTCACGATCACTGGCAGCATGAGAATGCGCTGTTATCCCAGAGCTGCCAACAGCTCCAGGGCTCTGCAGGTGGCACCACCACCTCCTCCCTGGCTTGCTCAGCACCAGACATCCTTGGAAAGCCAGGTCTTGAGGTGTTACTGTGCTCACAAGCTCCTTCTTTGGCAGCAGGAGAAGGCAGAGTGCTGCTGCTCTGGCACAAGTGTTGGGTGCCGCCGGAAACATCCCAAATAGGAGAAAGCAGCTCCAAGAGAGGAGCTCCACTGCTTTTAAATTTCACCTTGGAAATGTGACCCTGGGTAATTTCTGCCACTGCCAGCCTCAGAGGACAATGTGTAATCTTTTCACCTCTATACCACAAAATGAAAGACATCAATCGAGTTTGGCAATTGCATCTAAAACAGGTTGGTAAATCAAGGGAAATGGGCAAATAAAACAAACGTCTGTGTGTTCTGAGTGCTGCAGTGTGTGCTCATGCAGCTCCTCTGAATACCTTCTGAAGTATTACTACCAAGAAAAGGAGAATAATTAAATAAGCTATTAATAACTCAGGGAGACTCCTTGTCTCAAACGTACTTTTATCTTATAAATGGAAGGTCAATCTTAAGAGTGAAAATACATTAAAAATTAATGCTACAGAGAACCCCTGTCCCTTGCCACTACTCCAGCTGTGTTTGAAAGGTAGCACTTATTTTCTTTAATAACAGAGCTTCAAAAGAAGCATAATTAAATGAAAAGCTATGGAAATACATGGAATATTAAGGTCTAACCTGAACAATTACCATAACTTTCAGTGAGATTTCCATCATGCCAAAGGTGATTCTTGTAAAATAAACATTTGCATTATTTTAGAAAGAGAGAAAAAATCTGATTCCACTAGTAGTGTCTTTAATCATCCACCTAATATTAAAAAAATATTATTTTTGAAACTTCAAATGTCCTTTTGAGGATGCCATACAAAGCAGGGAAGCAAAGAAACAAGAACTGATTTTCTATGAGTGTTATGTTAAATGTCTTAGCTCAAAGGAATTTTATAGATGATTTTTCTTCAGCCTTTTAAAATATTTTTTTTTATTTATTCCTCTCTGTGTCTTTGAAGCAACCTTTGGAGTGTAGAAAGAAAAACTGACTGTTCTACTGATTTGTTGTCCTTTTGCTTTTCATTCACAAGTCCTCTATTCATCTCCCTGCTTAAATAAATCTGGAATCAACTCAACTAATTCCAGGCATCTAATTAAGGCACCTAAATTCAGATTATGGCTCGTCCACTTGTCTTCTACCAAGTGGACACAGACAGACCCTTTGTGATGGTGATCTCATGCCACTTTAAAACTTAAGTGTCCTCTAGAGGCATCCTGTCTCTCTGTCTTGACAACAGAGAGTACCCAAATTGGCATTGAACATAAACTGTGTCCCATTTATGTACCTAAAATTAGCTAGAATTAATCTAGACCTAAGAGGCTTTAGAGTTTAATTTGCTATTCCATACTGTATTGATTGTTGGCAAGGAAATATATTCCTTTATTTTCTTTAAAAAAATAGCAAACAAACCAACAAAAAGAAAAAAAAAAAGCAACCAAAAAATATTTTAAAATAACAAAAATCTCCCAAGAGTGTATGATAGGCGAATATGTGTTTATACATCTAACACACAGCTGCAGAAATAGAGTTGAAAGGACATGCATCCCCCTGAACCCACCTCAGGGAAGCAGAATGGCTAGAGGGTCTGCTGATATCCCCCTTGACAGTGTAGCCTGCTGTCTTCTTCAACCAGTAACATCTTTTTGCCCTATAGCATCTTCTCACTTTCAGTCACTCGTATTTTCAAGTGCAAAGCATTAAGCATCTGCCAGCTACACAAATTAATAATAATAAAGAAAGACCTAGTTCTCACTTTTATTTCATTTTCTAATACAAAAGTTGCTGAAAAAAATCCCTTAAAATCCTAGTCTGGAGAATTTTTGTAGTAGTAGCAGTAGTAGCTTAAATTCCTGCAGGAGTTCACATGCCAACCTTCACTCCATGGTTTTAAATCACTTACCAAGAAAAAGTCAATTTATTGACTAACCTATATTCATTTCCATGTTGAGAAAGTATGGATTACCTACTCAAGTCTGCCTCTGCACTCTCAGTGATATTGGCACAGCTGCTTAAGAGATGTTGCTGTTAAGGCATCCCAGCTCTGGGTAGCTCACAGCCCCTGTGGCCCTGTCTTTGGCAGAACACACCTGTTCTTGCCATGAGAAAGCAGAAGAAATGGACTTTGAAGGGCAAGGTGCTACCTAGACCACGATGCCAATGCCCTGTGAGTCCCTGGAGTCCTGCCCCTGGGTTCCATCACTTCCACCTGGGCTGCCTTCTTCAGCAACTGGATCTGAAGTCCTGGTGAAAACCCAGCTTCAGTGATAGCAGCACAGGCTGTGGTTGCGCTGAGCATCTGACCACAGAAATGACTGGGTCTGATAAAGGTAATCAAAGACAGAGATGATGGGTGATGCTAGTGTTAGCTAGCATGGACAGAGTAACTGGTCACTTAAACAGCAAAAAGAATGCCCCTGTATTTCCCCAGGAATTTACCTAGGAGAAAAATACATCTGTTACTATATGGAAATGTTGGAGAACAGCGCAATAATTTTTTTGCAAGAACTCTCCTTAACGGCCATATTACTGGTTTTGTATTTCTGTGAAGTGTACATTTTCTGTATAGCAAATATAAAACTTCTGGAAATAGAAGCTTCTTCTTTTCTTGGCTACTTTTTCCTAACCCTTAGAAGTGCCCCTCCAAAGGTAGAAAACTATTGGCCTAGGTGCATGGAAAAATAAGTTTCTTAAAGCTTTACTTAAACCTTTTAATGTATTGTAGCATATTATCACTGGTATGAAAACAGAACCAAAATCTTGATGGATTATTTTAGATAGCTAAGCACTTTTTAAAATAATGATTTGCTTTTTTGGTAATGAACAGTTAATAAATACTTCATAATGACCGTAGAATTTTAAAATGTGATTATATAGCTTGGATTTCAAAATCATATGTTTAGACTTAAATTTGGCAGTTGGGAGCTTAAATATATTTCAAATATATAAGGCATTTATTTCCCTTATGTCTGTGTCACTTTGCAATCTGAATGCACTCTATATATCTTACATTATCTTGGATTATCACACTCTGTTTTAACCATAATGGGTCCAGAATTAGGATTTCAGAAACCAAACCTCTCCAGGGCTGGAAAACTTCATGATCTGAAAGGAAACAAGCTGTATAGCTCAGATTCCTTTCCAGCAGTATCATGTGTACATCACTGTGGGGATTTTGTACAGTCTCATCACTGACGCTGCTCCTGCTGGCACATAATCCTTTCTCAGAGGAGTTTTCAGAATTCCCACCCTTAACTCATCTTTCCATGCATCCAACAGGCAAGGGAGGTCTTCTTTTGACACTATTTTAGTATTGTTTAGGTTCTGTAGGAATGGGTAGAAAAGTGTGCTAGTTCTCCAAAGTGATATATTACACTCTGCTGCAGTCTGGTAGGGGAACCCTGGCATGATACATATCAGGTATATGCCCAGCTACACAATTTTGACAGTGCTGCTTTGTTGTCATGGTCCCAGGGGCACCACCAGTGTTGACAATCTCTACCCAGCTCTCTGGGAGTGTTCTCACCCTGTCCATGGCTCAGAACCCTATTCCAACCCTCTAGGCCCATCAGTCCCTGAAGACGTGGTGCTGCACCAATGCCAGTTTTCATCTCCCCACTGCCTTGCTCGGCCACAGGTTCCATTGACAGCGGCCCAGCCATGGGCTGACATCCCAGTCCATCCCCAGGGAGGTGACCCATGGTCAGGATTCTTGGCTGAACCTGACTGCAGCCTCTGGATCTGTCCCTCTCCTCTGCTGGAGGACTGTGGGGTTGGGCCCTTGCAGTCAGGCTGGGAGAGCCTCCAAATTAGCAACAAACATTTAACTTTCTGCACTGAGTACAGGTTCAGCACCTTCATGTGATGCATCATCTGTTGTTTGCCTTCTTTATTTCTCTTCTCTTTTAATCAAAATGCTCACCAGTAAAGAAAGGTTTAACATTTATGAGTCACCAGCTTGTTAAGGCTTAAGTTGTTTGGAGTGGGCTCATTTCTCTTTATTGTTCTCTTCTTGACACACTTAGTGCAGCTCACAACATATTAGGGTATGGTTTTGGAAAAGTTAAACCACCAGCTAAACAGGAGTTCTTCTTATGGGCTGGATGAGAAGGCTAAAATACCCCTGGTGCATTTGTTACCTTCTTGGCAGTAACATCAAAATGGAATTTGACCCATAGAGACAATTTTCTTGCATTTGCAGTAGCAATAATATCCTTTTAGTAAATCAATAATGAAAATATATGCTACTTATGCATGAGTTATCTCCATAGAGGCATTTGTCACGTTAGTCTTTCCATGAAGATGTCTTAGAAATGTAGTCCATATCAATAATTTATCCATCACTATATGAGCCAGGCCATCGGGCCATTTTATTCCAACACATTACTGCATTATCAAAATACTCTATGGAAGCTGTCCTTGTTGACAATGCCATCCCCTGGCCTCCTTGTTGTATCAAGGCTTATCAGCACAGCATTTCCAAGAAGTATATTTTGACCCTAGTGCAGAACAGGGCTTCATTGCAGACAGAACTTCTCATAAGGAGTCCCTAAAGTGTCTCTGTGTGTCAGATAAAATGGTTGAACAAAGGAGTTCATATGGGATGAATAAAGACACAACTTGAATTTTAGAAATTTAAGAAGCTTTTACAGCATGATGAAGAGTAGCTGTATTGGTGTTTGTGGGTATGTATGCCTCATGTTATCAAAAGATGCCAAAATCAGTAGATATCAATATTGATTGATACATAAAAGTATTGAAATCAGCATTGAAACCAGTAAGTATGGATGTCTAACAATTCCAATTAATATGGATAGGTATAAATATCTATTGATATCTATCCCTATCAGTACCTATCATTGGTAGGTATCAAAATTGATAGGGGTTGATTGTCTGTTGATGACTATTGATATCAAAATATATTAATATAACCAATAGGTTGAGGCCTATCATATTGCTCTAAAAAGGGATCTATGTTGGTAGGTATCAATGCCAATTGACAAAAAAAGGTACCAATGCTTAATAAGAGGTATTAATATTATCAGTGGCTAGTGATAGGTATTAATATCATAGATATAAATATTGATAGATATGAGTGTCCTTTAATATAGTTATTGTTATGTATCAAGGTCTTAACATAACCAATAGGTTTTGATGTTAGCAGGTATCAATACCTATCAACAGATATTCAAATCCACAGGCAGTACTAGTTATCAAGTCAATAGGCATTCATGCCTATTGGTATCAATATGCAGCTCAAAAAGGATCAGTACCTATTAAGATCTGTTTGTATAAATAGATACCAACATCTATGTATACACATTGGTAGTGATACCTATTGTGAGCTCTTAATATATAGGTACATATGCCTATTTATATCTATCAATCTATCTATCTATAAATACATATTTAAACACATATCAATATAGATATCAATATTGGTAGGTATAGGTACAAACCACTGTATAATTACATTGATATATAGATGTGTATAAATGTGTATAAGACAGAGAAAACAGTACTTCCTCTCAATTGCTTTAGTTAGAGTTGACATTGGGGAAAGAAGGAGGGGATCCCTCTTTGCTACAACCAACATATGAGTTGCAGAAAAAAGCTGTGTGTGGCCTCCAAGCAAGTTTAAAACATATTACTTTGTTTCAGCTTTTGTGGCATTAAATTCCTGATAGTATATCTTGTACTTCACATCTGTGGGAAAAATCATAAGCATTTATGTTTTTGAGAGCCATCTTCGATTGTGGGAAGGAAACAGAAAATCAAGGACAAAAGACCAAGATTTCCTTGTCCTTCCTCAAAAATATTATAGAATGGGGACTCCATTGTCAAATGCTAAATCATTCTATATGACAAAGTCAAACTCAATCAAGAATTTCCAAGGTATCTAGGTTCTAGAAAATATTTTCATTTTGTAGTTGCAGGAGACAAGTAAGTTGACCAATATCATGTTGACCAGTTGACCAAAGCCATGCGATTTCTAATTTTATAAAACAAACTAATGGCTAAAATGTAAAGAATTTCTCTCACCCTGATATCTCGAGGAAATCAAATAGATCTGCAAGCACATGACACTCACATATATTAACTTTAAAAATAGACCTGAGAAACTTGTTGTTTTGACATAAGTCTGGGGGTGGGAGGGGAGTGGAGGGTGTGGAGTGAAGGGGGGGGAAAGTGATCTAGATAATTGTGTATGTATAAAAGGCCAAATCCTTAGGCCATAAACCAGGCACACACCCAATGATGTCAATGTGTTTGGCTTACAGGGGAAATAAAGCAACATTTTATTACATGCTAAGTGAGAATCTTTGCTTGACCAGAATGAGGGAAAAGTGCAAACAGGTGCTGGCTCAGCAGGAATGGAAACTCAAGAATAATAGCAGCTTTTCCTCAGGCTCATAAGCATCCTGAAAGACTACATTTCTGTCAGTACCTTAATAAAGAATTATCTACTACCCAATCCACCTATGTCTGGGTTTGAGGCTATCTGCAGAAGTTTTTGATTGTGAAGCTGCTTAACATTATTTCTCCATCCCTGCCTTTGCTTGTGCACAAGCTTTTGCAAAAGCAACCCCCTTCAGTCAAGGAAGCTGGGGCCCCATTCTCCTCCAGCTTGTGGGGAAAGAAAGGAGTCATTATTGACACATGCAAGTGATTTGAGAAGAGACTGTCTACCCCAATAGAAAAAGACTTAGTTGTCTGGTGAATCAGGAAATGTCAGACTTTCTGAAAGGTTAATGGGAGGCTTTAGAAACACATTAGATCTAATCTTACAGCATGAATGTTGATGACTTTATGTTGAGATCCTAGAAATAAGAAAGGGCAAGAAAGAATATTTTAGGTGAAAGTAAGTTTTGACTGAGGAGCCAGGAGAGAGCTTTATTGCAACATATTGCTGAATTTCTCCTTCCATATAGGGCTGGCAATCTGCCTGGTACCATATGCTAAAAAAAGATATAATATGAGACCATTTGAATTGAAAGCAAATTTTTTTATACTTGCTGAAGTTTAATTAAATGAATGACCTGGTCAACTCTAGAAGGGAACGAAATTGATTTCTTTCAGAGTTATGTAAATGGGTTGCATAAAACTTCAGTCACTGCAGGGACTGGTAGGGACTATATAGTGCTGTTAGCATACCCTTCCCAGTTCAGTCAGAATCATCTGTGCCTCTTCTGGTTTAGCTGAAGAATCATTGAATATGGAATTCATAAATAAGCACACTTTGCATGCTGTCTTTCCTCCTGCATCTTACAATCTCATATGCATTAACAGAAGTAGCAGCATAGGACATGGGGGAACAAACAATGGATGTTGTTAGTTGGGTTTCATTTCATAGTTCACACAGTTTTGTACCCGTAGCTTTTTAAGCAATATTTTCTGTGGCATCTTCAGGTTTGAATTTTACTTTTAGGTCATTAGTCTTTTGTTTGTGACTTTCTTTCATTGCTCGGCTGCTTTGGGGAGATTTGCCTTTGGTAGTCGTTAGCAGGTTTTTACAACGTGGGCACAATTCGTTAATCCCATAATAGAAACCTGCTGTGCAGAGAGTGCTATTTTTACTGTACATACGTATCTCATAGCACAAGGCAGTTTTAGAAGGCGATACAGCTGCCATTAAATCCATACATCTCAAGGAGGGCCATGAATAGCTGCTCCTTGTGTAAGGACGTGTCCTGCGGTTCTATTATCCCAGCTCAGGCACTGAGTAACACTTTTCTTTAGCAAATCAATATCCTTACCTCTCCTTTTTTGAGTCTTTTTGCTTCTTTCACTACCTCCATTGTTCCTGGAAAGAAATAGTGCCTGTGTCTCTGCTGACCTATGGGCCCATGTGCCAAACTGAAATGCCAGCGGGAGCATTGTGGGGCTCCCATCTTTCCAGGGAAGCCAGGGTGCCAGGAGAAGAGATAAGGTGCAGGGCAGAGGTCCATGTTGCTGCAAAGCTGGTGTCTGAACAACCTCCAGGTTAAAAGTAGCCACTGTGAATTAGGGGTTTTACTGCAGCCAGAGTGAGCAGCCAAACACCCTGGATGAGTCTGCACATTATGGCCAAGCCTCACACGCTGCAGGTTGCCCGGCAGGATGGCTGTGCTGCAGCCTCTCTCTTCACAGCCCAGAAATAGATGTGTCCTGCTTTTCCCTCATCCCTTTTCAGTAGCTTCTTCCTGTTTGTTCCTCCTGTAGTCTTGGGGCACTTTGGGAACATGCTGTGTGCACAAGTGTGCGTGAAGCGTGTGGGGTGGGGGGGCAGCAACACGTGCTCCGCAGGTTGCTCATTTGGTGCAAAGTGTGTCCATGTAGCTCTGCCAAATGCAAGGGTTTCTACCTCACATTTTCAGAGCCACTCAGATCTTAGTGCCACTGAAATGCTAGGGTTTTGCTCCTACTGTTCTTCTCCCAACACAATTGCAATCCGATTAAACAAAACATGAGAAAACGTGCTTGTGGACTAGATTTATAAATGTCTGGTGTGTTCTCACATCACTTTGACGAATGCCGAGCTTTAGTCCATATGTTACTTTTAAGATTAAAGAGGGGAAAGCATACAACAGCGATCTTAAGCAAGAGCTACATTTGTTAATATATCCTGAAAAATGCACTTTTTTTAGAGACTGGACATCTATATCAAAGCATAATTTCTCGGCAGCAAACATCCAAGTGTCATTCACCTGCAAAAACCTTGGCACATCTGTGCATTTATCAAGTCTTAAAAAAATCCTTAAGGGGGCTGTCATGTTTGCCATGAATTATCCCAACCTGCATGCACCTCAACCTGAACCCTCTGGGAGAAGGCTAAGGCGACTGCTGCTGATTTATGGAGGCAGACAGCTTGGAGTCCCTGCCAGGGAGTAAGTAAATTGTGGTGACTGTGTGATAAAAGGGATAAAGCACACTCATTTTCAAATGCTCATTCATGCAATTCTTCTAGAAGAGATCTGCAGAAAGTAATGAGGAGGTTTATATTCACTCCTACTGACCTACACTTCTATTGGAAAAAGTTCCAAGGTTTCTAAGTATATGAAGACTGAAAACACCTTCAATTCCATCTGGGTCATGGGGATGTACCCAGATTTTTCTGTGTTAGTGCCACAAGGAAGACCAGAAGGTTTCTGTATACAGACACACACACACACACACACACACACACACACACACACACACACACACACATGAAGGAGGCACTTCGTTAGGATTAAAAACTAGAAGCCAGGAAAATTTAAATGAACACAGAATTAGTGGCAAGGATTGAAAATTGATTTCTCTTTTGAAGAGATGTCCCTGATGTTCTCCCTGGGTGCTCTACCCTTTGGTGGTGGGTTGCTGCTCCTAGGTATGGTAAGGCAGCAAATTTAATAATTAATTAATATTTAATGCAATATTAATACAAAATTACCACCCAGCTGTATCCACTGGGACCACTACCAATTCTGTTTCATGCATTACTGTCTCAATGTATGTCAGTATATTTTATTCAGTGTTCAGTATTCTCTGTAGTAACATTATTTCTTCTTTTGAGTCAGGGTCATGGGATCATATTCAAAACTATCTACAGAAGAGATTGTAATTAAATTCAGAGATTGGATCCAATGTGTTCTATGTCCACTAACTAATGCCACCACCTCCCCCCTCCAAGTATATACATGTAAATATATTTATGCAGGTGTGCCTCATGTATACATGTAAATATATTTATGCAGGTGTGCCTCATGTGCCTCTCTAGAGTTATATATGTGTGTTTGCTTGTGCATGGCAATCACTGAACATGCAGTAAACCTTCTTTGGTAATTATAAGTCAGAGTTCACTATGATATCTATGATCATAAAATCTCCACTCAGTAGATAAGTTAATGAAAATCTTATAATAATGTCAACTTTCCAAAGATAGCCTGAGAAACTAGAAAAGTAGATGATGATGAGCATGAAGATTCTCAGTTACACTGGGGACTCCATAGGCCCAATTTAAACCCCATTATTTTGTCATAAAATCATAGCTTTTGTAAGGCTCTTTTAAAATTGGATTCTTTAAAAACAATAATTATGCAATAAAAACTGAGGAAGTTTTCAACACTAGAATTATGTCTGCATTTTTTATATTGATGTATGTAGGGGTTTTCCCAGATAGAAATATGTTTGCCAGCTGAGTTGTCTCAAATCTCTCCATGTGTAATCAAAGGCCTTGAAATACTTTTTCAAGTAGTTGGAGGATGGAAAATATAATCATTTAAAAATATAAAAGCCAGTTAGAAAACAGACCTGGGTCTGTTCCTGCACTCTGAGCTAAGCCACCGTCACTTTTTTCTCCACAGATTTCAAATCTTGTTTCCAAACTGTCCTATCATTTAGACATTATTTACAAGTTAACGTCCATTCAGACAGTATCCCTACTCTAACTCTTAGAGTCATAAAGGAAGATGAGGTGACAGTATTTCACAATGGATCAAGTTGGCTTTTTAATGTCATCAATGAATTTTGATTTAGCCTCCCCTAACACCAAAACAAAGCTTTAGTTTCATTTTGGAGGGATGCGGAGATACTCAGTAGGGTGGTGATGTGTGAGCAGATTTTCCCTCCCCCTTTTATTCTGTTATTACTTTCCAGTATCTCCAGGCTGCACAATATTCCTTGAAAGCAAACAGTTTATGCAAAGCAGCTGTCTAACGAAGTTACTTTTACTTTCCCTTGCAGGGTGGCCTATTGAACATGATTAACTTGACTCTGATGGAAAGGAAAAAATAACCTGGAAACATCTGGCAAATTGTAAAGCAGTGCCTAACATTTTTTTCCCTGTAGGATTTAATTCAGAAACATAGTTAATGGATCCCCATTTACCTAAAGCACTAAAGGTTTTGATGCAGGGGTTTGGGGGATTTGGGTTTGGTTTCTCTCACCCCACTAGCTGTAGCTCTGTAATGTTTCATCTCATACTCCTGAATCTATTAGAAAAAATGTGCAATTACAAGGTGGGCATGGTGCTGTGTTGAAAAGGTGTTTACTGTTCCAGGCTGGTTTGTTGTGCTTTGTATGCACATTTGAGTCTTGAAATATGTGAAAATTAATTTCCTGTGTTCCATGTGGCTAAAATGGCAGTTGAAATGTAATTTAGGGACTCACACAAATAGAAATTTGAAAATTATTTTTAAGAATTAAAGCAATGTTGGTAAAATTTTTAGAGGATTTTATTTAATTCACCAGGTAATAAAAAATTGTGAAATGTCATGTGTAGAAAGGCATTCTTGTTTTCTTGGGTTTTTTTTTAAATTTTGAAATATTGTTAAAAAAACAGAGAGGAAAAAGCATTGTGTCCATTTTATATGTGTATTTTTTATTCAGAGATTTTGTCACATAATCAGTGGAAAAAATGCACTCCACAGAATTAAGTATTTTATATTCACTGTCTCTTATATATAATTTCTCAAGTAGTGTTATTTTGTGGAAAAAAAACAGAGAAAATGGGAGGAATGAATAACCACTGCAAACAAGTATCAGCTTTGTCTTCTTTCTGGAGACTTCTTCAAAATTCCATACAGGACCATAAAAAAAGTTTTCAAAAAGTAAATTAAAATTCTTTCACAATTGTGTGAAAGACACATGATTTGATCAGTGGTCAAAATTTAACTCCCTCAAATTATATTGATCTGATGTGAAACATTTTTGTTCTGGCTTATCTAACTTGTAAATTTTAGACTTTGGATAAAAGGCTTCATATCCAAAATTTTAAATTTTAAAATAAAAGCTCACTGTGATCTGAATATCTAGTAACAAAACAGCTGACATTAACTAAATTTCATGTGATGATACAATATTTGTTTTAATTTTAGCAAGCAGAAAAATAAGCCCACGTGTATTTCATTGGCAAAAATTTGTGAAAACAAAGTTTTCAGATCTAATTCCATCAACAGTCCCTGAAAAACCAGAAATGTGTCACCTTATGAATTGCTATGACCTACACAGGTCATACAGGCAACATGTTTTTGAGGCATGTTTCTTCTTCTGCACCAACAGGTTAAAGGTAGCACCCACAGACAAGTCCATGGATTTGTGGCCCTTATGATATGCACCAACCCCTCTTCTGCAGCTGGAGTGTTACAATTGCCTGATTTCGTATTTTAAGCACAGGGCTTTACTAGAATCTACAAAAAAGTACCTCTGCATGTCTAGTGGCTTATCTCCAGAGCCTTCATTTGTTTGCTTCTGAATGTCTTGGAGGACTAAAGGGTATGTGACCATTTCTTTAACAACATGTGCCACGACTCCAATTTGCAGTGCTCTGAGCCATTCGCAGCAAGTCCATTTCAACTCTCTCCATTTTCAGACATTACATGAATTATTAGCAAGATTACAGGGACATGATCTCCAGATGCACTCTGTGCTTGCTCACACTCTGTACAGAACAGAAGGAATAAAATGAGCAGCACAGGATATTGGTGAATTTGTGACAGCTTCTGATGAGGCATCAGACTGAAGTGAAGGTTGAACTGACAGTGCAGAGTCTCTTCCATCATTTAGCCTGAAGTGTCTGAATGACTTTCCCTCAACCTCTAACCCAACAAAACTGTTGATTTCAAACAACATTTCTCCCTTTCTGATCTCACTTTTCATCTTGATTGAAGTAACAAGTAGGACTTTCCAGATCAAGGATCCTAATTGTAGCATTCCTTCCCTAAGGGTATCTCTAATACTGATTTTATGGCAGCATTGAATGAGAGGCCTTTCTGTCCATATCTGTGACTTCTCTCTCTTTAACCCCTTGTTTGCATCCTTTTCTTCATTTTGCTTAGGATTTTTGTTCACTTAGGATTTTTGTTTCATTAGTTTATTTGTTCTTTTTTATTCTCTCTCTATTTTACAAGGAATCCAAACATTTGTAATGGCAGATGCTTTTTGGAGAATTTACAAAAGCTGAGCAAATGCTCCACATGCTATCATCTGCTCTTGAGTTCTCTGAATTTTATCTGTCCTTCAAGCAGTAAACTGCTCACCACCTTCTTAGAGATAAAAATGTGATCCTTCCTATATTTGTCAACCTGCGTCCATTATTATTTAAATTGTTATAGGTATCTAGGCAAAGAAATAATGGAAAGCATGAATTACATCTGAGAAAAGCTGTATGGGGAATTTCTGACATGATATGTTAGATAAGAGTCCATTTTGAAATATTCAGGTCAAGTGACTGATGACTGCTAGGGATGTAGCTGGAATGGAAGCATTTTAAGCCACAGACTCTCTGCTGTTCAAGCACTGACATCTAGCTTGGCTCTACACAGAAGGTCCTAGCCTCAAGCAACAGATACCCTTGAATTAGGCCAAAAGGGTCTACACAATTCATATCAAATTACCAAGGCTCTCTCACAGTATAGATCAGAAATGACTTTTACATTTAGCCATTTGTTTATATGTTTGTCTAGTGTAAAAAATGGAGACCACAGCCAGCAGCCAGCAGTGGCCATGAGAATGGAGGTGTGGTAAAATTCGGTGTGAAGGAATACTTCTGTCCTGGCTGAGGTCCACTCAGTTTTAGGAAGGAGGCAAATGCAGTCCAGTGCCTGTGTCTACATTGCACTAAGAGTAGAGATCATGTGCAGCATCACTGTAACACCACCACATGAACCCTAGAAGCACCTCCTTGATTTCCCAGAGGCATAACCCAAACCTAGGGATGCACCTTTGCCTTCCTGAGGTGTAACTACAGATTTCAGCCCTTCTTGCATGAACTGAGTATGTGGTGCTGAGTATGCTCACATTTGTTCTAGAAATAGATGCAAAACCATAAAATAATTTTTTGGGGGCTTTAAAATACAAAAATAAAATAATTTTTTTAAGAATAAATTTTAATGTTTGCAGCACTGAGTTGATTGTCTTTTTAAACCCTCTGCTTATTTGAAATCTCTACTAGTGTGCAAAGGGTAAGCAACACTTCTTTCCCAATATTTTCCCTGTCTCAAATGGCATGGCAATTTAGACAATAAAATGCATAGCACATGATTAATGAAGCTGTGCACTGAGGACAGGACATCTGTGGGATCACAAAGAGTTGCTTTCTGTACATGTTACTGCATGTTCAAGAAACTGCACAAATTGATAATTTGCTAAATTAATTGACTTTCTCTGTGTAATGTTAATGTAACCTTCAGTTTGAAATGTGCACAGATTTGCTAGCAAGGAAAACAGGCAGGTAGTCAAATCCCTAGAGGATTACTTAGGTTTGCAGCTCACCACTTTGTCCTTTACCAAGGATATTAATATTTCTCAGGAGTTCTTAAATGAAACTAATCTTGAAAAAAAAAAATCAATTTTTAAACTGAGTTTAGTACAGAAAATATCTAGCATAAGTGTCACAGCAATAATGATATCTGTTCTGTAAGGATATACACAGAAATTGGGAACAGTCCAGACAAGAGTGTCTTCTCTGATCCAGCCACTGAACAGCACAGAAAAAAGTTAGAATCAGTCTCAATTCAGTGATTCCTAAAGAAATTTTAAATTTATCTTTGCTAGTATCTCTGAGCCATTGAACTAGAAAAGTTGTAGTAGGCCTGAGCATACCTAGCTGAATTTTGACCCTTACCACTTACTGAAGAGGGAGTGGAGGACCTGCCCTAAAAGAAGGATAAAGAACTTTTTACATGAAATATAGGCCAAGTGACATTAGGCTGACAAGTTGCCATGACTTCTGAGGTGCTACCCTTTTTACACCAAAGGGAATGAATTGCTTTGCAGGGTGAGAAGAGAAGGATCTCTCCAATGAAGGAAAACACAGAGGCTATTATTCCAAATGGAGACAGAAAGGAAGGTAGTGCACCTGACCAGTGACTAACCTGACTCAGTTGTGTCTTCCAAAGCTCTAAAGGGTCAGAACTCTTCCATTATCACCACATCTAAATCAAAGCTTTAAGTTAGTGCATAGAAGTTAGGGCCTAAGGCCACATTAAATAGGAAAATGTTCTCTTCTGTTTGAATCAGAGAGAGAAATTATGGTGTTTAGCAGTTCCAGTGACTGCTCATATTTGATACCTGAGACTCTGGTTTTATGTATATGTATGTATGTATGTATGTATGTATGTATGTATTTATATTCAAACAGGAGTGCATTTTTAATAAATTTCTGGGAAAAAGGAAGTAACAGAGTGGGGTGGCTTGGTATAGACTGCACAAGATTTCAACCTTTTTTAGTTGAGCTATCAGGATGGAGTCAGAATTACAGCATGGGACTCAGGCTTGTTTGGCTCTGAGTACCTTAGAGCACTTCTGTTGCTGCATAATGATGGCTACCTAACTCTCTTTTTCACTCATTTCATCAGCTCACATAATTGCACTTTAATGTTTTAGTTATTATAACTAATTAAAGTAGCAGTAGAAGTTAGGAGAATGAGGATTATTATCTGTTGCTTTTAAAGGATGATACATTCTAGTTACTTACCAGGGGAGGAATCAATGAAAAACAATTTTCCTTGCAGTAGATGCAATCCTTTTCTTGCATGCACTCAAAATGCAAAGATTAACCCCTGCTTCAATCCATCAGTGCCACAGGCTCTCTCTGTGAAACCAGTTACGGGTGCAGAGAATTTCCAGTTGGCAGAATCTATTAATTTTGTATTTGCCTAGTAAAAAAAGTGTAAAATAAAGTGTGGCATCTTCTGGTTTACAGCCCCGGATGGGCTCCATTTGGGAGGAATTTCTTCAAAACATGACCAAGTCTGGGTTTTAATGGATGTCATCAACACACTTGATCTTTTCATACATGGTAGATGCATGAAAATGTTACAAGACTTGGAGAACTGATGAAAAAAACATTCAAGCTTTATTCCATTTCAGCAAGGTCTAACTTCAGGGTATGTAGTCAGTGTCATATTTGACCTTGACACTTCATCTCTGCAACCATTGCAGACCTGCAGATCACAATCCTATACAGAGCCATAGAAAGTCATCAGAAAATACATCTGATTTCCCTAAGAATATTTAGTGAGTTTTTACACTGTGTAGTGAAACATATGTATGATATACACAAATCTGGAAACAGCTACAGTGGGAGAATCATGAGGCCACACTGGTACAATGCACACTGAAGAAAAAAAGATATGTTACCTAATGAAAATGTGCACCTCACATAAAAACCAGCAGGATATACGGAAATATTTATAAAGCCACCACATATTTGGAGTATTATATTCTGGAATTCATTGTGTACCCGATTTGAAATGTCTTTGTCAAAACAGTTCCATATACAAGGAATACAATGCAATATATCTGGCTTCCTTTACCGTGAGATGAAGCTTTTACATGGTGGAGCTGTAATATTCAGCTGTCAATTATCAATCCAAATCTCTCTTCCACTTTTCCTTTTGTACTGAGACATTGCAAGTTACTTGAAAACTTTACACGGTACTTCTGTTTTCCATCTAAGTCTGTTGGTAATACTTTAAGAACTAAAATTTACTGTAAATAAAAGCAAATCAGAGGTAATTATTTGCTACTGTTGCACACTTATGAAAACATTTCCTTCATCTCTGAAAGTGTTTCATAAGTTTCAATACAATGAAGACAAAGACAGAACTTTCATTATAAACCAGAGCCAACTAAATGAAACTAAAGAAATAAAAATCCCAAAAGGTCAGCAGTTTTTAAAATAACTGGGGTAATTTGACAGTGAAACTAAGTTATGAAGAAGGCTGGTGGCTAAATTGTGTCCAAATTAGGTCCTTCTAAATTGCCTCCTGGTGGGTAGCTAGGGTCAATAACCACTTCTGAACATCTTGGTCAAACATCTTGTCGGCAAATCAGGAAAGACTAGGACAAAATTGTAATTGTCCATGACTCAACTAACATAATGAGAAATGACTGAAGTTAGTGCATTACACATTTTACTGATGTTGAAACAGTTTCCCAAATTGTTTTGGAAAGGGTAAACACATTTTTCAAAGTGATTTGATAACAGCTTCTGCACTAGCAATGGAATGATGGCAATTGCAGAAAAGAAAGGAAAATAAAAAACAGCCAAAAACCCAAACCAAAACAAAACTTCTCTGAAAGACAAACATTTATTGAAAATCTATCAAGGCATCAATTAATGGAGACCTAATTCATTACCAAAGATAGAATTCAAATAGAATGTTAGAATGTGTATGTTCAGATACTAGGTGATAGAATTCTAGAATTCCTGTATCCCTTTTATTTTTCTCCTATAAAAATTAATTAATTTTATAAAGATTTTTAGATATGCTGAGGAGCTGTCTCTTTTATCACTTAAACAAGGACTTCATATTATGCGTGTTTTTATCTACAAAAGAGCCACTTCTCTTTTTATTCAGTGAGATAACTAAGTTTTTTTTTTTGCATAAATTAGAAAGAGGATTTTTTCAGTTAGGTATAATGTGGTGGCTAAGAGCTATTTAAACATTTTGTCTTGGTTTGATATGCTTTCATTGTTAACTAGCACAATCAGGTTTTTTAGTGAATTGAATGGAAGAGAAAAGGAAAATCTTCATTGCTTGTCAGGAAAGCTGAACAGCAAGCATTATTGTCAAAAGAAAAAGCACTTTCGGTAAGATTTGTTTGTGCTTGGTAGAAAAAGTACATTTCAGAGACAGGCATAAAATGAACCTTGTTTCTCAGGGCTTTTCTTTGAGATGAGCACAAGATTTGGGGTAACTGGGTAAAGTGCAGAAAAGCTGGAATGGGCTTGAGCTCAAATAAGAATGACAGACCATGGATGACATAAGTAAGATGAGTGATACAGCACAATTTAGTGGAAGCCAGTAAACTTCCAGATGTAATGAGTGCATTTAAGTATGTCATATTCTGCAGAATACAATGCAGAGAGTTCAGGGAAATATTAATATTTCAGTGCACATCTTTTTATATGAAATATACATCTTGTGTATGCAAAGTACATTTTCAGGAACTCGCAGAATTTTAAGACTAAGATATAACTGTCTCAGCATTAAGCTTGAATATTTCATTACATCATAAATAGAATATGTTTCAGTATATAATGGACGACAGATAACTAAATATTTGATTTTGTGCCAGTCATAGCAAGCCTTCACATGAAGAGCTGTTTTCATCATTGTGACCCAATTGCAAGTACCATGAAAAATTCTACAATAATGTCAAGATTCAGTAAGAGGTATTCTTATATTTTGGATTTTCAAGATCCTTTTCCACTGAGTAGCTTTCCAGCCTCTCTTCCCCCAGATTAACACTTTTTGGGGTTGTCGTGACCCCAGTGCAGGACGTGACACTTGGCCTTGTTGAACCTCCCACAATTGGCCTCAGTCCATTGATTCAGTCTGTCCACATTCCTTCCTCCATCAGTTTAACACCCCTGTTCAGTTTGGTGCTGTCTCTGAACTGAGGGCGACTTTGATCCCCTCATCCAGGCCATCAATGAAGATATTAAATAGGACTGGCTTCGGTACTGAGCCTTGGGAAACTTGTGACCAGCCATCAGCTGGATTTAACTCCAGCCATCAGTTGGAGTTAACTCCATTCCCCACTACTCTCTGGGCCTGGACATCCAACCATTTTTCCACACAGTAAAGAGTATACCCATCCACACCATAGAAAGAAAGTTTCTCCAGGACAACACTGTGGGAGAAAATGTCAAAAGCTTTACTGAATTCCAGGTAGACAATATCCATAGTCTTTTTCTCACCCTCTAAGCCATAGAAGGAGATCAAGTCACAGAAGAAGATTAGGTGAGTGTTGTGGTTTAACCCCAGCCAGCAGCCAAGCCCCACACAGCTGCTCACTCACTCCCACCAGAGGGGTAAGGTAGGGAATTGGAAGGGTAAACTAGTGGGTTGAGAAAAGGACAGTTTAACAGGAAAAGCAAAAGCCTTGCGCTGCAGAAAAGAAAACTGAAGAATTCATTCACTCATTCCCATGGGCAGGCAGGTGTTCAGCCATCCCCAGGAGAGCAGGGCCCTATCACATGTAATGGTTACTTGGGTTGACAAATGCCATCACTCCAAGTGTCCTCCCTTTCCTCCTTCTTCCTCCCACTTTACATACTGAGTGTGATGTAAAGAGCACCACTTTGGTTAGTTGGGGTCACCTCTCCTGGCTGTGTCTCCTCACAGCTTCCCAAGCACCCCCATGTTCCTTGCCAGCCTGGCAGTACGGAAAGCAGAAAAGGCCTTTGCTCTTTCTAAGCCTTGCACAGCAATAACAAAAATATCTCTACGTTATCAACAAACTTATAAAAAAAATTGTTCAGCACAAATCCAAAACACAACGTCATACCAGCCACAGTGAAGAAAATTACCCTTACCCCAGCCAAAACCAGCACATCTGGCCAAGCAGAACCTGCTTCTCATAAAGCAATGCTGGCTGGGCCTGATGCATTGGTTGCTGTGTAAGTGCTGTGTGGTGGCACTCAAATGACATGCTCTGCAACCTTCCCTGGCATCAAGGTCAGGCTGACAGGGCTATAGATCCCTGGATCCTCCTCAGGGCCCTTCCTCTAGGTCTGCTGATAAATGATGGAAAGTGGCTCAGTGGGCACTTCTGCCAGCTCCCTCAGCACCCTGGGGTGAATCCCATCTGGCTGCATAGACTTGAATATGTCTAAGTGAAGCAGCAGATCACTGTGTTTACCATTGGATTTGGGGGCTTCTTTCTGCTCCCTCTTCTGTCTTCCAGCTCAGGGGACTGGTTACCTAGAGAACAACTAGTCTTTATATTAGTCTGAGGCAAAGAAGGCATTGAGTGCCTTGGCCTTTTTCTCATCCCTATGTTTTTCTCTGTATCCAATAAAGGATGAAGATCCTCCTTTGCCCTCTTTTTGTTGCTGAGGTATTTATAGAAACATATTTTATAGACTTTATGACAGTAGTGAGAATAATTTCTAGTTGGGCTTTGGACCTTTGAATTTTCTCCTATCATAACCTTACAACAACCTTGTAGTCCTCCTGAGTGGCCTTCCCCTTCCTCCAAAAGTTGTAATCTTTTCTTTTTTCTCCTGAGTTCCAAACAAAGCTCTCTGTTCAGTAAGGCTGGTCTTTTCCCCCTCTGGCTCAGCTTTTGGCCTATGGGGACAGCCTGCTCCTGTGCCCTTAGGATTTTCTTCTTGAAGAATGTTCAGACTTCCTGGGCTCCTTTGCCCTGCAAGACTGCCTCACAGGGCACTCTCTGAACCAGTCTCCTAAACAGACCAAAGTCAGCCTTTTGGACATCAAAGCAGAATGGATTTTTTAACCTTTATCCATGAACAGATCCACAGGCTCTAGCCTGGACTGGCACCTCACTCCTCTGCAGGAAGAGAGAAACACAGGCTCTGCTCCCTGGGACATGGGTCAGTGCTGTCACAAAAATGGATGAGCACTAGTTTCTCTCTCATCCACATTTGGGCAGCTGACTGTGGCCTGAAATGATGAGGTCAGGTTAAACAAGCAGAGCTAGCAGAGGCTTAGCACAATTTCCCAAAGAACTATATATTTATTTGTGTCTGAGTATGAATACACAAGGCTAACTTTAGTTCCTGTTTTTGAAATTGTTAGCCCTAATCTACATAGACCATCATTTATTCCCTGCCCTGCCCCCTCCACTCCCTCCCATTTTTTAACAGATGGAAATTTCATTTACCAGAGCTAGTTTTTTCCAGGTGGAATGCCTCCAAACTATAAAAGTGAATTTCTCGCACTCATCCATGGGCAGAATTAAAACCAGGACTTTAAATGAACTAGATTTTGCTGTCAGAAAATTCCTGTTAGGGGCATTTAGCTTTTTTGTTGTTGTTATTCAGAAAACTCAGCAGGAAAAGAATGGAGAAACAGTGGCCCCACTCCATCTTTGCTCCTTTTGCATAAGAAGTTAGTCCTTAATTATAGCACAGGGCAGAGATTACATCTCCAAAAGTTCAGCTACCCATTCTACTAATTTTCAAGCCAAAATAATGTTCAGAAAAAAGTTGCTTAGGCACAGCCCTTTAATTCATTCTGCCAAGTACAAACACCTTCAGAGTCACCAGAAGATTACTCCTAATGCAAATAATCCAGCCCGTGGCATGGAGTACATCACAGAGATTTAGTTACCACCTTTCTCTGGTAGGGAAGCCAGAGCTCTGTGGCCAGAAATATCACACAGATGGGCCTGTTTGAAAATCCGCTGTATCCTGGACTTTCAAACCTTAAAAATAGATGAAGTGATTCCAGCGTGACCCCTGCTGTGATATAATGGATCCTGTCTGTGCGTGCAGTGTTTGTCGTGATTTACCTCTTGCAATTCCTGGCTTTGAAACAGACAGCAATTCTGAAAATGAATTACTATTGATTAGACATCCTGCACTATTGAGTTTTAGGCAATTTTATGAATTTATTTATTTGAATAAAAGCTTTTAATGACCCCACTAATTTCAAATGGCTCTAGCAAAACAGCAATTCTGCTTTCCTTTTTTCCTGTTTGCCAATGGTAGATACATAGTTTAAGGCCCTGTTTATGCCAGCTATGACTTGTCACCTTCACACAGACAGAACTGCCTGATCCAAATGACAGTGTGGGTTTCAGGGGAAACAGGAGAGATCTTCTCCCGAGGACACAGTCTGCGCTCAGAGCGCAGGGGGAGCTCTTGCCCTTCTGTGGCAGGTGGAAGGGGGGTCGAGCCCCAGTCCCAGAGCATCCCTGGGGCAGAGCTCCCTCAGGCAGAGCATCCCTCCTTCTGCTGAGCGCAGCAGCAGCAGGCTGCAAATAAAGGACTACCGACAATACAGCTGGGGGCTGGGCCCCTTAATTACCCCTCACACCCTCCTGACAAAAAGAATGTTCTGCTGAGAAAGGAGAGGATTAGGTGCTGCTCCACTAAAGATGGGATTGTACAAAAACGGGTGAAGATCCTAAATAGGCAGCCTAGGGTTTAGAATGGGCTGTGATTTAAAGTCTAAATCTTGCCAATGTCTTATTAGGCATATCTGCTCACTGTAGAAATAAACTCTGTGGTAAAATGTAATCTGGCACTGAGGTGTGCCTTGATGGAAACAAATGACAAAATACTCTGAGGAATCAGGCTCTCCATGCTCTCTTTAAAAGCCTAAGAGACTTCTGCAAAGGTGTTTCCAGAGCATGTATATTAATGGTCTTTTAATAGGGATTTTTACTGAATAACCTAGTGCGTGCAAATAGCATGCACATTTCAAAAATAAACAGCCCACTTCCTCCCATCAGGGGAAATGGATTAAGCAGTATTTTTGGTAGTACAATGGAGCTGAATGAAGGAATAACATAGTTTTGATATATGATAGCTTCAGGAGACTGACACAAAAACAGGCCGAAGAAAGTCGTCAAAGGCACCTATGCAGAACATTTCCAAGGCCTGGAAGGAGCTTGTATACTGAACATTCTCCTTTCATTCAGGCAAAAAGAATGTGCTCACATGGCAGAAAGGACAAGGAGTGGGAGTTAAGCATGACTTCCTGAGATTATTTTCAACCCTAATCAATGCAGCACTAATGCAGCAAGGTATCAGTGCTGTAAACAGCCTTGAGTATGCTGGCTACGGAATGATAAAATGTTAAAAAGAGGGAGATCGAATGAGAGAGTCAGAAAAGGAGGAAGTAAAGGAGCTCACGAAGGGCTGCTCTATAACAAGCGGGAAAACAGGGTCCTTCTAAGATGGATCTGGGCTCAGGCAGGCACTTAAACCAAGCCCTTAAACAAGCTCTGCAGGGAATTAAATCCTCTACCTTACTCTAAAAACATGTTGCAATAAAGCGGGCTGTTTATGATACAGAGTGTCAATGATTTTAATTGAAATTCGTCAAAAATATCTCCGTGAATGGATGCTGAATCTAACTGCTCCAAATTTAAAAAAAAAAAGCACAAGTTAGAGGGTACAATGTAGTCGGTCGTCCAGAAGTCTGTGAAAATGCAGGTTTTTTCATTTTCTTATTAGGTAAGAATTTAATGCCCTAAAGGCAGATCATTTCCACAAGAATCACAGCAAGTTTTGATTGTAAGAATAGATTTAACTATGGACTTCTGTAGTGTCTCCCTTAATTCCCAAATGAGCATAAACAAGGCAAGTGAGAAACCAGTGGTTTTCTGGTACCTTAGCATGCTGTTTTTCTCTCCACGATGGTGGATGCTGTCACCACCACAAGGTGATGGTCTAGTCCCTCCTACTTCCTTCCCTTCTCTCCCCACTGTCTTTCCCCCTCCTTTCCCCAGCATTCAGAGTCTGGCATTCAAATCAAAGGTTTACTTTGAAGTTATAACCTAAAATGGGAAGCTGATAACTATTTTCCTCCCAGTGCTTTAGTGATGATGAATTGCTGATCTCAAAAAGGAAATGACTTTTTTTTTTTTCCCCCTTCTTTTTTTCATTTACATTCAAGCAGTAAAAGTCAAGGCTCGGCACTGCAAATATGTGCAAATTCATCCACTGGCTGTGTGTGCTACAGCAAATCCTATGGAGATAAGGAGCTAAAGCAGCAGGGGTGCAGCAACATAAGCTTCGAAGCTAGACATGCAATTTACTAGGCAACAAACTTAACAAAGGGCAAAGGGATATTTAACAGGGAGGTGAAATATTCCAACCATTAAACACAGCAAATTGCAATGACGGCCAGAGCATGCTGCACCTCAATACAGAATGTGTATGTGGGAAGAAACACAGAGTTTTACCCAGGAATTAGTTTAGCTAATGATTATTTTTTTTTCAAGCAAAGGTATATTCTGAGGGATTGAAAATGTTCCTGTTGTTATGAACATAATTAAGTAAAACAATATTTGGATGGGGTGGGGTAAGAGAAGGTTTAGTAATTGGTGCTGAATGCTTAAGGTAGTCATCCTGTTCATCATAAATTATTGTGTTTAACCATAAGCAAATTAGACCATGTCAGTCTTTTAGGAGGCAATTAAAGCAATAGATTTTCTGTGGCCTGTTTTCACACACATGGGGCCTGATCCAACTCCCACCATTACCTCTCCTGGGCACAAGCATATATGTTGTATTCAGTACAGCTATGGCTGACTTTTACCACTGTCAGTGGTAACTGGGTCAAGCCCATCTTACAGGGCAGAAATGCTCTTCAAAAAGAAAAAAAACTCAAACTCTCTTCTGAGCAAGTATCAGTCCTTATTAAAAGAAAAACCCAGCTCTGTTAAAGAATTGATTCTGATCCAGATTCTTCACACTTAATGATGGAAATTCTGGAAGGCATTTAGGTTTGCTGAGCACTTGCAGTAATAGCAGTTGATTGGCCTTTTTACACAGCCACCTGGGTCTTCAGTTAGACATATTAAAGGACTGCACCTACATTGCAAACTGGCCTTTTTCCTTCATTTTCTGCAGTTCATTTGTGTCCAATCGGGTTGCATCAGGATTCGTTGCATTTAATGGGAAATGCGCTCTTCTGGATCAAATACCTGTTTTCAATTTGGAGAGTATCTGATTCCAATGGCAGAGGTGACAGGAATAAAGAGGAAAGGAGAAGTAAATGCCTATAGTATAGATTTCCGCCACACTAACAGAGCTGCCAGTTTCTGAATCACTGAGACCTTAGAATTTACTTCTGTTTTTCCAAATTACAATGGTGAAACAAGTGAGAAATTAACTGTGTCTTTATTTGAGCTTATTTGAAAATTAGCTGTTGCTTTTCTCTAAGAATAAGTGGACTTTGACATAAAAGTTCCTTTACCACAGTGTTTCCCCAAACCACAGCTGTCTAGGGAGACCTCTACTCTGCAGCGACAATCTGCAGAAGTATTCCTGACATACTGCCTCAGTCAGCATCAGGCTCACTACTGGTTAGAGTGGGATGCAGTTTAGTCTCCCTGTAACCTGCTGTTATCTTTCAAGAGTCAGCTTGAGGGTTCAACAGTGAATGATGAACAATGTTGCTGTACGGACCTTTTTTTTTAATTAAAAAACTTCTGCCTCAATTTTTTTTTCCTCCAAAATCATGGCATGGAGACAGCATATTTTCTGTACCAAGTTTTGATGTAATTCATGTTAAAAATAACACCAGGGACAATTTATCTACGGCAGAAATGTCAGTATACCTTTTTCCTAACAAGCAGAAGGAAAAAAAAAATTGTGGCATCACAACATTGATACTGTAGGTCTGTGCTTCAGTTAAAAAACAGTCTGCAGAGATTTATTTGATCAACTTGAATTATGAAGAAGCTAGATCTGTGCAGATTACCATTTTCAGCTTGCTTACAGGCATTTGGAAGATGTTCCTATATAAAAACAAAACAATAAGTAAAATTTGGGATCAGCTTTGGCTCAGTTGCATCTCAGCATTGCAGGCACCCCATCTGGAAGGTCTAAAAGAAGTCACAGATGGAGGAGAGAACCGGAAGGGCAGGAAGGAAAGTGTTAAGATGAATGTGAAAGAATAAGCCAAGAGAGGCTTCTTGTTGATCTCTAAAGAAAATGTTGAATCATACCCCAGATTGCTGAACACCATGAAAAAATACTTCATCAGACTTGGATGGCCATGGCACCTAACCAAGCTGAATGCTAGACAAGGGCCACTTCTACTTTGCCAATAAGATCAGGCATATTCAGGGAGATTTCCAAGTGACATAGATCAGCTCCTTTCCACCCAGCAATGAAGAGTCCACCTGTGCTGGCTGAATTCAGTACTTTCATTCACCTCAGCTGGTAACAGACACCCTCAAGGAGCCACAACCTGAGCCCTGAGAAATGGCCTGTGCCCCTCCTCAGCCTGGGAAAGAAAATGCTCAACAGCTGGTGTCACTCCTGAGAGCAGCTGCCAGTGCAACACTCCAACAGAGGGGCCTCCTCTTTCTGACCATCTGTTAGTCCAATGCTGAGGAAATCTACATTGTAGACCTCATTTCTGGCCAGCTGGCATCCAGCCTTGTAGCTCTGAGTTTATCCAGAAGCTAGCAAAAGCCAGCATCAGGTAGGTAGGTAGCACCACAGAAGTGGTTGGGCCAAAAGGGAGGTGGATGAGTGTTTCAAAAATAAAGCTATATTTCATTAGAGAACACCCTACAACTAAACCTGATATATTCTATGAAAATAGAACAAGCTTGGCCAAACTTTGTGTGAATGGTCAGTAGGCCTGCAAGGAGCTACACTTGATGGGGTGCATTTGGCTCTGAAGAGCAATTCCACAATTCCAGCCCTACCGGAATGTGTTTCCTAAACTCTGCCACCTAAAAGCCAGAGGCATTATCTGGTTCCCATTGCCTCCAGGGTATGGATATCCCAGTTTCCACGAGTGAGCCTGTAAGGCCTCAAGGGCTGTGGCAGCTCCTGAGGTTCATGGCCCCACAGCACTACATCCATCTGTGAGATGGTAGAGCAACCATTTTTGCTGTGCTAGAATGTCCTCAGCTCCTCCTGCCTTGGAGGACAGGAAAAGGCTGGGGCCAAAGGGTGGGGAGAAAGGCAACCCTTGCCATTGCCTGGGCAGGGCTCTAGTGGCAGCAAAGTGACCACAGCCATGCTGCCTACTCTGTCTGTGCCAGACCTGTGGGGACTCAAAGCTGCTGCCAAAACGTGAGGTCAGTAATTGCTCTCTGTTCCCCTGACACCTCTTCCTGAGGAGAAGACATGCCAGCTGTCTGAGGCCTCTCTTAGATCTGTTTCCAGCTCTGCCCTCCCCGCCTTCCCTTCCCACACCTGGGGCAGCCCAGCTCTGACAACACTGCTCCGGGAGAGAAACACAACATTTCGCATGTGCTGCCAAGAAGGTTGGAGTCAGCCCTGCCTACAGCAGTGTCCCTGAGAGAGCAGAGACTGCCATAACCTCATCAGCATGGCTGGCAGGGTGCATTTTCACCTCCACCTGCCTCCTCAGACACAAATACCTGGCAGCACACACGTTTGCAAAAATCATAGTGAAACAACACTCCTTCCCTGGGGAGACAAGGAAGATAAAACAGTCTGCGACAGATGTTAGCTACGTTGCTCAAGGCTTTACTAAATGGGCCTTGCAAAACAGGGGATTGCCACGGTACAAAAACCTACACAGAAAAGAAGAATTAGCCACTTCATTAGAAAATAAAAAAAACCACAAACAAACAAACAAAATAACCAAGGGAGCAAATGGAGTTACAGTCTATTGTCTCAACATGTCCAGTTTAAAGCATTTTTGAACTGACATAGCTGACACAAGTGAGGGAGAAAGGCTTTTTTGTTACAATGCTGGAATCAGAGCCTAAGGAGATCTAGATCTGAAGAACAGCTTAAATGGGCCTTCCTGACTCTGCCTCAATTTTCTTACATTTCCTTAGGCAAGCATTTAATCTCTCTATAGTGGATTCCACATTTGTAAAATAAGGGTAATACTTCCTTCCTCCCTCTCGTGTAATTAGTCAACCAGGGCCAAAGCCATCAAAGAAATTAGCTACCTGAAGTAAAATTAAAGTGACAGAATTAAAATATAGGTCCTCAGCATGTTCTCACATCTGCTGCCTAGAGCTGGAGACATCTGAAATCTGTACAGTAAGAAATGCAATGTACCCCCATGCTCCCACCTTGGCAGTAGCATATTGAATCTTTGGGAGGCCTGAATTTCCTTGCCCATTTAGCCCTCACCCATTTGAAATTATTGTTTGAGGATTTATTGTAGTGACCATCATAGCTGTGATCATTTTGGAGACAAAAATACCCAACCACCAGAAAACATACAATGGAGTTGAAAACTTTTCTTTTTACGAGAACCAATCACTATATCTGATAGAAAGAGATGTCAAAGAGGTAGGGTTTAGTGTAATTTAGAGCTGAAGGAAAGATGCTGTATAACAAGGACTGTGTGATCACAAAGGCTTTGAAAGAGCGGGAGCATGCTTATCCTGTTTGACAGCATTACCCACAATGTGTCATTATAGATATTGATGATTATATAGCCATAATTAAAGTGTTGTGCTTAAATAGCTAAATGTAGAAAGATGTGTCAGATCATTAACACAACTTTAAGCTTAATCATGTCTGGTTACAGAGCCGAGACAAATATTTAAGCTTCCTTGCTAAAAGAAGAGTTACTATGTCTAATCATCAAAGCAGAGCTGCTTGCCAAGAGCATAAAAACCTAATGGGTTTTGCAAGAAAATTATGTCACCTTCAAATTAACATTCATAATACAGATGGCATTTGTAAAAGGTAAAGTCATTCATATTGACACAGTCTATCTCCAATGACTGTCATAAGAGATTATGAACCCTCTGTCCAGAAAGACATTTTGCCAAAGCAGGGTATTGTTAGAATAAGACAGGACTGGCAAATCTGGGTGACTTTATCTTTTTCCTGACAATTTCTTCATTTGGACTTAAACAGTGACATATGGATGCCTTGTTTTGTGCAAATAATCAGGATCATTCAGACATCTACTGCTGCCACACACATGCTTTTTCTTGTGGTGCTCCCTGGATCAGCACTGACTCTGCATGAATGCAGGAACACTCTTTACAAAACTTGCAGGAAAAAAATGTTTTTTTCAACATAACACTTGCTATGAAGGATGAAAAAAAGTCTGAAAACATCATTCCACCAAGTTTACAAGTCTGGATGGCAGTATGACTTAGCATAATAATAGAATTACCTACTAATCCTGCTACCTAAATATCAACTACTTTTGAAATAAACATGTAATGGGAGAATGTTCAAAAACTTTGAGCAGAATGGTACATACAACAATTATTACAAAAAATTAAGAGGGATCCTTGAAAATGCCTCAGATCTCTAAAATAAAAAGAAAATTTAAAAAGATCAGTCTAACTATAGAATTTTCAATGCCTTATTGGAATGGACTTACATTTTTCTGAATTCTTCCCAATGTATTTCCTGAAATATTTTTCTAAAACCTGAGATATTTTTACAGAAGAAAGTGTAGCATATATCAAAAACTGTAAAAGACAATAGTGAAGTGTAATGATGAGTAATGAAGCAGGGAGTTCTTCATCCTGCATTACACCACTGGACACAGAAAAAGACCCTGTCCATGAAAATGACGTGATGTGATTGCTATTACAAATATGCATTACTTCATGCTGGGAAATCTAGTACAGAAAAAATGAGCATGAATTGTGATATTTTAGAAAATATATGATCTGATGGACACTGGAAGATATAATTCCAAACACAGAAGGAAAGAGGACTGGGGACTGGTGCTGATGCCAGACAGCTATTGATGAGACTGGGCAGAGAAATTAGTGTGAGCTGACATGAGTTAAACAAAACCACCCTAAACAATCAATGTGTTGCAGAGGCAGGGGAAATATCTTACGCATCAAAGCTGTGTGAGAACTTTCATCTGGAATCTTGGATCATACAGCAGATACACTGTGTATGGGAAAGGCGCCCAGGGAGGATCAGCATAATTTAGGAAAGGCCTGAATTAAAAAAAAAAAAAAAAAATTAAAAAAAATAAAATTTTCATAATAAAGACAGGACATTGTGACATTCCATCAACATTTTAAAAGCAAAGAGGATTTTTTACTATAGCTAAAAACACAACTAAGTAAATGGAAGGAAATTAAGAGTGAAATTTTAACAGGAATTTCAAGAAAAACTTCTCCACAGTGAAATATATTGGATTGTGTAGTAATGTCCTCAGGGAAATAATGAAAGCATTGTCACTTGGGACTTTTAAAATTGCCCTGAAAAAAAACACAATAGAGTATCTAGGAGAGAGAGCAGTCTTTCAATTGGCCTCAGGGAGTCAAGCTGAATGACTTAATTGGTCTTCTCAGTCTCTAATTTCTTCAGGACAGACCATGCCCTATGTGTTTTCCACTCAAGGGAAAAACAAGCTCAGGCAGTCCCCGGGCAGGGTATTGAGTTTCCCAGTGCCTGTGCTGAGGTGGAGAGGGGGCTCAGCTCCCCAGCATGGCCCTGGTGGCTGGAATCCTCCCATTCACTCACTCAGCTCCCCATTATTTCCCTTGTCACATCCCCATAGCTTGGTAAGAAGCAACAGTGGGGCCCAGATTAGTTCATTTCAGTGTTGCAATCTCTCATCTGGGGGATTAGTGATAGGTTTGGGCTTTTGGGGTTTATTTTGAGACACCTTTATGCACTACATTCTTTATATTTAGAGGATTCTTCTGTATCCAGATACTTGCTATGGAGAAATAATAAACAAAACCATCTGTGACTCTTGGGTCCTACCTTTCTGTTTAATCTTTTTAGAAGATCCTTCACTTTGAGCCCAGCACCTGATTTTCTTCTCCCTGTCTCTTGGTGTGACTTTTCTCATTGTTTGATCATCTAGAGAAAAGTTCAGTTCATGTTTCAAGTTTCTGTATTCCTTTTTTATTTTCTTAACAGAAACAGCAAAAAGAAAAAAGGGAATAAGAAAAACAGCTACTTAAGGCAATAAAGCCATAACTGTGGAAGTTTTTGTAGTGTAAAATGAGTAACCTCAATTCTCTGATGTAACATGACTGTTTTCTAAAATGTGCCCGCATGATAAGGGAGGTTCAGCTTGTGATTTGGGATTTGATGGAGAAGAAGAAGTGTGACTGAAGCACAAGATAGTCTTGGTATGTGAGTAAAATGCTTTGTTGAATTAAATCAATCTTATATTCATCAGCATAAATTCAAGCAATCTTAAATTGCACTGGTTTTATATTAAGGCCGCAGAGAGGGAAGTGGAATGACAGCCCTGATAAAGCTTCTGCTTCAGTTCATGTTGCATGCAATGGCAATTCAGCAAACTAATAACAGACAGGAAATTTTAAGCACATGAGCAACCAAAATAAAACCATTCTGCTTCAGCAAGTGTTTAATTAGTCTTCATTTACAGAACGCATACAAGCAGATCAACATGATCTGGCCATTTTGGAAAGTATTAACATTTTTTGTAAATTTAAAGGACTGTCTGTTCCTCAGAGGGATTTGGTTCCTTCTGACTCAGCACCATAAAACATAACCATGTAGCAGACACACAGCAATGAGCACATTGCTGTCCACCTGATTTCCCCAATTTTAAACAAGAGGAACAGACTTTTCTGGCAAGACAACACCCCTTTCTCCCAGCTGAAAGTCAGGTTCTTTTCCTGCTTGGTGTTCCACGACCCTTTTGCTATCTTTTTTATGTTTCTTCCTGCTCAGGTGTTACAGGCCTTATTCTGATTAATCCCATTTTCTTCTTTGACAGATGCAACACTAAAGTGCTTAGGACCTTGGTTTGGATCCCACAGGAGGAACAAGGTGCAGCAGGAAAAACCCTTAAACTGTCAAGTCTGAACTTTGGGCAACATCTTCAAATAACAGTAGGAATATGTTTGACACACACCCTGTGTTGAAAATTGCCACTAACTTTGTGCATCTTGTAGCAGTTTTGAACTGCATACCAACACTTTGCTATCTCGGTGCAACAGGCTCTGCTGGTCTTGCCTAATGCTGTTTGGAATCACTGGAAGCCCATTCCTCAGTTTCAGTCTCCTTTCAGTCTCTCCTCCTCTATATGTTAACAAACATGCTAAAAAATGGGATCAAAGCAGTACTTGCAGTCAGATCACCTGGATCATTCATTTTTGTTAAAAATTAAATATGTCTTAAATGGCTCATTTTTCCTGAGAGTTTTTGGTTTTTTCCCTTTCTACCCATTTCTCATGCTGAAGGACACCAATGCTGTAAAGCGCTCGAACTTACTGCTGAGTTTATGGATGCAGACAGTAATGTCACTTGGCTTTTTAGGCCCTTTTTTTAGGCTCCTAACGCTGTACAAAGGAGGAAGGTGTTGTTTACCATATTTTACCTGTGGCGAATTGTAGTACTTGCACTGTGGAATGACTGAGCTGGGAAGAGTACTAAAGCCTCTGGCAGGTATATTGCATTTCCAGTGATTTCTGTGAGCATATTCATGTGCTTGTAGTTAAATAAAAGCTTTACCACTTTCCCTGATCTGAAACAATCCTCCCTCCTCCTTTCCTCCTCCTAAAGCCCAAATCAAAAATGCTTACCCCGGATTGTTTGCTGAAACTAGACTGATAAAAAAAATCATAATAATAAAAAAAGGGCATGAATGAACATGCGAAATGGGCTGTGGAGTATTAGCAGGGCTTGTCTTTGTGGGCTTGAAAAGCCCATGATAATGAGCTCCTCCACTGGGAGTGGAGAGGAGCCCACATGCAAAGGAGGGTCTTGGGCTCCGTGTTTCATGAAAGGAAGGTTTCAGCCTTTTCTTTGGAAAAAAAATAACTTTGAAAATGGAAAGCAACACAAACTGATCATTATGGTTGAAAGCGCCATCATTAAAAAATCTCTCGTCATTCACTGGCTCCTGACAGCTGGTCGCTGGGGCCTGAATAAACGCAGCCAGCACCACGTGAATTTTGGGGAAGAAGCTCCATACTTGCCTAGCTGCAGGGGGGCTGTGCCTCCAGGGCCACCTTGGGCCCCCCAAGCTACCTTTCAGCTGGCCACCTCCGGGGGAAGCAGCCCCTGGTCCCCGCCGCCTGGGGACAATGCCCTATTGAGGGTTTAGGATGCTTTGAATACCCAGCAGCCTGCTTTGTCCCAATCCCCTTCTCCGCCTCCTTCTCCCCTTTCTGCCCTCTCCCAACCTCTCCCTTTTCTCTGACAGAGTATTTCCCAATCCAAAAGCCTTTTGCTCCAGCTGGTCCCCTTGTCCTGCCATCATGCCTGGCTGAGCCTGCTGTCCCAACAGAAGCCTCCCCCCTTGGAGACTGAGGGGAGATGCTGGGCTGTATTCAGAGTGTGGCATGAAACAAGCCACACGGGCAACAGCAACACCCAAATGCTTAATAGGCTCTTAACACGAGAATAGAGGCCCATGCCCTGTTTGTGGAGTAGATTTCTAGACAGGGGCACCCACTTTTCCCTTCTGTGTGTCCTTGGCTTTTCTTCAAAGGGATTTTATTCTCCCATCAGCTGCGTAACCCTATCTGTTCTGTGCGCAGCCAGATTATGTGTCACTGTTATTCTAAGACATCTGCAGACACTTAAAATGCCTTGCCAACAAACTAAACATTGCAAATGCTTTGCACAGAAGAAGGGAAAGGGAAAGAGAAAGAGAGGAGGGAGTGAAAATGGAAGGGAAATCAGCACTGGAATGGATTTCCTAGCATGTTGCTTGCTAGTCAGCAGAGGCTGGAAGATAGGAAGAGGAGGGAGAGATGGGAAGAAACAGGGAAAGTGGGGTGGGGAGGAAGCCAGTCCTATCGCCAACATTTAAAAGAATCTGTAAACAGACATCTGCTTTGAGATGTTTAAGGAGAGAAACAGGCTTTGTGCAGTTGAGAAAGGCAAGACCGTTTTATGTGTGTTTAGTGTTTAGGCACAGAGTCTGGGACAAGCTACTGAGAGCATTTAATGTCTTATGGAAACAGCAAAAGGGGGGAGATGTAACTGCTGAGTTATTGTACCCTTAAAAAAGCAAAACAAACAAATGATCACCCCTCCCGCCCCCCCCCCCCCCCCCCAAAAAAAAAAGAAGAAAATCAAAGGCTTTGGTTTTTAAAATAAGTGTTTGCAGTCATTTAGATGTAAATGCATATTTACTACAGTTAGAAATAGATTTTTCTGGGACTTTCTACATGGCAAGAGTCACTATCCAGTAGGTTTATTGCTATTGTGAAACGACTGTTGGGATGACATACCAGTGACACTAATGTGACACCATTGTCATGCAGAATAGAAACAGAGAGGCAGGTTTGCACTGCAAGGTTAAAACAACCCCTACCTCTCACCAAAAGGCAGGGGATAAAGGCAGGGAAATGAAGGGAAACCAAGGCTAGGTGCTGGGCACAAGGTGCATCACAAATTCGGTTCTCAAGCTCTTTTTCCTGCTTCATAAAATTAAAATCTCTCTGAAATTGTTCCTTTTTTTTCTTCTTCTTCCTTAAGAATTGTATGGTGATTTAGAGTTTTTCTTGTTAATTTTCATAATACAAAATTAAATCAGACTTCCTCACAACACATTCTTAATTTTATGTTACTTCCCATTTAGTATATTTTCTTTGACCTAAGAGAAATGAACTGTGATTAAAATGAAATATTTCATTATTTATTTAGCACTTTATAATGATAGGAATCATGACCATTGCTCCCAGTGTTGCCCTGAATTTCTTTCCCAGTGGCAGGCTCTGGGGAAACCCACAGTACTTTGCAATTTTCATCAGGGGTGGAAGGATGGAATAAAGAGAGTGGAGGCCAAGAGAGATGGAGGAATCTGTGTAGGATGGGTTAAAAGTCACCAGCCATGCTGAGATGAGACTCTAGAGGTGAGATCT